>NW_005358092.1:423283-453334 GCF_000412655.1 Myotis brandtii
CCGCTGCGGGGAGCGGCCGAGCGGCCACTGCGGGTCCTCCTTCTCCCAAACGCGCACTCACGCCTCACCCGCTCCCACACGCACGCTCGCACTCACTCATTCACTCACTCTCCCATACACTCCAACAGAAAGGCAGCTCCGCACAACAGCCGGTGCCTCCTCAGAGAGAGGAGGAGGGAGGGGACTCTCGGAACACGGCCGCGGCTGTCGCAAAAACGTCGCGAAGGCTCGGGCTCCCTCCGACCCTCCCTCCATCCCGCTCCGCCGCGGCAGTCTGCCCCCGCCAGAGCGGGCACCGGGGGACCGAGTGCAGGGAACAAGGTAGCTACTGACCACAGCTGCAGCCAAACGCACCACGTGGACGTCCCGACGGCGGCCAGAACCCTAGAGACTACAAGGCCCAGAATGCACGGGCCGCTGCTGTTGCCACCCCTCCTACGACTCCACCCCACACCGTGGGGATATCGGGAGCGTTGCATGATGGGATTAGTAGTCCAAGGTGAAATAAGTTTCAATCACTTGGGGGAAAAAAAAAATCTTTGGCATCATTGTCATCATCTGTACATGAATCTTTTTGAAATAAACACGTTTACTCATTAATTCAACAATGTTTCCTGTGTACAACAATCCAGGCATTATAGGTATTACAGAAGATGCAAATATGACTTCCTATAGGAATTTATAATTTATCGAGAGAGACGGAATAAAAGACAAACAGAATTTGATGAATACCACAGGAAAGGTGAAAAAAGTGTTAGGGGTTTTAAAAGTGGGAGAGATTATAAGTGCTGTGGGCAGTGGAGAGCATTATTGCAAACAATAGCAACTCTAAGAGAAATACAAATATAAAATTAATATAAAATAAAAAAATAGACATCTAATTAAGAATGTTAAGACCAAATAAGGGATTATTGTCAACATATCGGGACTCCTCCAGCTGAAACCTTCCCTACCTTAAAATTATTAATAAATTAGTTCCCATGGATTTAGATCCACTGCTGTAATCATGGGTACAAACTGCTGTTTTTACAGGCAGATGTGCAGGTCATACTCAAAATAACGTCCCCTCTGAACGGATGGGAAGCATTTGGAGGGTCATCTGTCACATGAGTAACACTATTTAGGATTAGCGTGGACACTGGTCAGTGGTTCACTTTTACTGATGTTTGTAATGTGTATCAGTATGAATTTTTATGAAAAATTCTCATAAGTGTTCTCACATAAATTTCTTTGTAGAAAATAGTGAGTTCACCACTGGTTTCAATGAAGTTGTTTTTACCTAGTACATGAAATCTTATTTAGTGTTTAAGTACACTGACTGGTTAGGTGGGCCTGATTGTGAATCCTGCTTTGCATTTATTAGCAATGTAACCCTCAGTTCCTTTCTTTGCAAAAGGGAGATATAAAAGGCCTTCGCTTACAGTAGGTGCCCAACAAAAAGTAAGCTTACATTAATGAGATGTTATATGTTTCTATTCAGTGATATAAATTGGGTAATTGTCTAGCAGGAGTGTTTCCTTTGCATTAAGAATAACATTTTTCCTAAATATGGATTTAGAATATACCCTTTCTGAAAAATACATTTTGTGTTTCTTGAGGGATGTAGGGTTTTGGTCCACGTACTTATGCATAGATCTTGAGAAACCAAGCCACCACACTGGAGGAAAAGTTGTAAAGACGCATAGAACTGGGCTTGGCCCTGCACTGTGTGCCCCCACCCTATCACCCATCTTCTGCACCATCTGCATGTGATATTCCCAAACCCTGAAGGTCCCAGACATCTTTTTTTTAATATGTTTTTATTGATTTTTTTTTTTTTTTTTTTTTTTTTTTTTTTTTTTTTTTTTTTTTAGAGAGAGAGGAAGGAAGAGGAATAGAGAGATAGAAACATCAATGAGAGAGGAGCATCATTGATCTGCCTCCTGCACGACCTCTACTGGGGATCAAACCCAGGCATGTGCCCTGACCCAGTATTGAACCAGTGACCTCTTGGTTCCTGGGTCAAAGCTCAATCACTGAGCCACACTGACTGGGCCCAGATTTCCTTAAATGTACTTTTGACTACTGTTTTGACTCAATCCATTCTGTGGATGAAGGTAAGAATTCCCCCTGAAGAAACTGAGTTTTTTAAAAGTAAAAATTGTATAGATTTAAGATGTACAACATGATGGTTCTTTTTTGTGTTTTTTTTCCTATTGTTGACAGTATTACAGATGTCCCCAATCCATCACCCCTCTTTGCCCCCTTCCACCCAGCCCCTACCCCACCCCAGGCTTCCACCACATTATTATCTATATCCATGGGCTATGCATATATGCATATGTGTTCTTTGATTAATCTCTTCCCGCACCCCTTACCCCTCTCCCATCTGAGATCTGTCCATCTTTTCCATGCATCCATGCCTCTGGACCTATTTTGTTCATCAGTTTATTTTGTTCATTAGATTCCACATATAAGTGAGATCATGTGATACTTGTCTTTTTCTGACTGGCTTATGTCACTTAGCATAATAATCTCCAGGTCTATCCATGCTGTCTCAAAGGGTAAAACTTCCTTCGTTTTTACAGCTGCACAGTATTCCATTGTATGAATGTACCACTGCCTTTTTTATCCACTCATCTACTGATGGACACTTGGGCTATTTCTAGATCTTAGCTACTGTAAATAATGCTGCTATGAACATAGGGGTACATGTATTCTTTCTTATTGGTGTTTCAGGATTCTTAGGATATATTCCCAGAAATGGGATCACTGGGTCAAATGGCAGTTCCAGTTTTAATTTTTTGAAGAAACTCCATACTGTTTTCCACAGTGACTGCACCAGTCTGCATTCCCACCAGCAGTATACTAGGGTTCCCTTTTCTCCACATCCTCCCCAGCACTTGTTGTTTGTTGATTTATTGATATTAGCCATTCTGACAGGGGTGAGGTGATAACTCATTATAGTTTTAATTTGCATCTCTCTGATGATTAGTGACATTGAACATTTTTTCATATGTCTATTACCCATCTGTATGTCCACTTTGGAGAAGGGTCTATTCAGGTCCTTTGCCCAGTTTTAAATTGGATTGTTTGTCTTCCTGGTGTTTAGTTGTATAAGTTCTTTATATTTTTTGGAAATTAACCCCTTATCAGATGTATCATTGGCAAATATATTCTCCCATATAATGGGTTCTCTTTTCATTTTGTTGATGGTTTATTTTTCTGTACAGAAGCTTTTTTAGTTTGATATAGTCCCATTTGTTTACTTTTTGTTTGTTTGTTTCCCTTGACCTAGAAGATGTATCAGTGAAAATACTGCTATGTGAGATGTCTGAGATTTTACTGAGTATGTTTTCTTCTAAGATTTTTATGATTTCACAACTTTCATTTAAGTCTTTTATCCATTTTGAATTTATTCTTGTGTATGGTAGAAGTTGTGGTCTAGCTTCTTTTCTTTCTTTTTTCTTTTCTTTTCTTTTTTTCTTTCTTTTTTTTTTTTTTGCATGTACTTGTCCAAATTTCCTAACACCATTTTTTGAAGAGACTGTCTTTATTCCATTGTATGCTCTTGCTTCCTTTGTCAAATATCAATTGACCATAATGGCGTAGGTTGATTTCTGGGTTCTCTGATCTGTTCCATTTATGTATATGCCTGTTCTTGTGCTATTACCAAGCTGTTTTAGTTATAATGGCTTTAGAGTATAGTTTGATATCCGTCTAACTTTGTTCTTGTCTCTCAAGACTTCTGAGGTTATTCAGGATCTTTTTGGGTTCCATATAAATTTTTGGACTATTTGTTCTAGATCTGTGAAATATACCATTGGTATTTTAATAGGGATTGCATTGAATCTATAGATTGCTTTGGGTAGTATGGACATTTTAATGATGTTAATTCTTCCATATTAATGAACATGGTTAATTCTTCCAATGCAGTGATAAATGGTTGTTGTTTTTTTTTTAGTTTCTCTTTCTGAGAGTTCATTATTGGTGTATAAAAATGCCATTCATTTCTGAATGTTAATTATACAATATGATGTTTTGCTATACATATATATACATAGTGAAATGATTCCTATAGTCAAACTAACAATGTTCTTACTGTCAGTAATCCTGGGGCAGGAAAGGAAGCCAGCTTTAAATCGAGAAAGAGAAAAGCCTGCTTTCCTCTCTGAAGCTAGGGTGAAAGTTAGAGGTCTGGACTTCAGGTTGGGGAAATATGTTATTATGAGGTAAGCTGGCCCCTTAACACAGCATCAGGACGGAGAGCTAAGGCGCCCCTTACAAGGGAGCTTGGCTAATGTGTTAAGAGCAGTAATATCTAAGATCAATTTTAAGTTTTTCTTTTCTGCGTGGTAATTTCCTTATGTTATCCTGACGCTATCAACCTAGTCTTTTCTGAGGAGCCTGTATCAATGTTTCCATGGTGAAAGCAAAGAGCAGCAGCCAGAGATTCAATTATGAAAGGTAAGAAGTGGAACCAAAACAGTGAGCTAGGAAGGACTCATGAAACATGTTAGTATTCCAAAAACTTGAGGAATGGACTTCCCATAGATCAAAGCATGAGGGCTGAGACTTGTTATTTGAATGAACTGAACATATCAAGGACATGGACATTTCAGTTTAATTTTCAACCTCCAATCATACTGATATCACAAATCTCTTTGCTCCGTGATGAGCACCAGTGACATTATAGAGTCTATGACCTTCATAGGTCCATGTTCCAAACAATGCACAAATAGTTTTCAAGTGTCTTTTCATAAAATGTGATTTTATTTACATTCTAAATTTAACATCTCCAGTCATAACATGCTTCCAAACACCAGTCCCGCATTTCATCTGCCACCTGGTCAGACTAAGGGGATAATCGACTGTCATGTCAAATTGAAAATTTCTGAAACTGAACATACCATGCTATGCAATTCTGTGAATAGCAATGACAGTAAACAGACATTCTGTTGTTTCACTGCTAACCCTACAAGTTCAGGCCTTCATTAGCTGCTCATTGTCCGTCACATAGCCAAATATGCCTTTGTCTGGGCTGGATGCTTCCTCATACCATCTCTGACCTTTGCATTCCTACCCATCCCTAAGGTGCAGCTCAAATGCCTAACTTGACTATGAAGCCCTTCTTGGTTCATAAAACTGAATATGACCTTTCTTTACCATGACCTCCTACCCCATCCCTGGCACCCTTGTCCTTTATTTTCAACTTACATAAAAACATCCCCTTTACCTTGTATTTTTAGTCACTTATTTTATGCACTTAAAGAAAACTATCCTATATAATAAAAGGGTAATATGCGAATTGACCAAATGGCAGAATGACCGGTCACTATGACGCGCACTGAACACCAGGGGGCAGATGCTCAATGCAGGAGCTGTCCCCTGGTGGTCAGTGCGCTCCCACAGGGGGAGCACCACTCAGCCAGAAGCCGGGCTCACAGCTCATGGCTGGCAAGCACAGCAGCAGTGGCAGGATCCTCTCCGGCCTCCACAGCCACGCTAAGGATGTCCCACTGATGGCTTCCGGACTGCAAGAAAGCGCAGGCCGGGCTGAGGGACCCTCCACCCTCCCTTTATTAAAGGACTCATGCACCAGGCCTCTAGTCCTTTAATAAAAGCCTTAATGACCGAGGCTCTGACTTACTCATCGCTGTGTCTGCTAGTGTCCAACACATAGTTTGCATGATTATATTTAATTAGAATGTGTTTAACCAGGTTAATTTCTATAAAGGTTGAAATGGACTTTAATAATAATAAAGGGGAGGCTGACATTTTAAAACATTTAACATCTTGCCTCTGAATGTGTACTTTTTGTAGAGTGCACAAGGATTCAGTGCTTCCTGATAGAAGGCCCAAGTGGGTCTTCTCAGAGTTGATTACGTCTTGTCTCTACAAATTTTTTTTTTAAATATATTTTATTGATTTTTTACAGAGAGGAAGGGAGAGAGATAGAGAGTCAGAAACATCGATGAGAGAGAAACATCGATCAGCTGCCTCCAGCACACCTCCTACTGGTGATATGCCCGCAACCAAGGTACATGCCCTTGACCGGAATCGAACCTGGGACCTTTCAGTCCGCAGGCTGACGCTCTATCCACCGAGCCAAACCGGTTTTGGCTACAAATTTTTTTTTATTAAATATGTTTTTATTGATTTCAGAAAGGAAGGAAGAGGGAGAGAGGAATATCAATGGAGAAACATCAATGATGAGAGAGAATCATTGATCTGCTGCCTCCTGCGTGCCCCCTACTGGGGATTGAGCCTGCAATCTGGGCATGTGCCCTGACTGGGAATCAAACCATGACCTCCTGGTTCATAGGTGGACGCTCAACCACTGAGCGACACAGGCCAGGCTGTCTCTACAACTTTTAATTCATTGATCTCAGTATCAAAGTGTGCTTTAAATGTGAAGTATCTAACCTCCCATTCTAAGGTGGGATGTTCATTATCTTTATCATCAAAAGTGTTACATCTGAGTGCAGTGCTAGACACAATAAAAAAATAAGTTAAATCAATCAACACTCAGGCCTTTTAAACTTTTCAAAGAAAATATTGTTGCAAAAAGTTTCTCAACTAGCTCTATAAGCATCCAGAATGTAATTTAGACCTTAGAAACAACCAGAACAACAAAAAAAATGCTTCCAAAAATAACTTTTTCTTTCTCCCCTTCATCATGTGTCATTTGTTCTTACAGTCATTTCCTACACATGACTAGAAACATGGCCACTAGCAGTTGCTGAATTTGATATCAATTTGATATCAGATAATTCCTGTCATTAAAGAAGAATTGACTGTGTTTCTCAATTCCAGTTCTATAAATTCTAGGAAGGACTCTGGTCCATCTAGGTCAAGGGTCCATCCTGGACCAACACAATGTGGTCATGGGGTCAGATGAGAGAGCACCTTCATTTGGAGGGATGGGAAAGATGGAGATAGGGGACTCGCAGGAGAAGTGAGAGCACTGTGAAGGAGAGAGAACAGGGCAATGTGATGGAAAGTGGAACAGGGAGGGGATTACTTTAGATTGGGTGGATGGCCAAGGACTCTCTGAGGTGATGATGCTTAAATTGAGGCCTGAATGATGAGGAGCAAAACAGGCTAAGGTAAAGGAGCAGAGTGGTCCACAGATGGACTATAAGTGCAAAGGCCTTAAGCAGGGAACCAATGAGCAGAAAGAAGGCTTTTATGATAGGAGTGACATGAGTAAGAGAGAAAGTTGTGTGTCATGAAGACAAAGAGGTTGGCAGAAGCAGATTATATAGGGCCTGTTAGACCATAGTAAGAGGATTGGATTTTATTTTTAGAATAAAATGCTATTGAAAGGTTGTGAGGAGGGGGACTGACCAGATATGATTTAAGCTTTAAAAAGAATATGCTGGCTGCAATGTTTAGAATGGATTGTATGAGGCAAGACTGAGATTAGATAGATAGATAGATAGATAGATAGATAGATAGATAGATAGATAGATAGACAGACATACATTTGGGACTTGCTAGTAGTTGGATGGCAAGTAAAGAAAAGGAAGGAGTCAAGAGGACTCCTAAAGATGTTGCCACTTATTGAGATGGGGAAGACTTGAGAGGACCAAGTTTAGGAGAAAAAAGTAAGAGTTTCATTTTGGACATGTCAAGCATGTGATGTCTCAAAAATATAAGTGAGCATAACTAGTGGGCAGGTAGATATGGGAGTCTAGAGAAAGATCCCCAAACCGGGGATCATTTTTAGAACTTTTGTCCCTAGTTGTCCACCCCTATGAAATATTAATACCGCAGATATACTGAATATTTGTTTATGTACTGTGGCATTTTAGAGGGCCACAAGCCACTGTAATACCTAAGAATTTTTAGCCCCTTCAGAACCAATTTTTGACCCCTTGTGGGTGATATCACTCCATTGGGAACACACGATTCATCCATATACAAGGCATTTTTGACACCACTGTAAAAGTAGTTTTAGTGGTGAGATAGGGGTTGAAGTCAGTCTGCGTTGGATTGAAGGGTAAGTGTTAATTAACTAAATGGGACAATGAGTGTTAGATACATTTATAGCAGAATGGTTAAGAGAACTGACTCTGTAGCCATGCAGTCTGGCTTCTGTACCCAAATCTGCAATGGAGCAAGCTGCTTTACTCTCTGGTGCCTCATTTTCCTCATCTGTAAAATTGGAATAGTAGGAGTAACTATCTCATGGGGTTGTTGTGATAGTTAAGGGCATTAGTAATATATGTAAAGTATTTTGAATTGTGCCTAGCATATGGTAAGTACATGTTACTAGTAGCTATTGTTCTCATTTATGATGTTAGCTGTGAAGGAGAAATGAAGGATAGGGCCTTACTAGTATAGCATCAGGCCTATAGCTGGAAGTGAACATGGGATTGAAAGAAACTTTATTAGTCAGAAGAGACTGGAGATATTTCATTGCTGATTAGATGGAACCAGTTGCAAGGGAGATATTAAGGATAACATGTAGTGCTGTACTCCTAAAATAGCAAGTTAGAATGGGTCAGAGTATAGGTGGAAGGCCTATGCTTAAGCATCTCTTTGTGGTTAAAAGGTGGGAAGGATAAGAATCATTATCACATATACATCTATTACTGCCATACGATCAACTCTGAAAGGTAGGCCATAAAACAATGAATTATTAGTTCTTACAATTCCATAGGTTGGCTGGGCTTAACTGAGTGGTTCTGTTGATCTCACCTGAAGTTAGTCATGTGGCTGCAGGCAGTGGCTAAACAGGAGCTGGAGGGTCTAAGATGACCTTATGTCTATGTCCGTAGCCTTGGTCCTGGCTCTTTGCTGGGCCTCTCCACATGGTATTTCCTATTCAGCAGTCAAGCTCAAACTTAAATACACCATGAAGGTGTGCTCTAAGAGGGCAAAGGTGAAAGCTTAAGGTCTCTTGAGACCTGGACTCTGGAACTCACACAATATCACTTTCTCTTGGTTAAAGCAAGACACAAGAGCAGCCCAGATTGAAAGAGTGGGTAAGTAGACTCTGTCTTGATAGTAGGAAGTGTAAAATATTGTGATCATGTTTTTAAATCCACCTAAGTATAGATACATATGAATCTGTAGATTTGGTGAAAGTTGAAGCAGTTCCTTTTCAGATGGCTTTGGTTTTCTCTAGAAGGCAAAAAAAAGTTCACCTGCTATGATGAAGAGATGAGGTGGAAGGTAAAAAAAAAAAAAAAGCAGTGATTGCATATCTGAAAAGACTGCACATTATAACAATCTCTGGGCAGAATAGGAATGAGAACTGGTAGGATCTCATGGTAGGACTTGTAGCCAATGTCAAGGGCCCATTTGTAGGTGCGGCCTTGCATTTATAGCAATATTCATCTGTCTACTGTGAGATTTTCATCACCAGCACTCAACAGCCCAGGTGGAAGCCAAGGCAAAGACAGATGTTAGATTCATCCAAGGTTAGGGCCTCACCAGGTGCGTATGATGACAATAAGGGGGTGGGGAGTAGGGGGAGAGTCAGGATTATTGGCAGTAGAGTAGTTAAAATGACAGATTATGACATTTAAGCTGGTAAAGAAGAAAGGGAGAACAGGATTTTCCCTTTTATATTGTAACATGAGCTTAAATTTTTTTCAATTTAAATTTTTTGCAAGATTATTTATAAAATAAATGCCTGCCTAATTCCTTGCTTTCTCAATATTTGTATGTGGTAGCAAGGCCTTTCCATCAAATACATTCTAAGTAAAACAGACAGCTGAACAATAATACAAGTAGCAGGTTAAAAATGATTTCTCCTTTTCTTAGCTAATAGATTTCCATTACTATGAGTGATAAGGTCATCCCTAACTGGAAACCTCTCACAATAGTTGTTGATGAATTCTGCTCTCATGGTCTATAAGTATTAAGAATTTAAAGTATTTTTAAATTGATACACAGAACTATATAATCTTGTCCTTTTTACCATCATTGAATATCTTTTTTTCTTGCATAAGCATATTACTTTCTATTTTTCAGTTTAAAATGTTTCGCTACACAATAGTGTAGCAAGTAATCTATATGAACACAGTTTACTTTTGTGTTTACTTTTTCAAGACTTAATATATTACTCTGACTTATTCCAGTATGTTATACCTTCCAGCTAGCTGGATTCAGTTGCTCAGGCCCAATCACCAGAAAAGCCAAGTCTCTGCTGGCTGGTTCCTGTACAAACATGGGTCTCCTGTGAGCCACATAGCTCTCTATCACACATAAACATGGTGAGGTCACCTCTACCACCACCTGACACTTAATACCCAAGGCTATTTGTTTCCATGCAACTCCATGCCCAGAACCTCTGGGATTTTTCTCTCCCTTAGTAGCCCTTCTCCCCTACCAGCCAAGGTCAAGTTCCATTAGATATTGTCCTTTCTGCTCTGAAACCCTACATCCTGTTTAAATGTTAACATGTTGTTTTATTTACATTATTCCTCTGCTCAAAAATCTTCAAGGACCCTATGTGACCTTTCATTGCCTATAGCATACAGTTCAAACTACTTCATCTAATATTCCAGGCTCTATTTACTTTAGCCTAACTTATGAAAATATTTTAAGGCAGCTTGCAATAGAAACATTAGGATTAAATTAAAATAACTAGTTCCACATAGCTAACTTTTCCACAATCTTCTGTATCTCTAATATCCTAACCAGTTTCTCATAAGCTGCTTCATATTCAATAAAACAGTGGTTCTCAACCTTGGGTGCCCATTGGAAATATCTGGGACTCACTCCAGCAATTCTGATGTAACTGACCTGGGCTACTGCCGGACATTGGGATTTTTAAAGCTCCCTGGTAATTCTAATGAGCATCAAGGTAGAGAACCACCACACTACAGCAAGTTTATTGATCCTCCCTAAAACATTCATCATTCTGCTCATTTTCCCATCGACACTCCCTTTTCTTCTTTACTTATCTAAATCTTACCCACTCTTTGAGATCCAATTCGGGCACTTCTGGGATCTTTCCTGATCACTCAGTGCAGATATACTCCCGCAGTAATGCCTTGTTTACACTTATTTGGCACTTAGCATACTTCTTTTACCTTTGTGTGTTTATCCTGTCTCTTCAACAGGATTCTAAGGTGTAGAAGGCCAGAGACTGTTTTTTACAGCTTAAAATTTTTTTAAATGCTCTTTTATTTGAAAAAGTTATTTATCCTTAAGCTAGTCTTCTGAAAATTTTGATCAGTCCATTAAGTTCACCCCAGTGTTGTCCAGCAACCCCTCTTTGGTGAACTGCAATGTAACTTGTTTATTTTTTTATTAAAAATATTTTTTTTCAATTACAGTTTACATTCAACATTATTTTTTATGGCTCTTTTATCCTCAGAACCTAACACAATACCTTTCACACTATGTATTATTGTGTGTTTTATGGGAGATGGTGATGGTGATGGTGATGGTGATGATGATGGTGTAGTGAGCAGATGCCAAGTCAGTGCGCTGACCCCTATCCCTGCAGATTACCTCTTTGTGGGACTATTACCTTAAGCTACCAGAACCCCTTTTTACATAGAAAGCTGAAGTACTACCTGGGAATTAAGCCACCCCACTTTAACTTAATGACTGTGGGTACAAGTGTCAATTCTCCTGCTCTATGGCCTTTGCTTGGGGCAGCACCGGAGCGACCTACACTGTCTCCTATGTCCCCTCTGAATTTAGGTCAAATTGGATTTTGTACCCTTACTTGGGCTTCTTTTCTTCCCTCTCACTCCCTTCCTGGTTTTTTCTGGGAGCACTTCCTAAATAAATCATTTTCACATGACTTCTAGTCTAAGGTTCTGCCTTTGAGGGGGTGGGGAAGAGCCAACCTAAGACACATAATAATAATATGATAGTAGGAATGACAATAATCAATATTATTTATTGAATATTTTCTATGTGCAAGGTATTAACTCATTTAATCCTCAAAATTAGGTAGGTACTGCGGTTATATCCTCATGTTACAGGTTAGGAAAATGAAGCATATACGGATTAAGTAATTTGCTCAAGATCACACAGATAGCAAAAGAAGAAACTGAAAAAAAGAAAAGGATAAACCTACAGGGCAAGGACAGAAGGGAATAAAATAAAATAAAAATAAATTAATTTCAACCAAATTACTACTTAAACCCTGTGGGCTAGTTAGAAACTAAACCAACACATATACTTTTCTTCATGAAGTGAGTTCTGATGAGCAATTTATAAACTTTCAAACACAATCAATTTGTAGATTAAAAACTTTATTTCTAAGTGACTGTCAGAAAATGCTCCTCTTCTTCTACTCCCTTTTCTCCTCCTAATTCCTCCCCAAAATACTTTCTTTTTAAAAAATATTTTTTTATTGATTTCAGAGAGGAAGGGTGAGGGAGAGAGAGACAGAAACATCAATGATAAGAATCATCGAACAGCTGCCTTCTGCATTTCTCTCCTGGGAATTGAGCCTGCAACCCAGGCATGTGCCCTGACGGGGAATCGAACTGTGACCGCCTGATTCATAGGTCAGTGTTCAACCAAGGAGCCACACTGGCCAAGCTGCAATACTTTCTTTATAGTAGGCAGATGTGATCCCAGGAAATAAAACCCCTATTTGGACGGTAAATAATTGAGATCCACTACAAATTAAATGTGAATTTTGGGCCTAGCCTGGGAACTACTGTGCATGCTTTCTCTCTGGTATATGTATTCTAAATTATAAACAATGCTTACTGAAATTAGTTTCTAGCACTTCCAGTTTGATGTTCTTGTCTCCTATTCTCCCTGCTCTGAACCTAGTTTTTCGCAGTCTCTCCCAGATATAACATCTTTCATATTTAAAAAAGACAGTTTTCAGCAGGATTTTGTTTTGTTTTCTATTTTTTTATTTCAGAGAGGAAGGGAGAGGGAGAGAGAGATAGAAACATCAATGATATTGCCTCCTGTATGCCCCACACTGGGGATTGAGCCCGCAACCTAGGCATGTGCCCTGACTGGAAATCAAACTGTGACCTCCTGGTTCATAGGTCGATGCTCAACCACTGAGCCATGCTGGCCGGGCTCAGCAAGATATTTCTTACATGGAAATTATTTCCTTTCACCTGTCTTCTGCTCCATCCTGCTCTGTTATTTATATGACAATATTTACTGAGTTCCTACTGCATCTGTGCCCTCTGGCTGCTAGGGAAACAGTTGGTATATTGTCTGGAACATGGTGGGTACTCATTAATATTTGCTTCCTTTCCACTGACATTGACATTCATTTGGACTTGCCATATCTGCTCTGATGTCTCTTCTAGTAAAATAGCAAAGTATCAGAAGGAGGCGGGGCTGCGACGTAATGGAGGCAGAGAGGAATATGCTTTGCACTCAGGAGATTCACCATAGGCATTTCTTGGTATTTCCATGCCTGATTGTAACTAAAAACTGGCAAATACAGCAACTACAGCCTGATAAGAGTGTGATAATCAGGGACTCAAACCTCTCAGTGATGAGTGCCTGGGCCAATCCATCAGTCAAACCACCTACAGCAGCAGAAGTGATATTTCAAGTGGAGGGGAAAACAGAAAGTGTGGTGGAGGAGGGAGATAATGAGTATCAGTTATAGCCTTGGGACCAGCTGTAGCAGTAGGGTCTGTAATTCATCCCATTACCCTCCTCTTATGAAATTTCCCAGAAATTTTGACTAAGACAAATTATTGAGAAACTGTGCTTGGATAGAGTAACTTAATGTGAAAAGTAAGTGATCTAAGCAAAGGTAGACTATAGTGAATTCTGTTTGTGGCCTGCTCAAACCCATTTTCTAAGCTAGTGCATCTCTAGTCTAGCTGCTGTGAGTGTTAAATAGCAATTCCAAAACCGGAGAATTGTCCTTGGCCAAAACAGGAGCCATCCCACTGATGAGGCTCTGCTGCTTTCCTTCCCCTAAAGATCTGGTCCAATAGCACAGGGGCACAAAAACTGCCTTTTTGGTTAACACTGCGGGTGAATGTTGTGGGATCAACTGAGTCTCATTCTTGTGTCCTTGTGTTCCTAGCCAGTTCTGCATCCTTCACTCCCTTTCTCCAGAAAGCACTCTCCTAATAAATCAAGAATCCTTGCCGCAGGCTCTATTTCTGAAGAACTTGACCCAACTTGGATAGGTGAGATTGATGAGAATAGTGTTGACTACTTTGGATTTTCTTGCTCGAGCCCCATTCTCTCCTTCTTCTAGTATGCCATCTTGTATAAAGTCTGCAGAACTGCCCTAACTGGCTTGGCTCAGTGGATAGAGCATCGGCCTGCGGACTGAAAGGTCCCAGGTTCGATTCCGGTCAAGGGCATGTACCTTGGTTGTGGGCAACATCCCCAGTAGGGGGTGTGCAGGAGGCAGCTGATCGATGTTTCTCTCTCATGGATGTTTCTAACTCTCTATCCCTCTCCCTTCCTCTCTGTAAAAAAATCAATAAAATATATTTTAAAAAAAAAGTCTGCAGAACTAAAATTGATGTTACCCAGACTTTCTTGCAATCACAGTTCTGGATGCAAATTATTTCTTCCAGTTAAATGTATTCACCAAAATGTGGAAAACTGAACCAAAGCAGAGGCCATGTTTCTACCCACTTGGGGCTATTTTTCTGATGGTTTGGGGAAGGTGAGATTTTCTGCAGTAGTGATTCAGCTCTGGGTTACCAGGTCTGAGAGTGTTCAGAGGTAATTGCTGGCTCTGTGGCAGAGGTTTTCTGATGTTGGCTTCCAAGATCACCGTATTGTAGTAGCTGAGGCAGTGCATTCTTGAACTTAACACTTCCAGTGGCAACATCAGAGGTACCTCTCCTCTCAGATTGGGCCCCGTATGAATGTGGGAGTCAGTCTGATGCTCAACTTAGAGCCGACTCCTTTATACATTGCAAATATTTTGTAGGTGTCCAATTCCCTGTAATAAATACCTTTCTGACCTAAAGGGGTAGAGTGATTTTTGTATCCTGTCTTGAACTCTGACTGATCAAAGGAAGGTTCTTTAGCTGTAAGAATCCCAGTAAAAGAACCCAATTAAAAAGAGAATCTCACAAACCCATTTATTGGCAAAATAGCTGAGCCCCTTGGGGAAACAAAATGCTCTCTGTTTCTTTTCTAATTACAGTACTTACCTACTTGCCTATAGCCTCCACCTGAGAGGTCTTAGTCTTTTAGTCTATATGACCCCTCAGTTCTTTTACTCACAGTTAACCAACAAAGTTTCCATGACATAATTCCAAATTGCCATAAAATCTGGGATATGTATCTTGTTTTAAATAGCTGTGGCCAGAGAGATGAGGTCACATGGTTAGAGTTGCTCCTTACAAGCAGAGGGCAAGTTCTCTGAAAGGAAATGATGGACTTCTCTAGAACACAGGTTTAGAAGGTTGAAGCCTCCATTTCCCTGGGCTCACACTTCTATCTGGAGGAATTTCTAGGAGAATAAAACTCTAAACTATTGCTATAGGGAGTGTATTACTTTGCTAGGGTGCCATAACAAAATACCTCATTTTAAAATTCTTAATTGTAAAAAGTCCTGGAGTTAAAAGATGCATACACACTAAAAAGGCCAGGTACCATTCCAGTAAATGGAGATTACAGCAGAGATTTTGGCAGGTCCTGATACCTGGAAATAGATATCCAGAATGATTCATCTCTCTGTCCCAGCTATCATTTCTACTCTCTTTCTCTAGTCACTTCGTCTTGGCTACAAAAGCTGAAGCAAGGTATTGGATTCAAGTTACATATATTGCCTATCTACTCACAAAAATCGGAAACTTCTCATCAGGTAAATCATTTGATTGGATTTTGACTCTTAGGATATATACGTTTTATCAGTTTAATATTAAAAATACTTTTGCACTCAATGGAATATTACACTCTTTAAAACGCATATAGATATATAAAATTATTTCTGCTTGGGTTTGGTATACCTTATAAGAGGTTTTCTCTAACTTGTACTCACAATTTTTGAGGTCATTGTACTAACATGCATTAATCTTGTTTGCATTTTTCTCCGCTCATCCATCTAATAGTCTGAGGAGAATGTTGTGCCAAGTGCTGTGCTAAGTTCTGGGACTATAAAAATGAATAAAATCATTTGTTAAAACAAGGAATTTAGACTCTTAGATGGGGAGACTTATGAATTAACAGAAAATCATTGTAAGTACTTTCTCAGTGGCTCTCTGTTTCCATTGGAAAGGAGGGCAAGGACCTTTATTGGCTTATTCTCTGCTGTTATCACTAGTACCTAATACACAGGGGCACTCAGTAAGTATTTAAGTGAATGAATGTGCTAAGATAGTTATACAGAGGGAGCTATGGGAGCTCCCAAAGGGACATTTTCCTAGTTTTATGTGTGGAGATTTGGCTGGGGGGTGCGTTGAGGGTGTCACTTCAAAGGTATCATTTAAAAAAATCCTTGAAAATGACTTCTGAGCTGAAACCTGGGAGATAAAGGAAATTAAATATATATAGGGTTCGACATTGCTTAGGAATTCCTCTGATGGTTGTCCTGTGATGCCAAGAAAAGATAGTCTGTAGAGGTATGCAGCAAAAATATCTGAAGGGCTTTGTAGACTGCAATATTTATTTCCATTTTAATATCTATAAGAATACGCTGACTTCTTTTTTACCTGTCCATCCACACTGGTAGCTCATCGATGCTAAAGATTGTTACCCAAGCGCTCAGTGTCATGGTGGGGATGGAGTAGCTCCTCATTCCCTGAATGAATAAATGAATGAAATGAGTAACAGCAGGGAGAGCATTGCGCAATGATTAAATCTTGTGGATAGTAGGATGTCAGGAATGTAGTTTATAACGAGGCAGAGTCCTAGTTAAGGGCTTAACTAATGGCGAGTTTGTCTCATCTCAGAAATAGTATCAGAGACGTGAATGTGAGGGGTTTCAAAGTGCCTTCCTAGCGGTACAGTGAAGAAACACAAATATAAGCACTCCAGAATTGATTAGGCATTGTCATTTCCAGGTCCCAATGAGCAAGAGCCTGGCTGGTTAGCTACGGGACACCTCGACATTCGGTAGCCGGGAACAGACTGTTGGATCGCACTCTGTGGCCAGGCACGGCAAACAAGCGACGCCAAAGCTCAGCGCAGGTGCTGGTACTTCCCAAGGATGGAAAGCAGGCGGTGCTCCAGGGGCTATGCTATGAGCGCGGAGCGGCCGGGTGCTTGGCGCTGCAGTAAGGAGGCCCAGCGACGCCCGAGCGCGAGCGTGGAGGGCGGAACGCGGCAGGCGGGCCTCCGGGGTCCCGCCGGACCAGTTCTCAGTAGCACTCCCGAGCGTCTCCTCTCCACACAGGGGGTTAACCTGGCCGTGGGGAACAACGGCTGGGCCTGCAATTCCCCCTCCAAATCCTCCCTCCAGAAGAACCATCCCAAGCTGTAGCCCCGGCTTCAGTAGAGATTAGAGGGCGCAGCGGCCTCCCGGGGCAAGCCTCTACCGCCTCCCGGCCACAGCCTCCGGGACCCGAAAGGAAAAGCACCTGCCACGGACTTTCCTCCGGGCAGGGGCCGAACAGCCCAGCGGCTGGCGAGGTGAGCTCGGGAGAACGCGCGGGGATCCACCACGACTTCCGGGAGACGCTGCGAAAGCCGGCCATCCTGGACGGCCCTCGTCTCTTCTCCGATTGGTTAACTTCTCTCTGGCGGAGCTCCCCTAACTGGCGATTGGCTCAGATGCGCCGTCTGTCACTTGCCTCTCTGTGGGAGGCGAGGTCGCGAAGGGAAGCCTGACTCGAGGCTGGGAAGAGGTTGGTTGGACTCGAGCCCGGTCTGTTTATTGTGGCGGAGACCGAACCCGGCGCGAGCCCCCAGTTGCAACCGCCGGGGAAGGAACCAGTAGCCGTATGGAGGGCGGGGGTGGCAAGAAAGTGCAGGTTTAGAAGTAAGTTGGAGTCACCCAACCCTGGCAACGTCCGAATGGGAACGCGATAGGAAGGCCGGCCTTGGACGGGGGAGCTGTGATCCCAGGAGCAGTGGCAGTGTAGGAGGCCAGGCCTGGTTTCTGTGCTGAGAGACAAGGCCTTGGGGAGCTTTTCAGGATCGAATTATTCGGGGACCTAATTTTCTAGGTGAGCGTCTAACAAAATCCCCTGGAGATGTTGCTTTGGTTTTGCAGCAGGGTGGGGGACTACCAGCGGCCCCCAGCCTTCAAAGAGACGACTTGTTAAATAATATAACCATCTTTTGCTTCAGATGGGCAGCTTCAGAAACACAAAAACCATTGAAAGATGGATACCATTGCATATATTAAAAGCATGTTGAAAGGAAAGTAAGGTATTCATTTTGATGTAGTTATAATTAGACAAGAACAGTACCTGTGAGGAAAAGCTCTTAAGTTTTGAATACTATTAGGGTAGCTTGATTTTATGATAGGATTCAAATTCTTAAATTGTTTAATACAAAAATCATATTACTGCTGTACCTACCAAATATGCTCTTTACTAATGATGACCTAGTCCTATTATTCTGAAACTAAAAAGAAATCTTGAGTCTTTAGTCATGTTATTTTGCATTTGATTGGATCGTGCTACTAGATCTTTCCTTAAAAAGGATGTAATAATGACTAAAAAAATCCTTGAATTGTAATTTAATGTTAGAATATGCATGGAATTGGATTGTTGCTTACTCATACAATAGTTTAGACCTGTAGGCTGATTTCACTTTATATTTCAAGTAGTTTGCGCCCTAGACGCTTTGGCTCAGTGGGTAGAGCGTCAGCCTGAAACCCAAGTCCTGGGTCCAAGGTTCCATTCTGGTCAATGGGTCCTGCATGCTCCTCCCCGGCCTCTGCCCTGGTAGGGGCTTGGGCAGAACGCAACCAATCGATGTTTCTCACATCAGTATTTCTCTCTGTCTTTCCCTCTCTCTCGTACTCTCTCTAAAAATCAATGGAAAAATATCCTCGGGTGAGGATTAAAAATAAATAAATAAATAAAGTAGTTGGTTTATTAAACACTGAGAGTCACAACTGTTGCTTTACTGGCAACATAGTCATTTAATCGCCCAGCCTCTATTAAGTCATGTGTTATATATCACATACCAGAAATTGTTAAGGAATGGCTTATTTCATCCACCCACAGAAACACCCAAGTTAGCTCTTAAAGATTGACTTAGCCCTACCTTGGAGAATTCTGACCAAGGATTAGGGATACGATCTGGCCATCTGTATTTCTTAAAATTTTCTCCTGTGAGTTTGATGTGCACTCCTAGTTGATAACTGTTGCTTTCATGACTTACTAAATAGATTTGGTTAGCCCAGCTCGTGTTGCTCAGTGGTCCACCCATGAACCAAGAGGTCACTGGTTTGATTCCCAGTCAGGGCACTTGCCCAGGTTGTGGGCTCGATTCCCAGTGAGGGTTGTGCAGGAGGCAGCCAATCAATCAATGATTCTCATCATTGATATTACTCTCCACCCCCCTCTATAAAAATCAATAAAAACGTATTTTAAAAAAATTGATGTGTTTAATAAATTCTAAAATATTTATGAAACAAATAATTTCTTCCCTTGATATTCTAATAGTTTAAAATTAAGCTGCTCAGGAATGACATTTAAATATAATCCCAAAGATAGTGTTCGCCTAGGTAGCATCAGGACGTTTCAAAGGCACTTGAAACCTCTGGGACTAGACCATTCCAGGTTTAGAGATGAGGTTTGGGATAGGGAGACACAAAATGCTCTGAGACACTTTAACAAACCTCAGAGCCATGCATTGGGTATTTTTTTCCTGTTAGATTTAAGGAGACATCAACTCTAAGTCTATTCAATAGATACAGTCAGCTAAATTATTTTTACCTCAACAAAAGTATAATTGGGTCGGTGTGGGGGATGTAATATTACATTTATGAGCTTTATTTTGGGAAGAATACCCTTGCTCAAAATAAATGTAAATAATACCTTCCCAGTAGCCATTTGCTTATTAAATAAAGGATGTGTATGATTCACGCTTAAAATTTGCTAACATGAAGAACCCAGATATTTGAAACATTAATGAAGGAAGACTTTTAGACCAACTGTACTGGAGAGTCAAAGGGTAAAAAATGAGATAATCACTTTGGTATTCAGGTATGAGAAATGTGTGGTGAAACCAAAGCCACTCTGACTTAAATGATAGCTTTAGGCAAAGAAGTAGGTCCAATTGTGGTCTAGCTCCTACAAGCTGGTTTTGATTTTATATGGAAGTTCTTCATTGTAAGATTTGTTACGTGAAATCTTTGAGTAGGGAACAAAATTTTTAAATGAGTTTAAAAAACTAAGTTGAAAACATGAAGGCATGTGTAGTCTATGACTAATACCTTGAATTTTATATATATTGTTTCAACAGAAAGCCAGGAATCTCAGTATGAATCAGTCTAGATCTACATCAGATGATGGTGGCGAAGAAACCTCATTTCAAGACCATGATCATCCTGAAAATGAGAGAAGATGGCAGCAAGAGCGTCTCCACAGAGAGGAAGCTTATTATCAGTTTATTAGTGAACTCAGTGATGAAGATTACCGACTAATGAGAGACCATAATCTTTTAGGCACCCCGGGTAAGAAATGGGTAAAAGAGGAAACACCTTTTTCATCATCAAGGAAGAATTTTAAAATAAGGAGAGTTTTTTCCCCCTTTCTTCCTTCTCCCAAAATATTCTGTACTTTTTTTTATCCTTACTCAAGGATATGCTTATTGATTTTAGAGAGAGGGGAAGGGGAGAGAGAGAGAGAGAGAGAGAGAGAGAGAGAGAAAGAAACATCGATGTGAGAGAGAACATCAATTGGTTGCCTTCTATACATGCCCCAACTGGGTATGTGCCTTGACCAGGAATCGAACCCACAATCTTTGGGTATATAGGAGGACACTCCAAACAATTGAGCCCACTGGCCAGAGCAAGAGCTTTTTAATAGAACAAAATAGAAAATCATTGGCTTACTTGTGTATTTTATAAATAGGTAAGAATATTATAAATAGAGCACTGTTATACGAATGCCAAACTAACAGACAGGTTAATGTACATAATAGTGTCAAATATTTACATAGGTGGCCCTATTTCTCTTAAGTAATATTTGTACAAATAAAATTATTGTAGTTGGGTGTCCATCCCCTCTCCCCCCTGCTTATCCATGGTTTCTCTTTCCAAGGTTTCAGTTATCCAAGGTAAGAAATAAATTTCATGCCATTCTGAGTACCATTATGAAATCTTGTGCTGTCCTGCCCTGGATGTAAACCATCCCTTTGTCCATCATATCATCCTGCATACATTACCCACCCATTACTCACTTAGTAGCTGTCTCTGTTATTAGGTCAACCGTGGTGATACTGTGGTATTTATGTTCAAGTAACCCTTATTTTACTTAATGGCCTAAAGCCATTCAAATAACTTAATTATAGTATATTTTTATTGTATTATTATGATAGTTGTTGATATTTTGGTGTGCCTAATTTATAAATTAAACTTTATCATAGGTATGTATAGGAAAAAATATAGTATATATATAGTTTGATATTATGCATAGTTTCAGACATCCACTGGGGGTCTTGGAACTTATCCCCCATGGATAAGGGGGACTCCTGTAGTTAAAACCCAATTGTAACTTATTTGAAGTATTATAATTAATTTAACTGAATCAGTAACTACCAAAAAGTCCAATGTGCTCTATAAATTTTTTACAAATTTATTTTACAAATGAATTCATTGAAATTTGTATGCTTGTATATTATATATTTATATAGTGCACATTTGCATATTGTATATTGATGACCCATATAATGAACTATTGAGGTAAAGTTCAAGTAAATAAAGTTCAAGTAAAACACATCTATTAGATGAAATTTTCTCTATAAATACTCCCTTCTTAATTTCTTTTTAACTCTGACAAAAATTCATGGAATTATAGCTTAAGTGTATCAACAGAGGGTACTTTATTATTAAAATAAAATCTTAATTTTAATAAAATATTAATTAATAAAACACAACCTTGCACCATTTAAATATTTTTAACTGTCTTTAATGTATAGAACATGAAAACAATAAAATGTCTTCTACAGCTAAAGATTAGTCTTACCCTTCATGAGTTATAATAAAACTTTGTAATTTAAAGTTTTTCATTTCAGTGAACAGTTTTTCATTGTTTTAGGAGAAATAACATCAGAAGAACTACAGCAGCGGTTAGATGGAGTCAAGGAACAACTGGCATCTCAGCCTGACTTTAGAAACGGGACAAATACCAGAGGTACTGTGGACTCCTTTCCGTAAGGAACATGTCTGATTAGAGCAGGTGTAGAAATGAACTTAGTAGATCTTTTCTTTTTCTTTTTTTTTTTAAGTTGCTCCTTTTTTTAAAAAAAAAATATATATATTTTATTGATTTTTTACAGAGAGGAAAAGAGAGGGATAGAGAGTTAGAAACATCGATGAGAGAGAAACATCGACCAGCTGCCTCCTGCACACCCCCCACTGGGGATGTGCCCACAACCAAGGTACATGCCCTTGACTGGAATCGAACCCGGGACCCTTCAGTCCACAGGCCGATGCTCTATCCACTGAGCCAAACCAGTCAGGGCAACTTAGTAGATCTTGTAGAATATTTTTTTAATGTTTTCCAGTTTTGATGTACTACTCAGCATTTATATATTATATGCAAAGCAGTATAATTAAGCAATATAGGACAGGGATGTGTAATTAGGTAATATGGACAGGCAATATAAATACAGAGATGTCTTACACACAGATTGCCTTCAGGGAGCTCACATATATGAAATAGTATACAATTAAGTTAATTACCAGCATAGTTCTTTTTAATCTTAGAATGTACACACTACTTTCTTTAAAATAATATAGCTAAACCTAGCTTCTAAAAATTTATGTAGGGCAATACAGAATGACTGCATCAGGAAACCTGTTTTTCTTGTTTTGTTGTTTTTGTGTTTGCTTTGTCATTTTATTGAGCAAATACTAAGTCATAATATAAGAAGTTGTGATAAAAACAAAGTTCTTGTGAAAAGAATTCAAACTAAATAAGAAGTATATAAAGTTTAAAAGTAAAAAAGGGACAACTTTAATGTCCCTCTTACCAGGTCCACTTCCTTCCCCAGAGGTATTTATTACTAGTAGTTTCATGTGTAATGTAAGAGCGTTATATTATTTAGGGCAAAGATGATTAATAACCAAAAAATGCAATGGCTCAATAAAATAGAAGTTTATTTCTCTTTCATGTTAACAGGCCAGGGAAGGGAGGCAAACTTTGCTCCATAAATCCTCCTGGAACCCATCCAATCAGCAGTTTCTACAACTGTGTTGTCCACATGTGACTACTTAAGTTCAAATGAAATAAAAAAATGCATTGCCACAGTCATGTTAGCCACATTCAAGTACTTAATAGTCAATGTGCCTAGTGGCATCTGCATTGGACAGGGTAGATATAGGACCTCTCCACTATGACACAAAGCTTTATTGGGCACAGCTTCTCCAGGGTACTGTTTGCATGATCAAGCTAAATCACAGTTGTATCTAGGTTCCAGCTGGCATGAAGGAGATGCAGGCACCAGCCTGAAAGAGATATATCACTTCCACTCCCATCCCATTGATGAGAACTTAGTCATATAGCCACACCTAACTGCCAGGCAGTCCAACGTGACCATTACGCTGCATTTACAATGGAAGAAAGGTAGAATAGATTTTGTCAGATAAATAGTGAACTCTTGGACACACACCCTTATCACTACATTCTAGTAATTAAAGAAGGAAGTACCATTTAGGTAATGTTTATCTGCGTTTTACTATGTCTTTTTCCAAATTAAAATGGAAATTGGATATTAACCCTTTTTCTACTTTATGTTTAGATATGTAATTATACTACCATATTGGTACAACTGGTAATACTGGTCCTTTGTTTTAATTGAAAATGTACTTACCACGTATAAAATAGTTTATATCTTTAGAGTATGGCTAAAGTTGGTGTTTATTTTATGATACCAGCAGCTGATTAACAACCTTAAGTCAACATTTAAAAAAGGTTTTGCCCAGCCAGTTTGCCTCAGTGGTTGAGTGTCCACCCATAAACCAGGAGGTGACTAAGTGATTCCCGGTCAGGGCACATGCCTGGGTTTTGGACTCAATCCCCGTGTGCAGGAGGCAGCTGATCAGCTTTCTCTCATCATTGATGTTTCTATCTCTCTCTCCCTCTCCCTTAGTCTCTCTGAAATCAACAAAAACATATCTTTTTTTAAAAAAGCTTTTTATGAGAGATTGTGGTAATGAAACGAAAACCAAAGCAATCTCATTTAATAGCTGTTTTTGAGTAGAATAAACTTTAAGGTTAAAGTCTATGTAGTTAATGTGCATTAGTAGGCCTTTCATTCAGTTTTGCACTTTGTATAATCTACTGGTTAAATAAGGAAAATTGAAGCTATTACCACAGTAGTAGTATCAGATCAAAGCAGTCTATCAGGAACACATTTATTTCTAAAATTGATTCTTTCAATAAAATTAATTGTTAATCTGATTTGCATCAGATACTGTTATAGAGGTTGGAAATTTACCAGTGAATAAAATAAAGCCCTTAGTCTTCATGGAACTTACGTTCTAAATGAACAGAAAATGTATTTTGGGATATTATGTATAATGGCTAACATTTATTGAATGCTTTGTGAGTGCAGGTATTGTACTATTCATTTTATATACAATAGCTTATTTTATCCACTGTGACATTTATACTGCTAACTCTAATTTACAGATAAGGATCCAGCTATAGAGAACGTAACATCCTAAAATTTCCCAGTTTCACATAATATAGTTCTAACATTGTATTCAGAAAGCCAGATTTCTTTAGCTGTACATTTTTGGCAATTCCTGAGAAATAGGATAAAATTCCCAAGGTTAAAAAAATACCTAGTTGCAAAAATGTTAATTGAGTTACCCTTACCAGAAGGATTCCACAAATTTAGGATGAATTATGTATAAATTTTCCACAGTATATTGCTATATGAATAAAGCAGTCTAGATGTATAATTTTGGTATAGACATATTTCTCATTTGCCTTAATATTTTGCCAATAACAGGCATATAGAAAACAAGGATTTCCTCACAGCTTTGCATAAATAGTATTATACATAAATATATTTTAATATGCTTATAGTGTATATCTTTTACAAAGTTGTTTTTTTGCCAGTTTTTATTAAAATGCACAAATGTTCTTCAATATAATTTAATTTAATGAAAAGTTTATCTTACAAGCTTTCAATAAAAAATCTAAGGATAGATTTTAAGAATTGATCTTAAATTGATTTGACTTGCTTTCCAGACTCAGCAGTCCCTAGAGAAAGTTCAGATGAAGATTTTCTACTAGAATGGTTAAATACCTTTCGCCGCACAGGCAATGCAATTCGAAGTGGACAAAATGGGAATCAAACTTGGAGAGCTGTGAGTCGAACAAATCCAAATAGTGGAGAGTTTCGGTTTAGTCTGGAAATCCACATCAATCATGAGAATAGAGGATTTGAAACTCATGATGAAGATAATATAGGCATTCCACTTTCAGATATTAGCAGTGATCATACTACAGAGAGACAGCAAAGATCACCTAGTCCTGTGGCTAGGCGAACAAGAAGCCAAACTTCAGTGAATTTCAGTGGTAGTAGTTCCAACATTTCAAGGACTAGGCTTGACTCAAGAGGGCAGAATTCAGTAGAAAGATTTTTCTCAACCTCAGGAAGTTTAAGAAATGGAACTGGGAGAGCAGTTGGCATTCCTAGAACTAGTGCTCCACGTGCTAATTTCAGTAGTCACACAAACCAGTCAGGTGGTAGTGAACTTGGGCAAAGGGATGGGCAACGATTTGGAGCAGCACATGTTTGGGAAAATGGGGCTAGAACTAATGTGACAGTGAGGAATACAAACCAAAGATTAGAGCCAATAAGATTACGGTCTACTTTCAGTAGTCGAAGCCGTTCACCAATTCAGAGACAAAATGACACTGTTTATCATAATTCACAAAGAGAAGGTAGATCTTTACAACAAACCATTAGAAGGTCTGATAGGAGGAGAGGTATAACTCGTGTCTTTTTAGAACAAGATAGAGCACGCAGAGGAACAGCATATACCCCATTCTCTAACTCAAGACTCGTGTCAAGAATAACAGTAGAAGAAGGAGAAGAATCTAGCAGATCTTCAAGTGCTGCACGGCATCCAACAATCACATTGGACCTTCAAGTGAGAAGGATTCGTCCTGGAGAGAACAGAGATCGGGATAGTATTGCAAATAGAACTCGATCTCGAGTAGGGCTAGCAGAAAATACAGTCACTATTGAAAGCAATAGCGGGGGCTTTCGCCGAACTATTTCTCGTTTAGAGCGGTCAGGTATTCGAACCTATGTTAGTACCATAACAGTTCCTCTTCGTAGGGTATCTGAGAATGAGCTTGTTGAACCATCCTCATTGGCTCTTCGGTCAATTTTAAGGCAGATCATGACTGGATTTGGAGAACTGAGTTCTCTAATGGAGGCCGAATCTGAGTCAGAGATTCAGAGAAATGGTCAGCGTTTACCAGAGATGGATTCAGAACTGAGTAACCTAGTGAATGACATCAGTCAGCACCATGAAGGTTCCTCTCAGGACAGATGGGCCCAAGAAGACAACACTGAAATGAGTGGTGAAAATGAGACCACTCAGCCTCATATCCAAAACAGTGATAGTAGAAATAGTAGGCAGTTGCGGAATTCAAATAACTTAGTGGAAACTGGAACACTACCTATTCTTCGCCTTGCTCACTTCTTTTTACTAAATGAAAGTGATGATGATGATCGCATACGTGGCTTAACCAAAGAGCAGATTGACAATCTTTCTACCCGAAACTATGAGCATAACAGTATTGACAGTGAACTAGGTAAAATCTGTAGTGTTTGTATCAGTGACTATGTAACTGGAAACAAGCTCAGGCAATTACCTTGCATGCATGAATTTCACATCCATTGTATTGACCGATGGCTCTCAGAGAATTGCACTTGTCCCGTATGTCGGCATCCTGTCTTAGGGTCCAGTATAGCATAGAATGGATGAAGTGATGGATTTATTAAAGTACTGCATTTCAGTGGAGCTGAGTATTCACGCATTCTTTTGTTATTTGTGATGAACTATCCAGGATGAAAAGTAACATTATTATAGTTAAACTATTTTTGTGTGTTTTTTTAACTTGTTAAAAAGAGAACATTTATATAAAATTTAAAATGCAAATGTTAAATTATTCAAAAGTACAGAATAATTAATATTGCTAGAACCAAATAACCTTTACAATTATTTTATTTTGGTGATTTTGTCATGCTAAGCACTTTTGTATACACTGCACAGTTCAGTGGGTTAAAAATCAATCTTCTTTTTCTTAATTGTACAATAGACTTTACTTGAAACTTCAAATTCCATAGTCTTAGTACTGTGTCCAGACATTGGTGTCTAAATAAGCCTTTCATTACCTTTTTATTCTAAGGACAATATCTTCTCATGAAAAAATGTTTGGCTGAATGTTTGCTAAATGTTTTTAAGTTACTTAAAATGTTAAATTTAATATGCAGCATACCATATGTGTATATATAGCTATATAATTTTAAAGTTAAAATAGTCAGTCTAAATGATACCAGTGTGGTTGTTATTTAAGCTTTTCAGCTATTACTGCATATGGCACAATGTTTAATATTTACAAGATTGTCTCTGGGAGTGGATTAAGATATTTAAAAATAGATAATTTAATGAAGCGTCTCTGACAATCTGACTTCTTAGACAGCAAGCAATATATAATGCTGAACAAGTCTTTCTTTATTCAGAAATGGAACGTGGGCATTTTAGAACATATAGGTTATTGAACTTGAGTTCAGCCTTTTTGTGACTTTTTAGAAAGTGCAAAAATTCTTCGATTATAATAAGTAAGGTACACAATATGCATGGATTCTCAGATTTTATTTTAGAGTCTAAAGAATGTCTATAAAGAATCAAATGCATAGATAATATGTTAAGTTCACTTGGAAGCCAAAAACTGCAAGTAAAACAAAACGAAATACCCTTAAGAGAATGTAGAATTTATATAAACACAAAGTATGCCTTGAAGATCTATTTCTACCAATAAATATTAAAACAAAGCTGTGTGTGAACTGTCCTATTGTTCCACTGTAGTATATTCACTAAAAAAATATTTATTTTGTACCTACTAGGTGCCAGGCAATGTTAAGGTATTGAGAATTCAGCAGATGATTAAAAGACAAAGTCCCCATCTTCACAGGAAAGACATATTTGCTCTTAGAAATTGAAAATCAGTTGACAATGAATTATTGTTTTGATTTTCATGTTTGTTTGTAAATATATGGTACTAGAGGCCCAGTGCATGAAATTTGTGCACGGGGAGGGGGCAGTCCCTCAGCCCTGCCTGTGCCCTCTCAGTCCGGGAGCCCTCGGGGGATGTCCGAATGACGGCTTAGGCCCAGACGGAGCGGACCTAAGCCAGCAGTCGGACATCCTTAGTGCTGCCGTGGAGGTGGGAGAGGCTCCTGCCACCGCCACTGTGCTCGCCAGCCATGAGCCCGGCTTCTGGCTGAGCGGTGCTCCCCTTGTGGGAGCACACTGACTACCAGGGGACAGCTCCTGTGTTGAGCATCTGCCCCCTGGTGGTCAGTGCGCATCATAGCGACCGGTCATTCCGCCATTCGGTTGATTTGCATATTACCCTTTTATTATTATAGGATTGTTTCCTGTAGTGAACTGCTTGGGCAAAATCACAAGAACACATACCTGAAGACTAGATTCTGTAAGATTTTGCTATAGCTCAAGATTTAGTTTTCTTCATGATCAGTGATTATACAGGGGGAGCAAAAGTAGGTTTACAATCAGTGTGTGAAACACAAAATTCTTTTATTCATTTATTTATTTATTTATTTATTTATACATGTCTCTTGATGAATTTTAGTTCTGAATGGTAAGATCGTTTTTCATGTTTCAGGAAGACTGGTGTGGTACAGTGTTCAGAACACTGGACTGGAGAGAGATAGGAAGCAAAAAAAAACAATGAAGGAACTATTGTGATATTATCAGTTAACATCATCATCATCATCAGTTATCTAGAGTGATGACAATAAAACTGGAAAGAGAGAAGGATGTAAAAATATTGGGGGGAGGAAGGGGGGAAAGACATTTGGTTTCTAGTTCAATATGAAAATGTGGGCGAGTCATGTACTTATAAATGGAGAATCGCCTGAGTGAAGGAGGGTACAAGCTATGTTGGTTTAGACATTTATTTTAAACACTGGAGGCCTGGTGCACGACTTTGTGCACAGGTGGGGTCCAGCTGGCCTGCCCCAATTGGGGCCGATCGAGCCGGGCTGGCCAGGGGGAGGGGACACGGAAGGTTGGCCGGCTGGCCCTTCCCCTGATTGGGGTAGGGGGGCTGATTGGGGGTGTGGCCTGCTGGGGGGAGGGGCCGTGGGCAGTTGGCCAGCCAGCCCCACCCCCTGGTCGAACTCCCGGTCAAAAGGACAATTTACATATTAGCCTTTTATTATCCTATCTAATAAAGAGGGAATATGCTAATTGACCCTCATGCCATTGCAAAGATGGTGGTGCTCACAGCCAATAAGGAGGGAATATGCTAATTGACTGCCCCGCCCTCAAAGATGGTGGCGCCCACAGCCAATAAGGAGGGAATATGCTAATGACTACCACGCCCTCAAAGATGACGGCACCCACAGCCACAAGCAGCGGGGGAGGGCAGTTGTGGGTAATCAGGCCAGCAGGGGAGGGCAGTTGGGGGGGGACCGGGCTGGCAGGGGAGGGCAGTTGGGGGCGATCAGGCCAGCAGGGGAGCAGTTAGATGTCGATTGGGCCTGCAGGGGAGCAGTTAGGGGGTGATCAGGCTGGCAGGCAGAAGCGGTTAGGGGCAATCAGGCAGGCAGGCAGGCAGGCAGGCGAGTGGTTGGGAACCAGCAGTCCTGGATTGTGAGAGGGATGTCAGGTGTCCCTCAGCCTGGCCTGCATCTACTCCAATCTGGGAACCCTCGGGGGATGTCTGACTGCCAGTTTAAGCCTGATCGGGAGTGGGTGCAGGCTGGGCTGAGGGATACCCCCCTTCCCCC
>NW_005358092.1:454428-460941 GCF_000412655.1 Myotis brandtii
ACAAATTTCATGCACCAGCCCCTAGTATAGGATAACCTTAGTAATATATCTGACTCATTTCAGTGTTACCATTTGACAAGATACTAAATTCAGCATTTATTGCTCATATGGAATATTCCTCAGGAAGCCCTACTTCCCCTGGCCTGATTAGTTAAGAGAATTGAGAGAAGAGTGAAAAAAGGGGGAAATGAAAAAAATAGGAATTAAAACACACACACACACGTGCACGCACACACACATTGATTCTTTGACTTAATTTTTTGCAAGACATGGTAGGACCAGCATGTGAAGAGATCCCAAATATGCATTTGAAATAGAAGCAGATGTGTACTCTTTGGAAAATTCCCTAAAAGCAGCAGGAAAGTTTAATGGATTTTGTAAATTGGCATTCTAGTTGGGAACAAAGAAGTGCTTTCTTTAATATTTTCATTCATTTCCCACTAAACAAGACTGATGACAAATACAAAAGCTCATTATCTATTTATAGCTTCTATTTTGCAACAACTATGCCATTTGTGGTTCCAGTTCAGAAAGGAACAAATAGTTTAACATTTTTCATTTGAATATTGTGTTCCATGTCATGTCCTTAGAACTTTCGTTTATATTGCAGCTGTCTTACAAACTTCAATTTCTTTTGTTTTTTAAAATATTTTATTGATTTTGTTTTTTTTTTACAGAGAGGAGGGGAGAAGGAGAGGGGGAGAGAGTTAGAAACATCGATGAAAGAGAAACATCGATCAGCTGCCTCCTGCACACTCCCTTCTGGAGATGTGCCCGCAACCAAGGTACATGCCCTTGACTGGAATCGAACCTGGGACCTTTCAGTCCGCAGGCTGACGCTCTATCCACTGAGCCAAACCGGTTAGGGCCAAACTTCAATTTCTAAACTGCGTCAACTTGCCAATTGTTTCCCAAGTATTATATACCCTTTTACCTGTTTCCCAGGTTTTATAGTTTCAACTACTATTGTTATGTCACATACTTGATTATCTTTTATTCGCTTATATGAGGTTATTTCAGTGTTTAATGTGAATTCATAATTTAAACCTCTCAAGATCCTCCTTGAAGTATTATTGCTACTTAACATAGTATGTGGCAGAGTTGAGAGGGTCCATTTGCCTCCAAAGCTTGTGGTCTTCCCAATACACTGCATTCTGAAGAAGAAGTGCCTTGGAAAGTTTTCAGGCTACTTTACTTCTTCTAAAGATACTTTTTTTTAATTTTATAATTTGGTTATGTCATGTCTTTGTGATTACCCTAATTTCCATATGCAAATACATCCTTTCTGTATCATAAATGAAGAGTAGAGGACTGCTCCTAAAAGATAAAACAATCTGTTTTATAAGTAGAAATCCAGAAGAGGTGAGTGAGGCATCTGAAGCAAGGCATCTGACGATGGTGTGTTAAGGACTAGAGTTAATAAGCTAACTCTGGAGCATTTCATGAGTATTATTCCCAGACAAGAATTTATAAGGAACTTCTAATCTTCCTTTTATCTCTCCACTTGAATAATCTCTGGCCAGAGGAAGAATTGTGTAGAAATAGCACTCCATGTGAAAGGGGTAGTTAGAATTCCCTTGGCATTGGCAGCAGGCCCATTTGTGGTCTCTCCTTCAATTTTGTGTAACATCAGAAATCAGAGAACTGGGATATCTGTTAACACATACATAGGAGATGATTTCCCAGGCAGCCATACCCATCTACTCATAGAGGAGGCCAAATGTTCTGTGTTCCAAAGCACGTGGTTATGAGTATTGGTGGTGATTGTTTCTTCAAATCTCTAGGACAGATTATGAGGTGTTTTTTTCCCTCAGTAATTATGTGTGTATTAGGCCCTGAATATATCTGGCCTTATGATAACTCGGGATCCATAATTACAGTTATGCAAGTTTGTTTTGTTTTTAAGCATTAAATCTCTGAAGACACTGAATTAACCCCTATATTTTTCCTCTTTTTTTTTAAAAAAAATAAATAATCACATTTCTTCTGGAAAAAAAAACCAAAAAACACTTTCAGCCCTGGCTGGTGTGGCTCATTTGGTTGGAGCGTTGTTCCATACACCAGAGGGTGGCAGGTTCAATTCCCCGTCAGGTCACATAAACGGGTTGCAGATTCCATCCCTGGTCAGGGTGTGTGTGGGAGACAACTGAGTGATATTTCTCTCTTACATGGATGTTCCTCTCTCTTTCTCTCTCTCCAAAATCAATAAAAAAAAACACCACCACTTTCAGATGTATTTTTTCCTTTGCTGTATTAATGTCTTATTTGAAGACAGAATTACCTCTTCATGTCCCATAACATATTCACCCTCCTTACACATTTAATTGCAAAAATGATCCTTAACCATGATCCAACTGTCTTCTGAGCACTTGCAAACATTTTCACATTCTCCACAATGGGAGATGATTCAAATTTAATTATAGTTTCTGTATTATGAAGTGACACAATTTAGTCACTCTTTTGAGGTCAGGTTCTCTGGATAGTGTCTATTCCTCCATTAACTTGGAATTGATCAGGCTTAATTGCGACTCCTCACTATTCAGCTTATGGGATAAATGACAAATGAAGCTTCTATCTACCTGACAAGGTAAAGTGAACTAAAGATCAAATTGAAAAGGGGAAAACAAGTGTCATTGGTGGCATTGATTACTGGGTACAGAATACACACCACATCTTGCTGAATAAGCTTGGTAAGATGAATGATCAGAACAGTGAGTCTCCTAAGTATCTCTTTGTTGACTCACTTATCTAGATGTAAGGTAAGTTGTTTGGCCAGCCAATTTGGTCCACATAAGTTAGGGACACCTTCAGAAAGGCACTGGGGTAAGATTTCTCTGGTGGTGGTGGTGGTGGTGGGGGGCGGGGATAGGGGTGGGAGTAGGAAGGTTTGAGGGGGTACTTGTGCTTTTGGCACTTTGATGTGAGTTCTTGGTTCAGGGACTGCCATAATGTTGAACAGTCATAGGTTTCTGTATAATAGGCTAGGAGTTTTTTTTGGACAATTACCACTTCCTGAAAACTTTAATTAGTTTCTTAACAATCTATTTTGGGTTCTTGTATCCATTGCCAGAGAGCTTATAAAGTATCATTCTTTTTTTTTTTTAAATCCTCACCCGAGGATATTTTTTCCATTGATATCTAGAGAGCATGGAAGGGAGGGAGAAGAGAGAGGAAAAGGAGAGAGAGGGAGAGAGAGAGAGAGAGAGAGAGAGAAACATCGATGTGGGAGAGAGACATCGATTCGTTGCCTCCTGCGTGTACCCCAAACAGGGCTGGGGAACCTGCAACCAAGGTATGGGCCCTTGACTGGGAGTCAAACCTGAGACCCTTCTGTCCAAGGACCGATGCTCTAACCATGAAGCAAACTGGCCAGGGCTAAAGTATTATTGATTTGCTACAAGGAATAGTTATGGCCCTTACAATTCCTTTAGTGTTTTTGTTTTGATTTTTAACATTTTGTTAGAAGGATCTTTCTATTGCTCTAATTCAGCGGTTCTCAACCTGTGGGTCGCGACCCCTTTGGCAGTCGAACGACCCTTTCACAGGGGTCGCCTAAGACCATCCTGCATATCAGATATTTACATTACAATTCATCACAGTAGCAACATTACAGTTATGAAGTAGCAACGAAAATAATTTTATGGTTGGGTCACAACATGAGGAACTGTATTTAAAGGGCCAGAATGTTGAGAACCACTGCTAGAGGCAAGAAAAGCACAGCACACACAACCAGCGCCACCATTTGCCAAGCAGGTGGCAGGAGGCAGAGATTTGGCAGGTGTAGGCATTGTAGTAAATAAATATACACAATGTCTGACAGGTGAGGAGGAAAGGACAACTTGAATTTTGAGAAAGGCAGTCTTCATAGAGATAACGTTTAAAGAATATTTCTCCAACTTCATTCCTGTTTTGCTTCATGAAATTTCAGTGGTATTGAGTTTTTCTGCTTTTGACTGCACTTAAAATAGTATTTCAGAAACATTCTATGTATCACTTCTTGGCCTTTGGCTAAGACCAAGTTCAGAAACATTCTGTGTAATGTAAATTTTTGTGGGCTGGTCTGGGAGACTTTTCCTCCTTTCCTCAAACCACAAACATATGCCATTATTTCTATGGTAAATATATTCTGACTTTTTAGAAATCTTACAATCTTTTAATGTATAAGCTATTTGGAGCCATGGTCTATGTATATATAGGATCTATGTATATGGGCATTTGCTTATTAAATGTAGAGTGACCTAGGTACTGGGCACCATAAAGAATAAGGAGCTCACAGTTCTGTGGAGAAGACAGAGGATAGCTGAAGTGCATAAATGGAGAAATGCACTTTTGCCTTGGTAGGCCCCCTCCTCCGTAAATATACATGTAGAAATTATACTCTACAGCCATGTTGGTGGTGTAAAGCGAAACATAATACAGATGGATTATATAAATTATATTCTCTCTGTTGTTGCTATTTTTAAAAGAAATGAAACATTTTTATGGACCCCTAAAAGAATTGTGGGTCCCAGGCATTGTGCCTGCTTAATGGAGAATTCAGCCCTAGAGTGGCTGGAGGGCAAGGGGGGGATTTGCAGAAATGACACTTGAGGTGAGACAAGGGCAGGAATCTATGTAAAAAATGATCATAGCTCTCACGATGAGAATGAAAATGAGGAGGATTCCAAAGGACACAGGTTGGTCAACAGGATATGAGGAAAGAGGCAGAAGTCTGGGTTCTTATTTGTTCCCTTCCCAGGCCTTTAATTGGTGCTTGACTACCAAGCAAACATAGACCAAAGCAAACCAATCAACCAACCCAGATATCAAAAACAGCCACTGTCTGTGATATTTTCCCTGATCATTCTGCTGTTGGTCTGATTGGACTAAATTTGACTCATCTCCAATTTCTGCTGTGCTGACACCCAATTTAAACTCTGTTCTCTACCTCTGAGGCTGATCAGTGTATTATTGGTCATTTTATACTCGACCTTTGACTCTTGGCACTCATAGTCTTGAGTACCAAGTACTCCTGCTGTCCATTCTGATCCCTTGGAGCAACTCATTCTAGCCACACCTATCCTACCTGACCGCCACACAGGGGAAGGGGATCAGACTTTGCTGCCTTGGTGGAACTGGCAAATGGGAGAGGCATTGACAGCTCAGAAAAAGAGAGTGAAGAACAGTTTGGGGGGAAATGGTTACTTCAGTTCTGGATATGTTAGCTCTGAGGTTCCAAAGGGATAGCCTAGCAGACATTAACCAAGGCAATCTCAAATGTGGCCCTAGAATTTCGAATAATGTGCTGAGCTGGAACTGGAAATGTGAGTATATGCAGAAAAGGATTCACATAGTAGGCCCCAGCCTATCCTCAGAAAGGCCTGCGTGCAAGGTTGACCCTTGGCTGGCATCTGGGAACTTGATTTGGGGAGATTTCCACCATTCCCTAACTGATAAGGATGGCCAGCTGTGCCTAAACGTTTTGTGTATAGAATATGGATAATGCTGAACACCTGCTTTTCTCTGGGAGTCTGGAACTTTGGTATGTGCTGGCTGAGGGTGCCTACGTAATCAGGCCCCAATAAAAACCTTGGGCATTAAGTCTGTAATGAGCTTCCCTGGTAGACATTTCTCCCAGCTTGTCACATTTGATGCTGGAGGAATTGAGGGTGTATTGTGTGACTTTACTGGGACAGAACTCTTAGAAGCTTGTCTGGCTTCCTCCAGACTTCATCCCATGTGCCTCTTCTCTCACAGATTGTGCTTTGCCTCCTGGCCCTGTGAGAAATATTAGCTTGGGCACAACTATATGCTGAGTCCTGTGAGTTCTAGCCAACCCACTACTCTGGGGGTGATTTTGGGGAGCTGCAACCTAAGGAGTTACCAGGAACATCAGGTAATTCAATGCTGGGAATAATAATGTAAATGAATCTCTCTCAATCTAAATCAGCCGTTCTCAACCTGTGGGTCGTGACCCCTTTGGCGGTCGAACGACCCCTTCACAGGGGTCGCGTAAGACCATCCTGCATATCAGATATTTACATTACGATTTATAACAGTAGCAACATTACAGTTATGGAGTAGCAATGAAAATAATTTTATGGTTGGGTCACAACATGAGGAACTGTATTTAAAGGGCCAGAAGGTTGAGAACCATTATTGTTTGATTTTCATGTTTGTTTGTAAATATATGGTACTAGAGGCCCAGTGCATGAAATTTGTGCACGGGGAGGGGGCAGTCCCTCAGCCCTGCCTGTGCCCTCTCAGTCCGGGAGCCCTCGGGGGATGTCCGAATGACGGCTTAGGCCCAGACGGAGCGGACCTAAGCCAGCAGTCGGACATCCTTAGTGCTGCCGTGGAGGTGGGAGAGGCTCCTGCCACCGCCACTGTGCTCGCCAGCCATGAGCCCGGCTTCTGGCTGAGCGGTGCTCCCCTTGTGGGAGCACACTGACTACCAGGGGACAGCTCCTGTGTTGAGCATCTGCCCCCTGGTGGTCAGTGCGCATCATAGCGACCGGTCATTCCGCCATTCGG
>NW_005358092.1:468643-477711 GCF_000412655.1 Myotis brandtii
CACAACATGAGGAACTGTATTTAAAGGGCCAGAAGGTTGAGAACCACTGCAGTAGGGGGTGTGCAGGAAGCAGCCAATCAATGATTCTCTCTCATCATTCTATCTCCCTCTCCCTCTCCCTTCCTTTCTGAAGTCAATCAAAATATATTTTAAAAAAGAGTGTCTATTCTGTGTGATTGTTTGATGGTAGAATTGTTTGCATCTTGGGATCTGATGTTAGTTAAACAGTTTCTTATTCAATATAACATCACACTAACATCACTATAAACATGTTGTTCAGGTGAGAAAGGGGGTTTAACTATATTGACTGAGTATACAGAGGCAGCAAATACCACACCCACCTGGGAAAATTGTACTATATCCCTATGAAAAGGCATTTTTCTGAAATAGTCCAGTCCTCATGAGAAACAAAGAATAACCTTGACTCGTTAACACAGCTTGAGAATTACAACTTCAATTATGTTATTTTTATTTTATATATTTTTCCACTAGATTTTTTAATTTTGCTCTGACCCTATGAGCTCATTGTCAAAATACATCTAACCATTGGTCTTATAAGGCCAATGAGTCAAGCTCAATATAGGGAAAGAACTCTTCTAACCTATGCAGTTCAAATGTCTGAGCCATGGGCGATTTGACTCTTTTGGACTTTGGGGAATTTTGAGCTGATTCATCACATTGCTTCAGGGACGCAGTACAGTTCCAAAACTGGTTTGGGGGTGGCGGCACAGGCCTCAATCTGCAGCTTTCTGTTGCTAATGAATAGTGGTCTGTATTCACTTTTATAATAATTTTAATAGCATCAGTGCCAAGTTCAGACCAGAGATAGTGACAGGTACAGTGAAGATGTCCTGTCAGGCATTTCTCATCTTTCAGATAAATACCTTAAAGTCATATTTTTTACTCTCATATTATAGTGAATACCTTAAAAAGAAACTGAGAACATTCAACCTTTTATATTTAAGCTCCAAAAATAGACTCATAGTATTTCAGGTCTAGAAGACAGATGATCTTCTAAGCACATTCTCTCTGGGCCCCAAGAGCCTACTCTTAAAATTTCTCACTCAGTTAATTAACAAGCCCGGCTTTAAAGACAAAGGGTGTGATTTCCCTTTCACCACACACTCAATATTATGTCAATTTGGGTCCCTGAGAAGCACACACGAAGACAGGAGATATATTGGGGAAATGTCTGTTAAGGATAAAGGAGGAGGGAGGAGAACCTCCAAGTCTGATACCTAAGAAAGGAGTGGGGAAGGAGGAGACTGCACTAGGAGAAACTTCAGGCTGCAGTGACGTTCTGAGAGAATCTTAGGTGGGGAATCTCCCAGTGGGCAGGAATGGCCCAGCTCTTGTACCCCCTCAGCTGTCAGTGGCTAGGGGCACCTAGGGGAAGCGTGGCCGGAGCCTGATTGTGGAGGTACCTTTGAGTGGTGCACCTCCATGACCACCACAACTTTCTAGCATCCTTCACTTCTAGAAACAATCAAAATTCAATCCTTGTTTACGCGGACTCCTCCATTGCTCCCCAAACCAGCTGCACCTTGATCCCAGTTGCCATCAGATAAGTTGACATTACTCTGGATCATATCTCAGCTCTTTTTCCTCCAGGTTAAATAACCTTCCTCCTTTCACTGCTACCCCTTGAATCCTCTTAAGGTTTGCCAAGCCCCTTTGCCAAAGCTCAGTGCTGCAACCTGTGCTCTACATGAATGGGATGCTCTCTGAGAGTTGATTTACATTGATATCAGCTCAAGTCCCAAATTTGCCATATAATGGCGAGGAGGACTTTAACTTTCTGGTGATTATGTTCCTCATTTGTGAAATATGAATAACAATCACATCCACATAGTGGGATTAAATGAGATAATGCTTATATACATTAAAAGTACCTGGCACATAGTGCTTCATAAACATCTGCATAAAATTGTATTAACATGATATCCAGTCCTGAGTTTAATTAACAAGAAGACTTTTATTGCCAACTTATATCCAATTTGTGATCCATTCGGCTGAGTACCACTGAGGTACTTTTGCTCATTTTTTGTTCTCAGTTAAGTGTCTGCCAGTGTGATACTGTTGTCTCTATTCTTCCTTCCTAAAAGTATCACACTCTTTTCATTCTTGCTTACTAACACTCTCTTCTGCAGCTTTCCTGCCAATCTGTGCTTCTGAGAAGTTAAAGGTCCCTCCCTCCCTTCTTCCCTGCCTCCCTCCCTCCCTGCCTCCCTCCCTCCCTCCCTTCGTTCCTTTTATGCTGTGAGGCAAGAGATAAGAAGCTGACTTGTATCATTGTTAAAATATTAAATATTTCATCCCTGACATAACAACTAATACCTCTTTTGGATTCATAATGATTCCTAGGTTTTCAGGAAGCTGGCATAGTCACAAAACTCTTTGATCTATTTCATGAATAGCAGTATTTTGAAAAGCAATTCCCCCAATCTGATCTTGATCCTAATCTGATCCTCTCCCATTGCCAATAAGCTGGAAGGGAAGCGGAGGGTGCCAACCCCACTCTGGAATGCTAATAATGATAACCAGCACATCATCTTAATTTTCTGACATTTCATTTGTCCAAAGAGAATTCATGTTCATTGTTTCATTTGATATTGAGTAGATTTGATATTGTCTCTAGAGTAGGTTGGGTAAGAATTACTTATACTTTATTGTGTGTGGAAGAAACAGAAGTATGGAGAAGTGAATAATTTGCTCAAGTCAACCAAAAGGCCAGTGACATCACTAAAAACAGACCTTGGTTCTCCCAATTTATAACTGGAAACTCTTCAGTTTGGTCAAACTGCTGGACACAGCGGTTACAATAAGGGTAGAATGCCATATTTCTTCTGCAATACTGAAGTCTAGGACTACATATCCACATAGGCAGCATCTCTTTGTGTTCCCAGTAGTGAATAAGCAGTTGGTCCCTGAAGCTTCCAGGCAGGTCCACAGCTGGGACACTGGGTGCCAGCCAACTGACTTTCAAGTAATAAAACCAAACTTTTGGGTAGGAACATAACATCTCAGGCACTTAATGAGCCTCATATTAACTACATATTACTATTTTAGGAATCTGGGCCCAAGTCTGCCTTTTACTACTCTTAAGCAAAATCATTAATAATGCTATACTCCTAGGGAGTATATTTAACCCACAGTTAGTTGCCTCAGGTATAATTTGCAAGCAATTCTTTGCAGAAACAAGCCATTTTTTTTAGTTAGTGTCTTAAAGTATTTGACTTCAATCAAGTGCTTTACTGAGGTTGTCAGCAATCTTAATTTTCAGCTCTGCCACCTGTAATCGAATACTCTTACCTTTCTTCCCTCCTTCCCCCTTTCCTCATTCATCTTCTGCCTTGGTTATTTTTGCATGCTCAGCAACTCTTTCTCCATTCATTTGGGGAATTATTCCTCTTCCATTCGTGTTATTCTGGTGGGGCTGCCAATCACATGATCTCTTTCGTGTGCAAATGTGACCAAATTAGCTCACACAGATCATGAGGTAAGTACATGGCTGACTATTCAAGAAATCACAAAATTGTTTTCCAATATGGTCATACCTAAACAGATAGTTAATTATTCTAATACCTTGTATTTAATAATCTATTCGACACATCAACCTCACCCCCCCAACTTGAAATAGAGAGTTTAAATAGAGGGTCTCTTTCATAGAACATTATCCATTTCTCTACCAGTTTTAAATATTCTAATTTTATGGCATCCTTTAATGAGGCTTGGATGAACACTGGAGTAGATATAATGGTTCTTTATTTTCAGAAGGAATTTGTGGAACTTCACTCTAGTTCTCTGCCATTTCATATGACTCATTCCCCCTCTGGATTTCTGGAATATTTGTTTCATGCTAAATGAACAAAGGATCAGAATGTAAAAGAAAAAAAAAGCGGGAGGGAGGGCAGCTCAGTTGGTTGGAGCGTCATCCCGATAAGCCAAGGTCACAGGTTCAATCTCTGGTTAGGGCACACATAAGGAGCAATCAATGAATGCATAAATAAGTGAAACAACAAATTGATGTTTCTCTCTCTCTCTTTAAAAAAAAAATGATGTTGGTGATGATGAGAAGCCCATGAATCTACCAGCCATGACAACCTTTGATAAGAGAGGTGGTGAACAATGGCTGATCAGGTAAAATTAACAGTAGTAAACCATTTTTTATGGCCCTCTTTCAGCAGCTAATGCATGATCTCCAGCTCCTCTCAAAGTCTTCCTTAGTGTCTCACATGCTTGCAAACAAGTCCTCGAAGCTCCCACCACACTCTAAGGCTACAGTGTCAGTAAGGATCTGATATTGTAGTGGTCATATCTTAGATCTATCAACTCTGGAGCCAAACAAAAGGTCTTCCTGTAAAAGTAGACATTGAGGACTGGGTTCTTTTCCATGGTATTTGTGGACATTAAATGAGCAGGGTTTGGTTTGCTCAAATTGTCTCAATCATGTTACATACTTAAACATCCAAACCTAGGTAAAAATAAGGAAAGAAACCAAGTGCTAGTTACTGACCCCAGCGAGATTATATTTTGCCCTTCGGGAATGGAAACCACTGATCTCTGGTACTACTTATGCCCAAATTCCTTGCATTGATACAGGTAGTAAAAGAAGGGGGCAGCAGAGTTCTCCAGAGCCTTGCAGAGAACTAAAAGAAGACATCAATGTTATACCACTATTTACCAGACATGCCAGCAACGCACTATCTTTTTGGTCTCATCTTGACCTTGCCCATGTATATTGGGAGTTTCAAGTTTCAGCTCAGCACACCCCCTTAGGGGCTCAACAAAATTTAAAAATAAGAATTACTGACAATGAGATTATCATCACAGGTACAAATTTGGTCCCAACCAAAACAATGCCAGAAACACTTCCAGCAATCATTAATAAGGTCTTCGAAAATATGACTAAAGTTTTTCTGCTGCCAAATAAAAGTCAGAAATCTTCTAAGTCTTAAAGGCAGACATGCCTAAAATAAATCAAACTGAAAGGATCATTTTGCAACAAAGCATTCTCTTAAAAAAGGTGAATCAAAGAAGGAACCTCAAATGTTAATTACAAAATGTATCACTTTCCCAGAGGTTTTGCCATCAGATAATTCAGTCCACCAATGAACTTTTAACATTACAGTGTAAGCAGCAGAACCTCTAGGAAATCTGAAATGGAAAAAAGAGATTTTTTTTTTCATTTTCTATGTCAGGAAACTTGAATTAAAATTGATTAGGTTTATTTACAGTATTTCAGTTACAGCTATACTTCAGAAACAGCAGCACAGAATATGAAAATTAGACTTTCCTATTACCAGCACCTAAGAATGCATGTGGAGAAGCTGAATTTAGACCAAGAGAAAGGTAAGAACCTTAGTTAAATAATAAGAACAAATGCCTTGATGACCTTTACCCACTGAAGCATCTGCCAGGTTCTACTTATATAGGTTGCCCCAGCCTGGAGCTCTGGTAAACTCAGTCACAGCAAGAGAAGTAGGGTTAGGTCTGGATTTTGTAGCCTGTAGAGATAAACACTGCAAGAAGTGGCTCTTGTGTGCCAAACACCTTTATATTATTTCTGAAGAGGCCATCCTTTTTAGCATTACAGGGTCAGACTTCCCCAGTTCCTAGCTATTGTGCTGCCGTTCATGTGAGGAACCAGCCTTGGCCTGGGGACTTCAACTTTCCAAGTGCCTAGCTCATCCTCTATGTCTGCATTTTAATTCTTTTTTTAAAAAAAAAATATTTTATTGAGTTTTTACAGAGAGGAAGGGAGAGGGATAGAGAGTTAGAAACATTGATGAGAGAGAAACATCGATCAGCTGCCTCCTGCACACCTCCTACTGGGATGTGCCCACAACCAAGGTACATGCCCTTGACCGGAATCGAACCCAGGACCCCTCAGTCCGCAGGCCGATGCTCTATCTACCAAGCCAAACCGTTTAGGGCTTTAGTTCTTTCTTGATTGTCAGGATCTTTGCAGACAGTGTGCTAACCCATTGCCACTGAATTTTGAGTCTTCTCTGCCTTTCAGAAAACTTCTAACAATTGGAATAAAATACCCGGATTACTCCCTACCTATAGCCATACACCCAAATCAAAGGGCTTATTGGCTCAGTTCTCCTTCTCATTCGGCTGCTATGGTGTCAGTAGAAATTTATAGACTGTCCTCCCTCTAGCCTTTATTTATCTAAATCTACTCATCTTGAGCCCTGGCTGGTGGCACTCAGTGGTTTCAACATCAGCCTTTGCACCGAAGGGTCTCGGGTTTGATTCCCAGTCAAGGGCACACACTGAGGCAAGTGTGGGAGAGCAACCAGTAGATGTGTCTCTCTCCCGTCAATGTTATTTCTCTCTCTCTCTCCCCCTCCCTCCCTTCCACTCTCTGTAAAAGTCAATGGAAAAACTATCCTCAGACGAGGATTAACAAAACAAACAAACAAAAAATCTACTCATCTTGAAAGTCTCTACTTTTTTCAGGAAGACATTTTTGCTTATTCCAAAAGAAACTGTTGTCTCTCACAATTCTATCTACCTCAGGGCTAGAATAAGATCTTCAGAGGACTGTGGCTATGAAAGGTTTTGGTGCTCCTCCATTATAATTCAAAATAAAAACAATTCTAAAATATAAAATATATGTACAAAAGGTCTAACCAGTTTACCCCCACCCCAAGTAATTGCTATTTAGATATTTTTAAATATCAAATTCTTTCACAAATGATTTTGCTGCCCCTGATATGAGGTACTCAAGGCGATGCTAAAGCTGTGTGTTGTCGCATCCACCTTTGTCCTTCGCTGGAAGAAATGCATTGAGATTAGGAACTTTGGCTGTTAATCACGGTATCTCTGAAGCCTAGACTAGCACCCACATATAATAGCTGCTCAATTTGTTCAATTAATGAATAAAAGTGGAATCTTCTAGATGTCTTCAAATATTTTGAGAACTTCATGTAGAGGGTTTATAAGTAGAGATACCAAGTTGGGTTTTCTCCTGTGCTTTTTTTTGGTCATTGTTAATCCTCACTTGAGGATTGAAAATCATTTTTCCAATGATTTTCAGAGAGAGTGGAAGGGAGGGAGGGTGGGGGGAAACCATCGATAGGAGAGAGACATATCTATTTTGTATCCTGCCCTTGACCAGGAATCAAACCCGAGGCTCTTCAGTGCGTGGGCCAACATTAACCACACCAGCCAGAGCTATCCTGTGCTTCTTAAGACAAGGGCTATGTATGAGAATTATTGAGACTAAACATAAGGCTATCCTGACATTTAGTTAGTCAACATTACCCTTGGCAGCCTTGTGAAATAATGACTTCTCCATCCATGGAAGTACTCAGAGTTAGAGGAGCATGTCAGGGGTTTCCTTCTTATTGAAAGGAATTGGAAGAGATAACTATGGTAGGCAGAATAATGCCTGCCCCACCCCCTTCAAAGATGTCTATGTCCTAATCCCTAGAACCTGTGAATATTCCTTAAACATAAAAAGGACTTCGTAGATGTGATTACAGTAAGAACCTTAAATGGGGAGATCATCCTGGGTTAATGGGGGTGGGTGGATAGACAGTCTAATCTCGCGTCCTTACAATCAGAGACCTTTCCCAACGGGTCAGAGTCAGATAATGATGTGAAGAGGAGTCAGAGATGCAACTTTGAAGAAGAAGGTGCTCAGAAACCAAGAAGTATGGTTAGTCTCTAAAAGAAAAGGCAAGAAAAGATCCCCCCAAATGCCTGCAGAAAGGAAAACAGCCTTGCCACCACTTTTTGTGTGTTAAAATTTAGACTTGTGCTGGAATTCTAATGCACAGAACCGTAAGATAATAAGTTTGTTTTAATCCATCAATTTTGTTTAAAAAACTAATTCAATGACCTTTAGGATTATTTGCCAGATCTAAGATTCCATGATGCTAAATTGTTGGAGGAGAAATTAGAGTAGGAAAACAAATCCAAAGGTGAGGGTTATTGAACACCGAGGTGGTTTATCAAGTAGATTGTGAAACCCCTATCTCCAAGGAGCTTAAAGATGGGAATGGATGAATGTGACCTGTCTAGATGAAGTATTACTCTTTGGAGTCTATAAAAGGAGACCAGGTCCAGCTGGTTTGCTCAGTGGATGAGCGTTGACCTATGAACCAGGAGGTCACAGTTTGATTCCCGGTCAGGGCAGGTCAGGGCACATGCCCAGGTTGCAGGTTCAATCCCCAGTAGGGGGCAGCCCATCAATAATTCTCTCTCATTATTGATGTTTCTATCTCTCTGTCTCTCTTCCTCTCTGAAATCAATACAAAAATATATTTAAAATAATGATAATAATAATAAAGGAACCCAGAAGCAAAAGAGGCAGGGTCTATAAGAGTGGGCAAATTGCATTTATACTCATTCATTCATTCATTCAAATTGCCTTTAAATGAAAACAATTTTCCTTCTGTATGTATCTATTATTTATTTATTCAAATTGCTTTTAAATAGAAACAAGTTTCCTTCTGAATGCTTTGGGGTTTTATGTGAAAATGTCTAAATTGAAGCAATTTAAAGCCTTTTTCCTATTTGGCATGACATGAAATTTCACAGATCATTTAACTTAAACAACGTAGTCATTGATATCATGCCTAAACTGAGTCTGTTGTTTAATTCTGAATGATTGAGAAAGGCTGCGAATTTCCATTCATGGGTCTGTTACAATAGGAACCATTTTGATTACATATATATATTAAAGAAAACTACCTCTTACTTCAGGGGAGTTCAAGCCTTTGAATCTGCAAATCAGTTTTCACATGACCGGAACCCTCTTCAGGAATCTGTTCCAACTTGCACAACTAAGGCCCCCACCAAGAGGAAGAGAATAGCCACAGATTTCACTTAAAACTCACCCCCAAGGGGAAACCAAGATGGCGGCATAGGTAAACACCGGAGATTGCTGCCTCGAACAACCACTTCAAAAATACAACTAAAAGACGGAACGGACATCATCCAGAACCACAGGAAGGCTGGCTGAGTGGAAATTCTACAACTAGAAGGAAAGAGAAAAGCATACCGAGACTCAGAGGAGGTGCGGTGCGGAAGTAAAATACAAAGGTGCGGAG
>NW_005358092.1:479111-481009 GCF_000412655.1 Myotis brandtii
AGTCAGTTACCTATAAGGGAGTACCCATACGACTGTCAGCTGATTTCTCAACAGAAACTTTGCAGGCCAGAAGGGAGTGGCAAGAAATATTCAAAGTGATGAATAGCAAGAACCTACAACCAAGATTACTTTATCCAGCAAAGCTATCATTCAGAATTGAAGGTCAGATAAAGAGCTTCACAGATAAGGAAAAGCTAAAGGAGTTCATCACCACTAAACCAGTATTATACGAAATGCTGAAAGGTATCCTTTAAGAGGAGGAAGAAGAAAAAGGTAAAGATACAAATTGTGAACAACAAACATGCATCTATCAACAAGTGAATCTAAGAATCAAGTGAATAAATAATCTGATTTACAGAATGAACTGGTGATTATAATGAATCAGGGACATAGAAAGGGAATGGACTGCCTATTCTTGGCGGGGAAAGGGGAATGGGAGATGCGGGAAGAAACTGGACAAAAATCGCGCACCTATGGATGAGGACAGTGGGTGGGGAGTGAGGGCGGAAGGTGGGGTGGGAACTGGGAGGAGGGGAGTTATGGGGGGAAAAAAGAGGAACCAATGTAATAATCTGGACAATAAAGATTTAAAAAACAAACAAACAAAACTCCCCCCTAGTCTGCACATCTGTGTCACCTCTGGTTATAAGGGAGTCAGCAAGCGTAAGCAGTGATTGGGAAGGTTCTGCTCTTTTTTGGGGAGGGTTGGGGGTGAGGGGTACATTTGTTTTGCAAAACAAAATATAAATTCATCTGGACTCTGTTGATAGTTCCAGGAATCGCTCCTCAGCCATATGTGATGTGAGGGCTCTCTCTGGAAGTGATCAGTAGCATTTTGACTACAGATTCACACATCTCAAGAGTCAGCTTCGCTTCCTATGCGGCACAGTTAAGCTCTTGTCTATGTCTGAAGGGAGGTGGAGAGAGAGTGGATTAAGGGTAGTAACGTCATCATCATCGTTGTCTCGTTTGCATTTCTCTTCTGTTCTTGTGAACCAACCAGTGTTCTCTTGTAGAGTCTAGTTTCATATCTGGGACGAGGAGGCCACTTCACCTTGCAACTGCTGCCTCTATACTTAAAAGTCTGTCACCCAGGAGACACCATTATGATAGGCTAAATAGTGGCCCGCAAATGACCAGTTACAGTCTCTAGAATTCCTAGACCTTGCACATTAACCCCATTTCATCCAGAGGAAACTGAAGTTCAGAGATTTAGCGAGTCTTGTTTTAGGTCATCTGGTTTCTAGTCCTATTTTTTGACTCCTAGTCCAGTGTGCTTTATACTCCAGGACAACTGTGGTCCACGTTGGCTACAGATAGAGCTGAGGCTAAACTTTTCAGAGACAGATCTAGCATCTTTGAGAGTACAGCCTTAGGACGCCAAAATGTCTGGGTTTAAATCCTGGCTGCCACACTGGCCATGTGACCTTGGGTAGGTTACTGAACTATGAAGTCACTAAATCAATTTCCAGAATCTGGCCTAATCCCTAATTTGAAGGGGACCCAAAGATCTGGGCAATTTTTATTTTTTAACCAGCCCATCATATGCAGGCAGGGAACGGTGGGCTGTATGTGGCTCAAAGGAGTCAGAAATCAACTAAGATCCAGAAAATTAAGAGGCGTGATATTTCTTGCAGACCAGAGCTCGCGGGCAGACATTTTTACTAGCTACACCAGCCACTCCACACTCCCCGGGGCTATAAGCCTTGCCTGACCATCAAACATTCACCCCTCCTTGGACCGGCTTAAGTGTCCAGGCCTTTTCCCTTCCTATTCGTCTCCTGGCAAATTCCCACACTGAGGTTCTGGGGTCCCTCACGTTGCACCCGGGGCCAGAGGCGCCCACGGTGGCAGGAGCAGCTGTCCTCAGGCCTCTGGCTCCGCGGACCGCAGACCGG
>NW_005358092.1:481193-502237 GCF_000412655.1 Myotis brandtii
CCTGGCCGGGGCGGGGGGCGGGGGGGCGGGAGGTCCCCGGGTATCCTTGGAAGGCCTCGGGACACCCGGCTCTCTAGCTCTGCATCCAAACTCGCGCGCCACGGCCAGCTGCGACCTCCCTGCAGAGGAACACGGAGGCACTCAGGCAGCTCACCCTCTGGATTTGTGTTTCAAACTGAGCGCTCCAGATCTGTCAGATTTCCATAAATGTATTGCTTGCTTTATTTATTTGTGTGTGTGTGGTTTTTTTTTCCACTCTGTTTTGAAGTCTTCCACTGCAGGGTGTCTGTCATGACGCTGACACGTTTTAGGCAACCCAGGGCAAAGAAAAAGTGAAATGGGAGCTTAAGTCCATGACTTGAATTTTTACCCTCAAATAAAACCTGTGACTGGTTCACCCATTGTGTTTTAGATAAAATCTATAATCTTACATGGTTTCCAGCCTCTGTATGATCTGCCCCCCCCCCCCGGCCCTGTCTAAATCCACCCATCCTCACTTTCTCCCTCCCCATAAGGTCTAGTCACATGGTCCTTTTATAGTTCTTTGAGACAAGTTATTCCTGCCTGGGCTAAGACTTTTGTACTGTTTCCTCTACTGAAAGAGACTTCCTCCTCGCTGCTCACCTCATTCTCATCTTTTAGATTTCAATTTAAATGTGGAATGTCGACCAATATGGATGGTCATTGGCACCACTTTAATGCCAACAGGAATCCCCAATTTGGGGTGTGATAAATAAGGAAATTATTCAGTTCAAACCAGCTCAATGGTGATATAGCAGATTGCACTGCTGTGAGGCAGCTGTGAGGCCAGCCAGGCCCTTCTTCAACTAGGCAGCTCAGCTCTGGTCTGGTCTACTCTGCTCCTTCAAGCCACCTTCCAGTGTTTCAGCTCTAACCAGGAAAAGAAGCCTTCAGTGGAAAGGATGTGTGCTTATCCAGGGGAGCTGACTTATCCTATATAATAAAAGCCTAATATGCAAATTGTCCCCTCAGGCAGCCGGTATGGAGTTCAACCGCTCGCTATGACGTGCGTTGACCACGAGGGGGTGGTGCGGAGCATGGTGGGCATTGGCAATGCGGCAGTGGAGGCAATGCCGACCCCGATGGGCCCCCACGAGAGTGGGACTGAGGCGGGATGGTGGAGCAGGTGAGGGGGCAGAGCCAGCCCAAGGTGGGGTGCCAGGCGGGGCTGCAGGGCTGGGGGTGCAAGCTGGGGCTGTGAGCCTGGGGGTGTGAGCTGGGGCCCGATCCTAGGGACCCCACCCATGCACAAATTCATGCACCGGGCCTCTAGGATAGACAGAAGTCCCTGCCCCGGATTCCTGATTGGTCCATCCTCATGCAAATAAGGACTCCAAATCCTCTCAGTTTGATTGGTCCATAAGAAACTGTCTTGATTAGTTAGAATAGAGCCACTCTGATTGGTTGGAGCGGCTCTATTCTCCAATTGTATGGGGAAAATCTCAGTCCTATTGGTTAAAATAGGATTCCAGGAATGCCTTTATTTATTTTTAAATTTTCATCCAGAGATAGTTTTCCATTGATTTTTAGAGAGAGTGGAAGAGAGAGGGAAAGACAGAGAGAAACATCGATGTGAGAGAAACACATTGATTGGTTGCCTCCTGCACGAGCCTCAGGGCCTGGGCCAAGGAGGAGACTGCAACCGAGGTACATGCCCTTGAGACCCTTTGGTCTGCAGACTGATGCACTGAGCCAAACCATCTAGGGCTCCATTGATTTTTAGAGGGAGTGGAAGGGAGGGGGAGAGACAGAGAGAGAGAGAGAAAAACATTGATGTGAGAGATACTTCGATGGGTTGCCTCCCTGGACCAGGGTTGGGGATCCAGCCTGCAACTGAGGTAGGTGGCCTTGACCAGAACTGAGCCTGGGACCCTTCAGTCCAAGGGCTGATGCTCTATCTACTGACCCAAACCGGCTAGGGCCCAGGAACTCCTTTATAAGGGCTGGCTCCAATGGCAGAAACACAGCACAGGCAGGGATTTTAGTGCAGAGGCAGGTAGTTCAGTGAAGGCTTTACCCTGAAGTGTAATTGACATGAGTGGACCCTATGTAGCAATGGCACCTGTTGTTTTAAAAATCTGAACCTAGTTAGTCACCAAGAGCCCTTCTTGGTAGGAATCTTCTTTCTCAGGGTCCACAAATGTCACTTCCTGGGAAGGGCCTTCACTGATCTCTCAAAACTTTATTCCTTGGCACTTAGCACAATTTATAATTTTTAAAAGTGTATCTTGTGTTTATTTGTCTTGCCTGTGTCGACAAGACTAAATTTCATGATGGCAGGACTGTTACCAGCATTGGGGTTCTTGGATTCCCCAAGATAGAAATTGAGAGGAAACTCCAGAGAAATTTCCAGAGAGATTTTATTAAACTTATGCTCAAGCACAAGGGAGGCAGCACAGAAGAAAGAAAGGTCTTCTGAACTGGCTCTGCTTGGCTACTTTTATAAGCTGGGGACAAAGTGGGCTTGCACGAAAAGGCGGGCTTTTTGAAACCCAATGTTTTTCCATTCCCCAGGCCGAAGTCCCTATGCTGTCTTAGAATCATGTCGCTTTTGCCTATTACTGAATTTTCTGAACCTAGCAAGAGCTGAGACATAGTGGATATGCCCTAAATATATATTGAATGTAGGAAGAACTTTCCAAAGATGCAATTATAGACCTTTGATTTTGGGAAGGTGCAAGGTTCAAAGTTTGCCGTAGAGGAGACTTTTTAAAAGGTACGTTACTTTCAGTAACAACTCTGTGCGCGCGCCTGCGCGCGCGTGTGTGTGTGTGTGTGTGTGTGTGTGTGTGTGTGCGCGCGCGCACGCATTCCAAATGTATGTATTATTTTTAAAGCATTATAAAAATATAATGAATGCTTATGTAAACTTATATATTATTATAAAACACACATCAAATAGATGCTTTAAATAGCTAAGATGAATATAATAGCTATAGTGAAGGCCTGGGGCAGGGGACAGGGTGAGGCTAAGAATGGGTCAATGGGGAAAAAGGGGGACATATGTAATACTTTCAACAATAAAGATTTAATTTAAAAAATAGCTATAAAGAAAAGTTCTAAAAATCTTACCCATCCTCCAACCCCCCAAACCCTCCCACCCCCACCCTGAACCACACTTTGGAGCCCACTGTGGAGACCATTTGTAAGAAGAGATACTTATATTGTGCAGTCATAATGGATCAGAAAACACAGAAACATCTGCATGTATGTGTCTCAAAACTGAATGTCCATCTTCTAAACAGCATGGTCAGGACTCAATAAACCAAAAATAGTTAATCTGTTTTCATGTTCCAACTCTTACAAGTTTCAGTCTAATATGATATAGGAAAAGAGACAAAATGATCATAAGCAACTAAGAGTCCTGATCCCACATCCTGTCTCCCAAAGAATACACTCACCAGCAAATATACACAAATGCACCAAAATGCCTAGAAAGGGTGGGGAAAGGAGAAGAGAAAGACAAGTGGAATTGCTTTAGGTGTACCACTGATTTTGAGTTCCTCACATCTGACAGAAGCTTCCTTCACAATTCATTTGTATTTGTCTACTTTATTTCCATGACAAATGTCAGGCAGGAATATGATGCAGATGAGCACACAATCCAACCACAGTATTTAAAGGTGCAAATATCTCAGAATTCCTACATCAAAGCCCACGCCCTAATCCAACACTCCCATTCCTCTTTCTATTCAAGGTCACCAAAAGAATTCTTTTTTTGATCTGTATTTGGATTCTATGAGATACCAAGTTGCATGTGGCAATTGGAGTTTCTGAAAATAATAGCTAACTTATTAATTAAAATAGAAAAAGGTGCCATTACAATGGAGAAACCTGGAAGACCTATTTAGATTAGGTAATAAATTTGTCATTGTCAACAATAGGATACACTGATATTTAATGATCCTGAAGTTATATGAGGAAGTTATAATCCATCTTATATAGTATTTTTGCAAAAAATGTTTAATATGAATCTAATTTGAGGAAATAAAAAGATAGATCCAAATTAAGGGGCTTTTTTTACTTTTATTGATTTCAGAGAGAGAGAGAGAGAGAGAGATATCATTTTTTTATTTTTATTGATTTCAGAGAGAGAGAGAGATAGAAACATCAATAATGAGAGAGAATCATCGATTGGTTGTCTTCTGCATGTCCCCTACTGGGGATCGAGCTCACAACCTAGGCATGTGTGCTGACTGGGAATCAAACCGGTGACCTCTTGGTGCATGGATTAATGCTCAATCACTGAGCCATACTGGCCAGGCCAAGGACAGTCTTTAAAACAGTGGTTCTGAACTCTTGAAAATGTTGATGTCATGAAGATTTTTTTAAAAGGTCGCGGAACTGCTGTAAATTAAAGTTGACTAACTGTAGTGTTTGGTCTTTGATTGGATACTGGATCAGGAGGGGAGAAAAAACAACTGCAAAAGACATTATTGAGACAATTTGGAAATTTGGATATGAATTGATATCAGGTAATGTTATTCTAGCATACTAAATGTCATACTAATTGATTTGACAGTGGTAAGGGTATTATGCTTATGTTATGTTCTCCAAGGACATATGCTGAAATAGTTATAAGTATTATGTCTGTAACTTACTTCGAATAGTTTAGCATTCTCCCCTTCTCTCTTTAACTATATATAGAGACAGAAAAAGCATATTGGACAACTATTTAACAATTGATGAATCTTAGTGAAAGGAAAATCTGTGTTCATTGTACTGCTCTCTCAACTTTTCTGTAGATTTGAAAATTTTCAAAATAAAATGTTTGGTAAATATAAACCCAGAGTCTGAACATTCATCACCCCCTCCATAAGCTATCACCCTAGCCCAGTGGTCGGCAAACTCATTAGTCAACAGAGCCAAATATCAACAGTACAACGATTGAAATTTCTTTTGAGAGCCAAATTTTTTAAACTTAAACTATATAGGTAGGTACATTGTTATTAACTTACCTATATAGTTTAAGTACTGTTGATATTTGGCGCCTCCCCCGCGCTGTGTATCCGGCAGCCCGGCCGCCTGTGCTGCCTCTCCTGTCTCCTGTCACCTGACCGACCGACAGACACCCCTCACTTCTTCTAATGCCACTTCTTCAAAATAGACTCACCCAGGCCGAAAACCAACTTCTGCGCATGGGCCACGAAGTTTCAATCGCACTGTATGTGCGCGCCCGCATGTGGTATTTTGTGGAAGAGCCACACTCAAGGGGCCAAAGAGCCGCATGTGGCTCGCAAGCCGCGGTTTGCCGACCACTGCCCTAGCCCAACTCACTATCACCTCTCATTTGGATAACTGCAATAGAACAGCTTCCTAACTAGTCTCTTTGCTTCTGCCCTCGTCCCCTCCAATCTATTCCTTACACAGAGGCCAGAGTGATGTTGTAAAGTGTAAATCCGCTGTCCTCTGCTCAGAAGCTCGCAACAGCGTCTGGATTTGGGGAGAGTACAGACCAAAGTCCTCCAGGTGCAGCACTACTCCCTGTAGCCATTTCGTTCCCGCCTGTCCTCCTACTGCGCCTGGCTTCCTGTCTCAGCCACTTGCTCCTGGTTTCCTCATGCTCTTTCCTGAGGCCTTTGCATCTGCTGTCCCCTCTATCCGTTACGCTTTCCCCCAGATTTCCTCATGGCATCCTCACCTCCTCCGACTATTATTCAATCATATCTTCTAAGAGAGGCCTTTCTTGTCCATTTCTTACTTCTGCACTTTATTTTCCTCCATAGCACTGTGCTCTGTCTAACATATCAAACATTTTACTCTTTTGACTTGTATTTTCTGAATGTTCCTCCCCACAACAGAATGTAAGCTCCACTAGGGCAGGGACATTTGTTTTGCTCAGTGCTGTATCCCCGGCATTTTTAACTGTGCCTAGACTACAATTAGTAGTTATTTTAAAAATATGTGCTAGAATAAGTGAATGCAACCAGCTTTTATCTCCTGGTCATAAGCCTCTCTTGCTAAGGACACTAAGCCGATCAAATGCGCTGGCCATTGTGTCCCCTTCCCTTTCCTCTTCATCTATCATTGCAGACAAACAAACAAACAAAACTCCCCACCAGCCCTCATTCTTCTAACAATGAGAGCTCCCTTCCCTGACAATCATATCAAGTCATACTATAGAAATTGTTTTATGTTTATTATTAGAGGACACATTTTGAGCCCTCTAATAATAATGTTCTGACTTGGATTTAAGGGCCATTCCAATTCTACTGCTTGCAGAGAATTGGATAAGCTCTACCATGACAGTAAAACATGTGTTCACAATATTTCTCTTTTTTAAAAAAAATATTTTTATTGATTTCAGAGAGGAAGGGAAATTTGCATATCGCCCTGGTTAGCCAATGGGAAGGGTAACGGAGATACGGTTAATTACCATGTTTGTCTAGTATTAGATAGGAGGACTAGAGGCCCAATGCACAAAATTCATGCACTGGTAGGATCCCTACGCCTAGCCGGCGATCAGGACCCATCTGTGGGGCTACCAGCGGGGCAATCAGGGGGACCTCGCTGGCACCCGCCTTGGCTGGCCTGGCACTGCCCACTCTGGGGCCAACGCTGGTCACCTCCCTCTGTGGGGCAACCTACGAGGTGATTCGGGGAGCCCCCCAGCTGACACCTGCCTTGGCTGGCCTGGGGCCTGTGGGCTGGGGGCAACTCCTGCATTGAGTGTCTTCCCCCTGGTGGTCAGTGCACATCATAGCAACCGGTTGTTCTGCCGTTCAGTCAATTTGCATATTAGACTTTTATTATATAGGATTAGAGTTTCTATTGCAGTATTTTTTAAAAAAATATATTTCTTTATTGATTTCAGAGAGAAAGGGAGAAGGGGAGAGAGAGGGAAACATCAATGATGAGAATCATTGATTGGCTGCCTCCAGCAGGTCCCCTACTGGGGACTGAACCCACAACCTAGGCATGTGCCCTTGGGCAGAATCGAACCTGGGACTCTTCAGTCTGCAGGCCAACACTCTATCCACTGAGCCAAACCAGCTAGGGCCTCTATTGCAGTATTTAAATATCACTGTATTCTCATCATTCAGGAGTATTTATGTACATACATGTCTCCATAGAGCACACTGGTTATAGAAGGAGGTTGTTCATCTGAAGATTATCACCTTCTGTAAAGCAACTCAGCCAAAGAGCCAACATCCTTTCATTTCGTAAGTAGTTGAAAATAACCTGAATTGATGGCTTCTCTTGTTTAGTTATAAATTGAATTTACATTAAAGATGAGTGTTTTATCCAAACCATCCTATGAAAGTAATGGAAGTGATAATTATTCTCTAAAATGCTTCCAACTACTGAAAGATAAAGGTATGGAGCCTTCAGAGCTGGGTTTCTTGCATTGCTTCTTTGATTTTTATGCTTACTAAAAATAAGCCCTGGTAATTACCAAGGTAGATACAAGATACTATTTACACCCATTTGGGCTTGTGAAAGTGCCACAGAATGAATGCTAACCACCACTAAAAAGGCGATGAATAAATAGCCTTTAGAGTTGTTTGTTGTTTTCAAAACCATGAAGCACACCAAACACAGAAACAGGACAAAGGCCTCAGAATATACAGGAGAGGATACTTGCCAGGTGAGAGCCAAACCTGAAGAGGGGCTCTTCCCAATCTAGGTGGTCTCCTGGTGTCCAGAGGGAACAAAGGGGTCACTTATTCCCCTCTGAAATAAACAATGTCCAAGCCCAGACACTGGAAGAGCAGAAATCTCTTTAGGCAACCCAGGGCAAAGAAAAAGTGAAATGGGAGCTTAAGTCCATGACTTGAATTTTTACCCTCAAATAAAACCTGTGACTGGTTCACCCATTGTGTTTTAGATAAAATCTATAATCTTACATGGTTTCCAGCCTCTGTATGATCTGCCCTCCCCCCCCGGCCCTGCCTAAATCCACCCATCCTCACTTTCTCCCTCCCCATAAGGTCTAGTCACATGGTCCTTTTATAGTTCTTTGAGATAAGTTATTCCTGCCTGGGCTAAGACTTTTGTACTGTTTCCTCTACTGAAAGAGACTTCCTCCTCGCTGCTCACCTCATTCTCATCTTTTAGATTTCAATTTAAATGTGGAATGTCGACCAATATGGATGGTCATTGGCACCACTTTAATGCCAACAGGAATCCCCAATTTGGGGTGTGATAAATAAGGAAATTATTCAGTGCAAACCAGCTCAATGGTGATATAGCAGGTTGCACTGCTGTGAGGCAGCTGTGAGGCCAGCCAGGCCCCTCTTCAACTAGGCAGCTCAGCTCTGGTCTGGGGCCCAGATGATTTCTCCACAGGTCAGAGCTGGTGGCGGGCCCCGGCTGTTCCTGTCCACCACCCTGTCTCCTTGAGAGCAGGTTCCTTTGCCCCCTTTTACCTCAAGCTCTCAAAGCACAGGGGCTACCTACGGGGCCTATCACAGCTTTTGAACTCAGGCTAACCGTAGGGACAGTGGCCATGTTACCCAGCTCAAGGGGTTCAAGACTTGGGGTGTTCTATTTAAGATCCAGAGTGATTGTCACAAGGTATTTTATTTACTTGCAGCAAGTAAAGGAGACAGGGATTCATATCCAAAGCTCTGCCTCCCCAAGGGAGGCTCAGCCTTTACTATTCGGTCAAACACATTGATTTCTTTACAGTAGGCTACATTTATCCCATTGCCTCCAGTTCAAGCTCATCCTGTTTACAACTGGTCTGCAAAATACTGTGCTACATTTTAACATTTAGTAAGACTAGCATTTTCTAAGAATGGCCCAGACCTTGTTCTATTTAACAGCCAGGCGCTCCGAGGACAGAGCAGCAGGCTTTGAGCTCTGGCCAGGCCACTTCAAGCCTTGTGACTGGCTAAGGACTTGGCCTGTCTGGGCCTCACTTCCACTGTAAGCAGGACACAGTGACAGCGCTTCCCCCACGCGGCCGTGGCCAGGGCGGAATGTAGTAACCACCAAAGTGACCACTTAGGACACTGTCTGGCCTATAGTCATCGGTGCTTAGTGATTGTGGCTGTAATAGGATCGTTGGGCACCCTAGTCGACCCTGAAAGCTCCCTGATAGCCTGGAGGCTCCGACTTTGCAGGGCAGGGCAGCGGGGACGCCGCCCTACCGCTAGAGGGAACTGCGGTGGCGGCGTGGCGCGGACGGCGGGACGCCTGGCTGCAGACAATGCGCCGCCTCCCCTCCGGAGCTAAGAGTGCCCGATCCTCCTCCACCTCTGCCTGATCCTCCTCCATCTCAGAACCTGTGGAGGCCACTAGAGCAGGGACAATAGAGACCCAGAACAGAACAAGGGCGGGAGGCACGGTGAGGGAGGCACGGTGCGGAGGCAGGGCATACCCGCACCGACGCTGGAAAGAATAGCGCTGGGTTCTAATTTGACTCCGCCTTTACTCATCACGTGACCTGATCCAGGGCTGTAATTTATCAGTAATTTCTTTTCCTCATTTGTTGAGGCCTGCTTCCTGGGGGCAAGGAGATAATGGTGTCTGCCAAATGGCAAGAGCTCCTGAAGAAAACAGTTCCATGAAAAAGGCGCAGGAAGGGCTAGAGACAGAGGGTGCCTTCCGGCATCGCCTGCAGCTAGGGAAAGTTGTCCTGCGTTCTTGCGGCAGCTTGTGTCATGGCGCTGTGCTCCTGCTTCACCTCCCGTTGAAGGGTCAGCTTGCGGAAGGCTGTGTTGGGGACAGCGTTGCTTCCTGTCACGAGAGCTCTCTGGGCACCTTTCACATAGGCACTGAACCGCAATCTTCAAAAGTCAACTTCGGGCCCTGGCAGGTGTGGCTCAGGAGGCTGGGTGTGGTTCCATGCAGGGACGGGTTGCTGGTTCTATTCCTGGTCAGGGCATATGCCCGGGTTGTGGACTGATCCCAGTAGGCATGCAGGAGGCCGCTGACCGATGTTTCGCTCTGAGATTTGCTCTGTTCTTTCAAGCTACACATTTCAAAAACATTTCTTTTTAAGGCTGTATGCTTCCTACAATGAATTGTTTTCACTAATTGCTGTGCTAGAGGAAATGAATGTAACCAATGGTGTAGATGTGAGAAGACGCTTCAGGGAAATGTTAAATGGTTGGCCAGAGGGCAACTCACCAACAGCTGGCATTGTTTCTTGAAGAACCATGGTTGGAAACATTAGACTCTTAGGGGTCATGGTTGAGTTGTCTAGCATTTCTTGTTAAATGTATTTGTTTACATATTAGAAACAAGACTGATGGAGTGCCAAGTTTTTATGTTTTAGGAAGTGTGAGTCTATAGTGATAGGCTGAAAAGTACCCCCCCCCTCCAAAGATATCCATACCCGATTGCCTCAAACCTGTGAAAGTTACCTTATTTTGAAAAAAGTCTCTGCAGTTGTGATTTAATTAAAGATCTTGTGATGGTGAGGTCATCTTGGATTATCTGGGTGGGCCCTAATACGATCACTTAAAATAAGGGAGAAGGGAAGGGAAATTAGACACAGAAAAAGAGAAGAAGGCCATATGAGAACGGAGGCAGAGATTGGAGTGCTTTGGCCACAACTCAAGATGCCAGAGTAAATTGATCTCATGCAATCCCAATTTTCAAGGCCAAAATAATAATAATAACCAAAATAGTGAAATCATCAACAAAAAATTACAGCAAAATAATTCACCATAGCAACTAAAGAAGGAAAGGGGACTAAACCAATACTAAAAACCTCAAAGTGGGATGCCAAACGAGAAATACGAGGAGAGTTGGCAGGCACAGCATGATGAGATCATTAACCCAACTTTCCTACATACTGTTTCCAATATTACTGAGTTGGAGGAAAATGGAGCTCCTGAAGGAAGGGAGTCAACTCCAGTAAAGTGGAGTCAACCCTGGGGCTTTCAGGGAATTAAGAAAGGCCAGTGGAACTAGAGCGCAGTGCAAACTATGTGTTGGGCAAGGAAGTTTAAGGTAATGGCAAAGTTTGGGGTGGTAGATTGGGGCAGTACCTTGGAACATTTAAGGTTTGGGAATAGCTCAGACGAGGCTTGTTAGAATGCTGATGGTGGAGATAGAGAAGTAGATATAATCAAAGACTAATTCAAAAGTAGAATTTAAAACACTCAACCTGTTGCTTCATAAGAACTCTGCAACAAAATATACTTAATGAAACACTGAGAGTCTTTTCTTTGAGACTGAGAATAAAACAAAGATGTTTAATATTACCACCTCTCTTCAATATTGTGGTAGAGTTATTAATCAATACAATAAAAAGATGAAATAAGCATAAGCTTTGGAAAGGAGAAAAATCTGAGTTAAATCATAGATGATGTGAGTGTGTATATAGAAAATACGAAAATTCTACAGATAAAATATAAGTAATGAAAAGAGGTTGGCAGTTTGCTGGGCACTGATCAATATTTTAAAATCAATTGCATATTTAATATAATAGCAACAAATATTTAAAAAATAAAATATTATTTTACAATGGTAACAAACATTTGGAAAACATGAATAAATCTAACAAATAATGCTTAAAACCTCTGAGGAAAAGTATAAAACTTTATTAGACATTAAAAACATATAAATGGAGACATATACCATGTTAATTGATAGGAGGACTCAGTACTATAAGAAAGTCAGCTCTCAAATTTATCGTAATCCCATCAAAAGCTTCAGATGCTTGATGAGCTATTTCTAATATACTATATCTATATCTATCTATCCTGTTCAACTATGTTTTTTAAAAATAAATAGCACTTACATATCTAATCAGAATCAAATCTTCCTTGTTCTTTATATAGAATGCAAATATAGGACCCCAACATAAGCATGGATTTTCATCATATGTTAAATGGTTTCTAAACATGGAACATTTATTGAAAAGCACTCCATTCTCTCCACTAAGCTATAACCTAGTGAAATGCTTAGCAGCCTAATCACTAGAGTCACCTGACTTGGAGGAAAACTGCTGGGGGAGGGTCAGGAAGGGAGTAGGGAGATGTGGATTCTAACGGAAATTTTTAATACATTTTTCAACCTCTTTTCCCTTTCTATCTCACCTTGCAGTTTGTAGTTGTTACTGTTTGTCTAAAAGCTTATTTGGAGATGTTTTCTGGGAATAAAGTGAGCATTCTTTTTTTTAAAAAAATCCTCACCCCAGGCTATTTTTCCATTGATTTTTTTAGAGAGAGTGGAAGAGAGAGGGAAAGACAGAGAGAAACATCAATGTGAGAGAGACACATTGATTGGTTGCCCCCTGCAGGAGCCCTGAACAAGGCCTGGGCCAGGGAGGAGCCTGCAACCGAGGTACATTACCTTGACCAGAATCGAACCCTGGACCCTTCTATCCATTGAGCCAAACTGACTAGAGCTAAAGTGAGTATTCTTTAGAATATACCCTCAATCCAATATAATTGTTTTCATGTTGATTTACTTTTTAAGCTTTGGAAAGTAATAAGCAGTTTCCTGATCTCTGTATTTTATATTCTTTTGTTTTTTATGTTCAAGTGATGATTTAAACTGGATGAAGACATATTAGCCATCTAATATATTTAGAATATTCATTTTCTGCTTTACATTTGAAATAGATTCAAATTATCATGACATTAATTGAGCCCTTAATTCACTATTATTATCTAACTACAGAATTATAAATGAAAACTTAGCAAATACAGAAAAAGAAGAAAACATACATTGTTCATTTTTTTCAATGTCAATGATATTGCCATTTTGGCTTCTATTCTTTCAGTCTTGTTCTATGTATGCTAATTATTTTTCACAAAAATAGGATTTTAATGTATCTAGTATTTCATAACTTGCTTTTTTCACTTAATAGATGTTTAATATTTTTCCATATCTTTTGTATACCTCATGTAATGACAGTATAATATTTCACCACATGAGTGCCTATTATTTACATGATTTTTAGAATAATTATTTTAATTTTTGTTACTATAAACTAGGGGTCCTCAAACTTTTTAAACAGGGGGCCAGTTCACTGTCCCTCAGACCGTTGGAGGGCCAGACTATAGTTTAAAAAGAAACTATGAACAAATTCCTATGCACACTGCACATATCTTATTTTGAAGTAAAAAAACAAAACGGGAACAAATACAATATTTGTATTTGCATGTGGCCCGCGGGCCATAGTTTGAGGACCCCTGCTATAAACAGTGTATAATCTGCCCTGGCCGGTATGGCTCAGTTGGTTGAGTATTGTCCTGTTTACGAAAGGTTGCCAGTTGGATTCCCAGTTAGGACACATACTTGGGACTCTCTGTACCTCCTGAACTTATGTGATTTTTTCCTTCACCAGATTAGGGAATTTTTCTACCATTATTTCTTCAAGCAGATTATCAATCTCTTGCTCATTTTCTTCCCCTTCTGGAACTCTGAGTATTGTTGTTTCATATTGTCCCACTGTTCCCTTAAGCTGTCCTCCTGTTTTCTAATTGGTTTTTCTTTTTGGTTCTCTTATTGAGTGATTTTTTTTTTCAACTCTGTCTTCTAATTCACTGATCTGATCCTCGGCTTCCCCAATCTGCTGTGTATTCCTTCCACTGTGTTCTTTGTTAGTGCTCTGTCATCCTTTATAGTTACTATATCTTTCCTCATGCTGTTGAGCATCTTTGTCACTAGTATTCTGAACTCTATGTCTGATAAATTTCTTATCTCCATTTCATTTAGCTCTTCTTCTGGTGAATTCTCTTGTTCTTCCATTTGGGGCTTGATTTTTGCCTCCCAATTTTGGCTGTCTGTTTGGTTTTCTGACTATGTATTAGATAGATCCGCTATGCCTCCCAATCTCTAGTGTCAGACACTGTTTGTAACTGGCTCTGAGTACCCTGTTTGGAGCTACCAGCAATCCACAGCTTGTGGCTCCCTCTGCTGGGGCTGGGTACCTTTGGAAAGGACCAAGTTGTGTACCAAGGTCTGCTTTTCCTAGCCCTGGGCCCTGATTTAGATCAGGCAAAAGCTCAAAGCCTCCAGAGACCCACCTCTGCTTCAGTCTGATTATAATCAGTCTTGATTAGCTTCAGGCTATTGACATAAGGTGGGGCAAAAGGTTTTCCAACAGGGTGGGGCAATTGCTTCTGCCTGCAGGCTGATTGTTAGTCTCTTAATGGGCCTCAGAAACCCAGGGTAGGGTAAGGTGTTTTCCAGTTGGGTGGGGCAAATGCCTTCCACCCAGGCAAAAATCTCCTGGATAGCAAAGGTCAGCTGGAGAAAGATGTCCTCCACAGCGTATCTGCCTTCTGAGTTCTAACCCAGAACCCCCAATCCTGGCTTCTGCTCACACAGCTCCAGTCCACTCTGCCCTCCCTCTGCCAGAGCCCAAGGTGAGTAACTATACATGAAATTTTGTGTGTTGGCCCTTTAAGAGGGTGCCTGCATTTCCAGCTGTCTCTCCCTGACAGATAGCAATGATGCTGCTTTACACAGCCAGATGTTCTGTGGGCACCTTTCTCAGTTCTGGTGCTCTGGACTGGGGAGCCAGCTTGGGATTTAGACCCCAGAGTTCTCAGGGGCAACCCCCACAGCTGAGATATCTTTCTGGACCTTCAGCTGCTGTCTGTGGGAGCCCGGCCAGCCCTTTTGCACCTCCGTATTTCCTACCAGTCTGTATGTGGTCTCCACTTTCCATCCTTGGTTTTCAGGTTCTATTCAGCTAGTCTTCAGTTGATTATTCAGGATGGTTTTTCTGTATTTTAGTTGTAATTCCAGTTTGGTCCTGGGAGTGTGTCAGTATAACATCCACTTAATCCTCCACTACCATTTTGGAAAAATTCTCTGCTTAAAATCTTTAAGGACTTCCTATTGCATTTAGAATTAAATACAAAACCCTTCAGCGGTTTCTAATCACAGTGACATGGTCCAGCCCTCCTTCCTTTTTCTCTACTTCCCTCTTTATCGTTTTTACTCACTCAATTCACACTCAAAAATCCTATTCATTTGTTACATAGACTAGTATTACAATCCCCCTTTTTATTGTCTCTTCCCATCTAAACCATTAAGGCCTCACCTTCCAAGTTGTTTTATCAAGATATTATATAATACCGTTTTAATTTTTTTCTATCCTCCTGAATTTCCTAAGGTAACTCTGTTGGTAGATGTATTACATCATTCTCCCTTCAAGCTCTTTACAATGGTACTCAAGGTCTTTCACAAACTGACTCCACCTCACATTTCTAGGTAGTCTCATGTTTGTTGTTACATTGATCTGAATGTAAGCAGTTTAAAGTAGTGATCTCCAGCCCTAGCAGGTTTGGCTCAGTGGATAGAGCATTGGCCTATGGACCAAAGGGTCCCAGGTTAGATTGTGGTCAAGGGCATGTACCTCAGTTGCAGACTCCTTCCCGGCCTAGGCCCTGTTCAGGGCTCGTGCAGGAGGCAACCAATCAATGTGTTTCTCTCACATCGATGTTTCTCTCTGTCTTTAGCGCTCTCTTCCACTCTCTCAAAAAATCAATGGAAAAATATCCTCGGGTGAGGATTTAAAAATAAATAAATAAATAAAGTGTTATTAAAAAAATAAAATAAAGTGATCTCCATGTGCCTTTTCAAATTATATAAATGAAAACTATAAATATGTGGATGCTACATATTCAGTGGAAAAGGCAACACATACTATTTCATCATATGACTATATCACAATTTACTTATCTAACCCTCTATCTAGGACACTCAGATTGTTTATAGCTAAACTCTTCATAATCTTTGAAAATCCTTTAAGTTTGTACTTGTGTATTCCTTAATTGAAATATCTTAGTGATAAAAATTGATTTTCACCTCCTTGATTGTAAATGTTTGAAATGATTTAATTTATGTAATTAAAGTTCTTTGTAAATGAAAACTTTGACCTTCATAAAGGAAAAGCATTAGTCAATAATTATAGTGAAAAATAAAATATGAATAAAATAGTTAAATTTAATATTGATATCTTTAACTAAAAATGTAACTAAACAGTCTTTCACTGATATGTTCTTGGCCAGTTAACATTAAATTTCAAAGCCCCCAAACTTGAAGCTTAGGAACTTATTAATCCAGTAAAATGGGGATTTATAACACTTAATAATATTTTCCATCAGTGTTGTCATGATTATTTCATAGGATACATGGTAATGTGCATTTCTTTTGAATACATTACTGTAGCAAACATTGTTGGTTGACTACTCAGCACCCATTTTCCTCTACTTGCTTGCCAACAGAAACCTGGTTTTGTTCAGATATCCATCCTTTCTTTACATTATTAAGTTCAGAGTTAAGTTCCTTTTTGGTTTAAGTCAATTGTGGTGATTCTATTCCTGCATCTATGATTGGCTTAGAGATGGTCATGTGACTGAATTCTGGCCAATGAGATATAAGTGGAGCTGTGCTAAGACACTTTTGGGAAAGATTGTTTTTCTATTAAGAAGACCAGAGGAGATGGCCTCTTTCTGCTTCTGGAAGTTTCTTATCTGGATGTGATGCCTGGAATTGCTGCAGTGATCATAGGAGCATGAGGAGCCTTTTACAACACCCAAATGGAGATATAAGGGCAGCAGCTGAACATACAGGTGGAGTTCAGATAGAGATGGAAATCTGGTCATTGGTCTAGAGGTAGTTGGATGTGCTTGTTGAGGAGACAGTTGAGAGTGAGAAAAGAAGGAAGCTCGGGGCTTAAATTACTTGCTATCTATATAATAATATGACCCCAACCTTAACCCCCAAATCTTGGGTATATGGCTGAAATACATTACTACCTAAATAGTGTTTGGGGAGTCAGGGGAAAATGTTTGGATTCTATTTTGGGATCAGCACACACAGAATGACTTTAAGTGAAAAGGGAACTCTTCAAAGTCACTAAGCAAAGCACTGAAACCTCAGGCAGAGATGTGGTAGCCAGGGAGCATCTGGTATGCTCCCAGCAGGATGTGGGGGTGGGAGCCTGGGAGGGGACCTGGCAATGGCAACTAAATACCAGCAAAGAAGGTGCCCTCGGCTGACATGTGAGTTACATGGGTGGTTTTCAGGAATGCCAGACTCATTCTGATTCATCAATGCTTTTAAATTCATTTGTAGTAAATATTGTATTATGCAGTCACACACTTTGCCAGACCCTAGGGTGACATCAGGAAACAAGAAAATCCAGCCGAAACCGGTTTGGCTCAGTGGATAGAGCGTTGGCCTGCGGACTGAAGGGTCCCAGGTTCGATTCCAGTCAAGGGCATGTACCTTGGTTGTGGGCACATCCTCAGTAGGAGATGTGCAGGAGGCAGCTGGTCGATGTTTCTCTCTCATCCATGTTTCTAACTCTCTATCTCTCTCCCTTCCTCTCTGTAAAAAATCAATAAAATATAATAATAATAAAAAAAAGAAAATCCAGTTGCCCGACATCATGCAGGTTATGAGTTAGTTAGGGGAAACTTTATTAAGTAATTTGCTTTGACAGAGTCTTGACTATTCTCTGAAAAATATCCTTTCCCCAGTCATTGAGGCTCTGGGAGAAAATACTTCCTAACACACAAACTAACCCAACTATAAACTACCATATGTAAACCACTTTGTTCCAAAGCTCCCTGTTAAAGTCTTATTTCTCTGCGGAAGCCTTTTTGGGAGGCATCCCCCGTGGAAAGGAACTTATTAAAGCTAAAGACGTGTGCGGTCTATTGCCAGCCTGCATTTCTCAAAGCTGGTTGCTCAGCCCTCTGACGGCTGTTATTGGGTAGTAGGTTTCTTTAGCAATAGAACACTAGATGGAACCCGTGGTCTGTCCATTTCTTCTCAAAGCAGGCCAGCCATAGCCACATCCACCTGCTGACTTAAGCACTTGGTCCACTACCTAGCTAGAACGAAATGCAATCTTCCCCTGTAAGTATATGATCACACACAAACTATAAGATCAGGTTTTCCCTGAATTAGGTGTTTTTAATCCAAGTCAGCATTTTGTCTAGTTATCTTAGTCTTTTACATTTATGTCCAGACTGACCAGCCACATTTAATACTTGGAAAACTAAAAAACAAAAATTCATTAATATAACCGTGGACAAGTCACTTCATGAGAATCCCCCCCCCCCCCCCCCCCCCCGCCTACGGAACAAGAAGGCCGTCCCCAGGGTCTCCTGGAATTTTGACATCCAGGAATCCTCCTTTCTACGCAGGTAGGTGGGTGATCTAGAGGCACCGTGCACTTGTAAACCTGCGGGAATACAGGCTACAACCAAGAGCTGGCGCCTCTCCTGCCTGGGTTTGTGCGGAGGCTTGGGCCCAGGGAAGAGGAAGGTGGGTACCAGCTTACTATTGGGCTCGGGCTGTTTCCTCTGTGCTGAAGCTTCCTTCACGCTCACCCGAATTCCTCCACTTGGGCGAAATGTCCAACAGCCAGAGCAGCTGAATACCGCATCCAGAGGGAGGGAAGCAAGCCTCCAGAAGCGCCCCCAAAGTTACGCCCTCTCCAGCTATACCCTCCTCAGGCCCTGCCAGGCCACCCAAGTTCGTGGTTCCCAGTTCCCGTTTCACTAACTTAACTCCCTCCGGGGGGTGCTGCAGATCAGCCCGGAGGGGTCCGGTGGAGCAGCGGCTGGGAGCTCGGGGGATGGGGCGCAGGAGGCGCGGGGCACAAGGTGGACCGTGCGCGGGGTTCAGGTGGGGCAAAGGAGGTGCTGGGGTCGGGCGAGGATCCGTAGAGGCGGGGATCGGGAGAGGCGGGAAGGGTGTGGAAGGGCGGGGCTGCGCGCGTTCCGGGAGGAGAACTCCTCTGGACGCAGTTTGTCCTGGACTGGGGATGGGTCAGTCGTGTGCCTGCGGTGGGAAGCAAGCCTCCAGAAGCGCCCCCAAAGTTACGCCCTCTCCAGCTATACCCTCCTCAGGCCCTGCCAGGCCACCCAAGTTCGTGGTTCCCAGTTCCCGTTTCACTAACTTCTTAACTCCCTCCGGGGAGTGCTGCAGATCAGCCCGGAGGGGTCCGGTGGAGCGGCGGCTAGGAGGATGGGGCGCAGGAGGCGCGGGGCACAAGGTAGACCGTGTTCGGGGTTCAGATGGGGCAGAGGACGTGCTGGGGTCGGGCGAGGATCCGTAGAGACAGGAAGGGTGTGGAAGGGCGGGGCTGCGCGCGTTCCGGGAGGAGAACTCCTCTGGACGCAGTTTGTCCTGGACTGGGGATGGGTCAGTCGTGTGCCTGCGGTTGCTGCAGAGCACAAAGGAAGATGAAGCGCCACGGGCCACGTCCTGCAGACACCCAGCCTTCTCCCTCCTCACCCTCACCCATCCAACTGCGCCTCAGGGGCCCCAGATCCCGCAGCGTCGGCGTTTCCCAGGAACTGGTTAGAAACGGGAGTTCTCGGCCCCACCTCCGAACTACAGGATCAAATGTCTGGCGGTTGACTCTCCCCCACGGGATCTGCGCTTATGACTAGCTCTCGGGGGGAGTCGGATGCGGGATAGGAGTGCGAACCAGCGCCTGCAGGAGGAACTCCTACACGCGCACACCCAGCACTCGGTTCAAACGCAGACGCACAGACTCACACCCGGGGTTTCGCTTGTCAGTTTACCAGCTGTTCGGAAGTCGCGGTCTTCCTGATCTCTGTGTGTAAATAGCTCCCTTATGTTTTGAATTACACTGTCCAGGGTGGTCTGTACGTGGAGTCAGTATTGCTTTCGGGAAGCCACTTGGTGGCCATTGGCCAATACGAACGCTTGTATCCCTGGGCTTTTGGGGGCAGAGTAAGGGTTTCATCAGGAAACGCAAATGGAAGCACGTTTACAGATTTAGCGAGTGGGTGCGTGCTGCCCTCCACTGACGATACAATTGAAATAAGTTGCCTCCAATTCCTACAACTATATGCCTTGGTTCATTTAAAGTGCATAGTTGAATATTCTTTTACTAGGCATTCTTGTTCACATTCTTTTAATTCTTGGTAAAAAACAAAAACAAAAACGAGGCATGACTATTGTTTTCACCTGCCCCAGTATCAAGGGGGCAATTTGTGTTGTGAAAATAGTCTCACTGGACCAGGAAAACACCAAACACTAAAAGTTGTGAACTTCTGGTTTCAATCCTCCCAGTTCTAAGTCAAACCAGGGCATTATTCACTACAGGGCAACTTACTCTCTTCTTCCTTTCAATAGATTCCTTTTGAAAACAATTGCATTGTTTTCTCATGAAGACAAGGTTTGTTAGCAGTTAAACTTTATGAAGTTTTTGAGCAGCCACACAAATTATTCTCTGAAAAGCAGTGCCTTTGTGACTAGCAATTGGGTGTTTGAACGAGTGAACAGATGACTACCTGTTGGAAATGTCTTATATTGTGGGGAGGAGAGAGAAGATGGAGATTGACAATAAGGGGCTCTTGTAGAAATATCACAGGGGAGGTAAATACCAGCACAACCTACTCCAGCATGTGAGAAGTTGTGGGCTTCTCAAAAATATCCAACCTGCTGTCAAATGACTTGTTGAGTATTTAGTGATACAACTGAGTGATCAACATTTTGTATCTATGAGACATCTTTGGTACCTGTGTCATTTTGCCTTGGTCAGTTCAAATTGTGCAAAAGCAACCCTTTCCTGGGATCTAATGTTCACTAGGCACTGTGCTGGGGGCTCAGGCCGCATGCTTAAGAAGATGAAGATTTGGGCCCTGGCCGGGTAGCTCAGTTGGTTAGTGCTTCTACCAATATGCCAAGGTTGTGAGTTCAATCCGGGTCAGGGCACATACAAGAATCAACCAATGAATGCATAAATGAGTGGGATAACAAATCTCTTTCCCTCCCCTCTCTTTCATAAAAAATTTTAAAAAATTAAAATTAACAAAAGAAGATGAAGATTTGGCTCTCCAGGCAACAGGTGAGTAAATAGATTCTTTGAGCCATATGTTGTATTTCCTTCTCCTACCACAAATCACATGCATGAAAAATACTTTCCCAAAGTCCATTGTCTGGCTTTTAATTTCAATTATGTCGTTTAGATATTTACAGATTTTAAACATCAAATTTCTGAAGCTTCTAGTACAACTGGTAAGAGCAAATTTATGTACAAACCACTCTTTTAACTTGTTTACATAATTTTGTATATTTGTCTGATATGGGATTTCTTTTTTTTTAAATTATTA
>NW_005358092.1:502349-510814 GCF_000412655.1 Myotis brandtii
CCCGCCTTTCCCTACGGAACAAGAAGGCCGTCCCCAGGGTCTCCTGGAATTTTGACATCCAGGAATCCTCCTTTCTACGCAGGTAGGTGGGTGATCTAGAGGCACCGTGCACTTGTAAACCTGCGGGAATACAGGCTACAACCAAGAGCTGGCGCCTCTCCTGCCTGGGTGTGTGCGGAGGCTTGGGCCCAGGGAAGAGGAAGGTGGGTACCAGCTTACTATTGGGCTCGGGCTGTTTCCTCTGTGCTGAAGCTTCCTTCACGCTCACCCGAATTCCTCCACTTGGGCTAAATGTCCAACAGCCAGAGCAGCTGAATACCGCATCCAGAGGGAGGGAAGCAAGCCTCCTGAAGCGCCCCCAAAGTCACGCCCGCACCAGCTATACCCTCCTCAGGCCCTGCCAGGCCACTCAAGTTCGTGGTTCCCAGTTCCCGTTTCACTAACTTAACTCCCTCCGGGGGGTGCTGCAGATCAGCCCGGAGGGGTCCGGTGGAGCGGCGGCTAGGAGGATGGGGCGCAGGAGGCGCGGGGCACAAGGTAGACCGTGTTCGGGGTTCAGATGGGGCAGAGGACGTGCTGGGGTCGGGCGAGGATCCGTAGAGACAGGAAGGGTGTGGAAGGGCGGGGCTGCGCGCGTTCCGGGAGGAGAACTCCTCTGGACGCAGTTTGTCCTGGACTGGGGATGGGTCAGCCGTGTGCCTGCGGTTGCTGCAGAGCACAAAGGAAGATGAAGCGCCACGGGCCACGTCCTGCAGACACCCAGCCTTCTCCCTCCTCACCCTCACCCATCCAACTGCGCCTCAGGGGCCCCAGATCCCGCAGCGTCGGCGTTTCCCGGGAACTGGTTAGAAACGGGAGTTCTCGGCCCCACCTCCGAACTACAGGATCAAATGTCTGGCGGTTGACTCTCCCCCACGGGATCTGCGCTTATGACTAGCTCTCGGGGGGAGTCGGATGCGGGATAGGAGTGCGAACCAGCGCCTGCAGGAGGAACTCCTACACGCGCACACCCAGCACTCGGTTCAAACGCAGACGCACAGACTCACACCCGGGGTTTCGCTTGTCAGTTTACCAGCTGTTCGGAAGTCGCGGTCTTCCTGATCTCTGTGTGTAAATAGCTCCCTTATGTTTTGAATTACACTGTCCAGGGTGGTCTGTACGTGGAGTCAGTATTGCTTTCGGGAAGCCACTTGGTGGCCATTGGCCAATACGAACGCTTGTATCCCTGGGCTTTTGGGGGCAGAGTAAGGGTTTCATCAGGAAACGCAAATGGAAGCACGTTTACAGATTTAGCGAGTGGGTGCGTGCTGCCCTCCACTGACGATACAATTGAAATAAGTTGCCTCCAATTCCTACAACTATATGCCTTGGTTCATTTAAAGTGCATAGTTGAATATTCTTTTACTAGGCATTCTTGTTCACATTCTTTTAATTCTTGGTAAAAAACAAAAACAAAAACGAGGCATGACTATTGTTTTCACCTGCCCCAGTATCAAGGGGGCAATTTGTGTTGTGAAAATAGTCTCACTGGACCAGGAAAACACCAAACACTAAAAGTTGTGAACTTCTGGTTTCAATCCTCCCAGTTCTAAGTCAAACCAGGGCATTATTCACTACAGGGCAACTTACTCTCTTCTTCCTTTCAATAGATTCCTTTTGAAAACAATTGCATTGTCTTCTCATGAAGACAAGGTTTGTTAGCAGTTAAACTTTATGAAGTTTTTGAGCAGCCACACAAATTATTCTCTGAAAAGCAGTGCCTTTGTGACTAGCAATTGGGTGTTTAAACGAGTGAACAGATGACTACCTGTTGGAAATGTCTTTTATTGTGGGGAGGAGAGAGAAGATGGAGATTGACAGTAAGGGGCTCTTGTAGAAATATCATAGGGAGGGTAAATACCAGCACAACCTACTCCAGCACATGAGAAGTTGTGGGCTTCTCAAAAATATCCAACCTGCTGTCAAATGACTTATTGAGTATTTAGTGATACAACTGAGTGATCAACATTTTGTATCTATGAGACATCTTTGGTACCTGTGTCATTTTGCCTTGGTCAGTTCAAATTGTGCAAAAGCAACCCTTTCCTGGGATCTAATGTTCACTAGGCACTGTGCTGGGGGCTCAGGCCGCATGCTTAAGAAGATGAAGATTTGGGCCCTGGCCGGGTAGCTCAGTTGGTTAGTGCTTCTACCAATATGCCAAGGTTGTGAGTTCAATCCGGGTCAGGGCACATACAAGAATCAACCAATGAATGCATAAATGAGTGGGATAACAAATCTCTTTCCCTCCCCTCTCTTTCATAAAAAATTTTAAAAAATTAAAATTAACAAAAGAAGATGAAGATTTGGCTCTCCAGGCAACAGGTGAGTAAATAGATTCTTTGAGCCATATGTTGTATTTCCTTCTCCTACCACAAATCACATGCATGAAAAATACTTTCCCAAAGTCCATTGTCTGGCTTTTAATTTCAATTATGTCGTTTAGATATTTACAGATTTTAAACATCAAATTTCTGAAGCTTCTAGTACAACTGGTAAGAGCAAATTTATGTACAAACCACTCTTTTCACTTGTTTACATAATTTTGTATATTTGTCTGATATGGGATTTCTTTTCTTTCCTTAATGGCTTGTCTTTTGGTTTTGATAGATGCTATTTGATTATCTAGCTTAGATTTAAACTAGATTAGAGTGACATTCAAAATTCTCAATCCATTTAGTTTTTCTTCTTCCCATGGTCTAGTCAGCATTTGTGCTTGCCACAAAATTCCCACCCTGGTTCCTCTGGTACTCTGGATTTTCTCTTTGGCTGTGGTCTCTTTGCTCACCAAACTCTACTGCTTTCCATAGGCGTTCAGTCCCTGTCCCTGTCCCTCCTTGTAATTATTTGGGAAGTTCTCTTCACACGTATTCACTGATGGCAGCCATTTGGTCATGACCCCAAGCTCCTCTTAGCATCCTTGTTTAGCCCCATTTTACAGCTGGAGTAAACTCAGCGACACAGCCATCAGCAAGACCAGGCCTCCTTGTCTCTCATATTTAAATAGGCATTTAAATAATAAAAATAATAATAACAACAACAATAATAATAATAAAGTATCTCATAAGTAAGGATGGGGAATTAAAATTCATTTGCTGTGGTGTGAATTGTTCTGAGTTATGAAAAATCTATAGGAATCTTTTCTCTTGAAATAATGATTTAAAAAAATTTTAAATAGTGCAAGTCAGACCAAAAGACAGCAGGGTGCATGAGAGACGTTTTCTCCTCTGAGTTGCCTTGTTGCGAAGTTTATGAATAAAGAACACATTTACCTCCAATGTTATGTTTGTAGCTTTTCCACCTATGGGCTTTGAGCTCCATTCAGAGAGGTGGAACTAGGCAATGTTGCTCAGCCTGTGGGTGGCCCCGCACTTCATTTTTTCATAGTTAATGTATTTTCCTATTATTGGGTGGCCCCTCACTTCATTTTTTCATAGTTAATGTATTTTCCTATTATGAATCTTGCTCCACCCCCCACTGTGTAAAAATCTAATTGGCTTTGTATTAACTAAAAATAAAACATCTGGGCCAATAGATTACTATTTGTTTGTTTCATGTAACTTATTCCCAAAGCAGTAGCTGGGGCCTGGGTAGGCATTTCCTCTTGAGTCAAGCAGCATCCTTCTACTTCAGAATATTAGAATGTGTTTAAAAGGTGCTTTAGAAAAAATATGTGGTACCATTGTGCACAGAGTAGGAAGTATTTTCTAGAAAACACTAACAGGAAAAACAATCCCGCCAGTAAACCAGAACAAAGCGAAAGTGGTAGTCATTATATTGTGCTCAATAAATGTGAGTTACTTGGATGAATTTGTAAAAGGTGCTTTAGGAACTGTAGTATCCAATATTTTTAACCTCATATATACCCAATGATTAAAAATAATTTTTCTGTCCTTTCTTGACTAATATGAGGAAATTTCAAAAAAAGTGAATTGTTTGTTTCATTTTCCAAATAGTCTGCGACCTTATAACAATGAATTTTATGCCTGCGCCCATCAGGGACTCGGAAGTGTCTGCTTGCTTTGGTTGGAGAAGTCTCAGCTTTGGTCATGGAAGCAATTAGGACATATCACGTAACTAAGGGGAGACAAATGTTCACTTTGCTTCTCTAGTCATCTCATATCAAACTCCCTGCCCTCTTTATCTCACCTGTACAGGCCATCTTCAGACTCCTGGTAGAGTTATCATCCAACTACATGATGTTGTCAAACTATGCTAGAACAATCCGGCTCCACCTGCCTCAGTGCCTGCAGAATCCATCCCGCCTGACCTCTCTCCCTGCCTGACCCCTCTCCCCGCCCACTCTCCAGCACCTCTGCAAGTGCTCCTGCCACCCAGCACCCCTCAGGTCCGGTTTTTAGACTGGCTTGCCTGCAGAGGCTCCCCCTGCTGCCTGAAATGCCCTCTTTCTCTTCACCCAGCATAGAAGTCTCCTCTCCAGTCTCTCCATCAGTTTTCCCCTCCGTGTTCTGGTTGAACTAGACTTGTTTTAGCATTCACCACATCTTGGTTCTATCCTATAGACTAAGTACCTTTTTACTCATATTTCCAGAGCTTAACACGTCTTCCATATAGTAGATGCTCAATACATGCTTGCTGGGTAAAGTTATGGCTAGATTAATAGAATAGAGTAGTTCATATCTGGCTGCATTTTTTCTGTAGGTATAGTGTTCTCACATCCCCTGGCAATGAATGACTCACAGGTTTTAACTGGACCTTTATAATTCATTCTTATGGAAAGCAATGAACTAGGAGGGGAAAATTCAGATCTGAGTAATCACTGGAACCTGTCATGTCTGCTATAGAAAGCACTTTAGATTTCTCTCCCAGTTCCAGAATAGGTGTGGACAGTTCTCTCTGGCCAAGAGTTTCACTAGGAGCACACCTTCCCCAGAATTGGCACTGGCGCATTTTCAGCTTCTAATTCCACAGTCAGTCTTGAATCCTTACAAGTTAAATTTCTTGGTACTGCTTTCAGAAGTAGCTTTGTAACAATTAACTAAAAGTTAGGCTATTCCAACAAAAAAATGTTCTAACATAAGAAGTGAAAGCATGCCACGTTTCTTCTCCTGAATGTGCCATTCTCTAACTTCGAGAAAAGAAAATTTCTTTTCTTTTTTTCTGTTATGTAATACACAATGCCTTTCTTTCTCACACACTCTTTACTGCTGCAGTTTTAAAATAGCAACTACAGCTGGCAGTAGAGAGTCTTTGGGGACTGTAAGGCCACTAATCAATTTCACAGCTGGAGGCACAGCGCTTGGCTGGGAAATATTTTTTGCATGACATACAAGGTGCTGTGACCTCCGCAGGCAGCCCCAGGGTTCAGCTTAAGGAGCAGGGAGAACTGCAGCAAAGTGAGGGGCCACCCGCAGGCTGAGCAACATTGCCTGGTTCCACCTCTCTGAATGGAGCTCAAAGCCCAAACTTAAAGTATAAAGAGGAAAAGTCCTCCTTTGAATAACACCCTTCCCTGACCCTGTGGCTCCTCACCTTCAACAGGTATTGAGATCACAGACCTGGAGATGATTATGCTAAGAGAAATAAGCCAGTCAGAGAAAGACAAATACTAGTCCCATATGATCTCACTTATATGTGGAATCCAATGAACAAAATAAACTAACGAACAAAATAGAGCCAGAGATATGGATACATAGTACAGAACTGATAGATGTCCTAGGGAGGTGGGTGGGGTGGGGAGGATGAAAGGAGGTGAAGAGAGTGGCCAAAGAACATACAATGCATAGCCCATGGACACAAACAGCAGTGTGCTGAGGGCCAGAGGGAGGGGAATATGGGTTCTAGGTGACGGGGGGGCAAAATGGGAGAAAATGAGGGACATCTGTAATAATGTCAACAATAAAAACATTACATAAAGGGATGATTGAAACTCAATCCCGAGTTCTGATATTGTAGGTATGGGGTAAGGCCTGAGAGTCTGCATTTCAAACACATTCCTGAAACCACCTTAAGAACCGCTGCTCTTCTCTACCCAATTACTTTCTTTGGATGGAATGTTTACTCACAAGGTAATTTATTTCCTTTGCATCTCACTGAAACATACTGCTTCACTCACCAACACCTTTCCTTCAAATATCAGTTTACTCTAATTGGAGGACAGTGTTAGACTAAGAAGAATCTGGTCAAATAATTGCTCTTGCCTAATTTTTATTTATTATTTTTATTTATTTATTTTTTATTTTAATCCTCACCTGAGGATATGTTTTGTTGATATGAGAGAGAGAGAGAGAGAGAGAGAGAGAGAGAGAGAGAGAGAAAAAGGGAGACAGAGAGAGAGGAAGGGAGACAGAGAGAGAAACATCGATGTGAGAGAGAAATATCAATCAGTTGCCTCCCCTATGTACCCTGACCAGGGATTGAACCCACAGCCTAGATATGTGCCCTTACCGGGAATTAAACCGGCAACCTTTGTGGTGTATGAGACTATGCTCCAACCAACTGAGCCATCCAGCTGAGCTGCTCTTGCCTAATTTTAGGGTAAATGTGTCAGGAGAGTAACAGAAAGGACTGTATTATAAAATCATAATTTTAACAGATCTGCTAAACGTATTTCATTGATATATGAGTTTCATTAACTGAGTACACTGTTATTGAACATCTGTACCAGTATGGGGTTATAACACTGCCTGATGTCCAGACTATTTTCCCCCAGAAAATCAAGTTACTGTAATTTTAATATATAGATATCAGTTTTCAAATGGAAGCAGCCTTCTTTATTTTCTCACCAGGATAAATCCTTCATCAGTCCATAGGGTTACTTCTTGTAAAGCGAACCTCTCTGTTCTTGCTGGAGCTCATACCTGAGACTGTGGGAGATCAAGAATGTAACTCAGTGCTTAAAAACACAGTTCTGGAGTCAGAGAGACCTGACTTGGACCTTAGAAATGTCCAGACCCCCATGAGCTTCTGCTGTGTATGTGTGTGTGTATTAAATTATAAATTATAGATAATAATTCTCACCTCATAGAGATGCATCAAATCCATGTTATGGATTTCAGGAATAAAATAATAAGCCTGATATTGTTCTTAAAAAGTCATCCGAACTCCATCAGTTATCTATTGCCACAATATACTGTGTAACCACAAACTTCAGTGGCATACATTAACTGCAAAACTTTAGTGGCATACAGTAAGAAACATTTATTTTTCACCACTCTATTGGCCAGGTGGGTGGTTGTGCTGGGTCAGACCTAGAGGATCTTAGCTGGGTTCATGTCTGCTCACTTACATGGCTGCAGACACCTCGAGAATCAGTGGGGGGTGGGGGCGGGGAGGCTGGTCTAGGCTGTCATCAGCCTGGACAACTGATCTCTGCTCCATGTGGTCTCTCATCCTCCAGTTAGTTCTCAGAGCATGACAGCATTAAGGAGTGAGAGCAGAAGCTTGTAAGCATGCAAGGCCTCTGGAGATTGGCTCAGAATGCATTCTGGCTGCATTCTGTTGGTCACAGTAAACCACAAAGCTGCCCAGATTCAGAGTTGGAAAATAGACGCCACCTCTAGAAGGGACGGGCTTCCAAGTCGCATTGCGAAGGTTATAGAGCAGCAGAGAAGTAGCGTCATCTGTTTCAGTAAATCTATTACTTTAGCATGCTTTTATTATTAGAGTTTTTACTGGTCAACTATTATAAATTTAAAATTATGGAGAAGAAACAATAATTTCTTCACTGTCTGTGGCTAGATTTCTCCTCTGGCAGCCCCCTGCATATGTATGAGGGGGCTGGACAGAATCCACTTTCTACTGTGATTGGGAGAAAGGGCAAGTTATTTCTGTAATAAATAAATATACTACTTTTGTTCTTTCAATCTTTATCATGTCTGGAACAGAGAGGATTTATTATGGGCACTGCTGTGGAGTAATTTGGGAGTTTTTCCTTGTGAAATTTTTAGTGTCAAGGTTAACATGCTGATTTTAAGGCATCCACCCCCAAATTGAAGAATTCCCAAATGGTATTTTCACTTTAAAGGATTATGTCTTACATAGAATAAAAAAGCCATCATGCTCAATTAATATTTGACATAGGAGGCAAAATCATACAATGGAGTCAAGACAGTCTCTTCAATAAATGATGTTGGGAAAATTGGACAGATACATGCAAAAAAAAAAAAAAAGAAACTAGACCACCAAATTACACCATACACAAAAATAAACTCAAAATTGATAAAGGACTTAAACATAAGACGGGAAACCATAAAAATCCTAGAAGAATTAATAGGCAGCAAAATATCAGACACATGTCGTAGCAATATCTTTACCAATACAGCTCCTAGGACAATGGAAACTAAGGAGAAAACAAACAAATGGGACTACATCAAAATAAAAAGCTTTTGCACAGCAAAAGAAGCCATCAACAAAACAACAAGAAAGCCCATTGCATGGGAGAACATATTTGCCAATATTATCTC
>NW_005358092.1:511253-511563 GCF_000412655.1 Myotis brandtii
ATTCCAAGAAATCAGAAACACCAATCAGAAAGAATATATGCACCCCTATTTCATAGCAGCACAATTTATAATAGCTAAGATTTGGAAACAGCCTAAGTGCCCATCAGGAGATGTGTGGATTAAAAAACTGTGTACATGCCCTAACCGGTTTGGTTCATTGGATAGAGCGTCAGCCTGGAGATTTAAAGGTCCCAGGTTCGATTCCGGTCAAGGGCATGTACCTTGTTTGCCGGCACATCCCCGGTAGGAGGTGTGCAGGAGGCAGCTGGTCGATGTTTCTCTCTCATCGATGTTTCTAACTCTCTATCCC
>NW_005358092.1:511796-521388 GCF_000412655.1 Myotis brandtii
GGGGTGGGAGAAGTCAATGGGGAAAAAAGGAGACATATGTAATACTTTAAACAATAAAGAATTTAAATAAAATAATAATAAATAAAAAATAAAAATTGAGAGTTAAAAAAACAACACAAAAAAACCAACAGAAAATAAATATAGTTCTTAAATTTCACTTTATTTAATAAGAATGCTAGTATACCAAAACAATTCTATGAAGTTTAGAATTATTATATAATCTATTAATCTATATCATTCTGCTACTTATTATTTACATTTGCATAAAAATTTATTGATTCAAAAAAGAATGTTTCCTGAAGCTAACATGCATTCTTTTTAAAATAATCTTTACAGCTTTCACACTAATCATAGTCTTGCAATAATAAGATTGGTACTTCAATGGACTCAGAATCCCACTCCAAGATTTTCACTCCAAGTTTCACGTAGAATTGCTTACGTATATTTGAAAGTAAATACGGTAATTCAATATTAACAACAAATCCCATTGTCACACCATGTTTGCATTTCTGACGTTGGCAAAATAATTAGGTACAATGGTAATATGCAAGCAGGTAGCCACAGGTCACACAATTTCAGGGACGCCGGAACTATCGTTGAAGCAGGCTTCTAAAGCTGAGGCCAAAGGCAAATATGAAGTTTCAGTTGAACCTGGAGGCCAAAGCTGAGCTCTAAATGTGACTATGCTCCTAAAGAGGTTTTAAAGATTAAATGAGGCAATGTATGTAGACAAGCTATAGCACACGGTTCAATAAGCGACAGAAAATGTTTTTCACTATTTTTGCTTTTAGTCAGAATCTGTTATATTATTTTGTATTTTGACTCCTAGTGAAACTTATCAGCAAAGCTCCTTGAGTCAAAACAAACCCAAAGTGAAAAATGGGCAATGTCTGTGCAAAAAGGATTGGTCCCTTGGAGATTTAAATGTAATGCATAGGAGGCTATCTCCATGCCTTGTTACCTTAGTTAACCAAAATTTCTTTCACTTTGCTGTGACTCTCAGTACCACAGCATCATGACAATTATTTCACCTGTTTTAATGATATGTTGCAAATATGATTAAACCAAGAACAGGCTCCCAAAGTGTATGGAATTTATAGATGGGATGTGTAGAATTATTTATGGTGATGTTTCAGAACCAAATGGATAACTATTGATTTTGGATGTAAAGTATGCTTATTGTAGTCCATTCCAAGTCTGGAGTATTAGGATTCTAAGTGGATAATTTATTTCACAAAAAGGTTGGATTTCAGGACCAAATTGAAAACGTGACTATATAGAGAGATGTGCACAATTCTTGCTATGAAAAGTTATTTAGTTCCTAGATATTCTGCTGTTGTGTGCCATAGTAATTTATTACTTTAATAGTTGTATTTTGGGTTAAATCTTTTTTTATACATATATTTTATTGATTTTTTACAGAGAGGAAGGGAGAGGGATAGAGAGGTAGAAACATCGATGAGAGAGAAACATCGACCAGCTGCCTCCTGCACACTCCCTACTGGGGATGTGCCCGCAACCAAGTTACATGCCCTTGACCGGAATCAAACCTGGGACCTTTCAGTCTGCAGGCCAACGCTCTATCCACTGAGCCAAACCGGCCAGGGCTGGGTTAAATCTTTAACAGCATGTCTATGATGCAAATAAATGAGTTTCTCATTCTTACTTTAGTCATTCAACAAGAAACACTACAATTCAGGAGCCTAGATTTAGGATTGGCAACTTGGAGAAAGATTATCGATAATTCAAAGTAAAATCACAATGACCAGCTAATTGCTCCCTTGCCTGGCCCCACAATTCTTACCCCCCCCCCCATCTCCATCACTCAGCAGGTAATAAAAACAGTCTTCTCAGATTGACATTCCAAGTACACAGAGAGTGTGGTTTCAGCCTAGTAGCTATCTTTTTTTCTGATCTTGTAGATTGCTCTTTTCCTGTGGCTTAGTCCATTTCACTGACATAATGTCAGTGCCTCTCTCCTTTAAATCTAGTGCTTGGGTGACTCTATGTTATGTAATTAATTATAACAATAGGCATGTTCAACTTAACCATCTCACAACCAACTTTTAGCCAGAAGATGGAGTGCAAGAGCCAAAGACAGGAAATCTTGGGCTGTTTATGGCTGTTATATATTTTTCCTCTGTATCAAAAGGCCTGGAATTATATTCTTAAATTTAGCACTTTGACCCCGAAGTTCAGCATCATAATATGTATAAAGTTAGCCAAGCTCTTAAGAGTGAGCAACCCAAATAATGTTTTTTAATAAGCATGTAACTTAGACTTTATAATTCATTGACAACAGGTAAAAAGCATAAATCAATGATCAGCATAATTCAACGAGTTTTGGTTCAGGCCTGACAAGCAGTGCACAATTAGGAATGTTGGTGCTTTTTTTTCTACGTGTCCTATCATTGTTTGGATATAAAACAGATTGCCAGAATGTTAACAATTGGTGATTATAGTGGAGGAATATACAGGAGTTCTTTGTGGTATTCTTATTCTTACCTCTCTTTCTCTAAGTTTGAAATTATTTGCAAGTAAAAAGTACCTCCCCCCCCAATTTCCTACTTTATTTAGTCAATCAGACATGACATGTTTTTATCATTTGATTAAAAACAAGAGCACTTGCCCTGACTGGTGTGCCTCAGTAGGTTGAGCATCATCCCATGTACTGAGAGGTTGCCTGTTCTATTCCTGGTCAGAGAACATAACAGGGTTGTGGGCCTGGTCCCTAGTAGGGGGCATGCAGGAGGCAGCCGATCCATGTTTCTTTCTCTCTCATCAATGTTTTTCTCTTTCTCTCTCCCTCTCCCTTCCTCACTCTCTAAAATCAATAAACACATATTTTAAAAACAAAAACAAGAGTACTATATATTGTCCTTAACCCACTTTTTAGGGGGGGAAAAGTTGATTACTGAAGTTTGCTGAAATCTATAGACAATTATGAAATTAAACACAATGAGTATCAGTTAAGGAGTTGAAAGATTTGATACATGTCAATTATTAGGATCCCAAGTTTTCATTACCCCAGGAATCTTGGAATATCCAGTGAGTTGGAGACATGGCAAATAGCGTCAAAATACCTCCAAGAGAGGCAATGTTCACTTTCTGTGACATGAACAGGAGACTATTCTTGGACTTTTCTGTTTGTCTTTTAGAAAGAATCTTCTGGTTTATTGCTGCCTATTCATGACTCAGCCACTGTGATACCAGCCTTTGTCAGAGCACTCTGTTCTGGAACCAGGATTCAACAACTGGAGGGCTGTGCTTCCTGTATTTGGAAAGCTAAGTCTATTCAAACACTCAGACTTTAACATAAACCAAGCCCTGATCTTCTGCTTCACCCCCAAGACTACCAAAACAGGACCCACCATAATGAAGAAAACAGTGGTGAGTGCTGGGCCTTGAAGTCAGTTATCCTTTTTTTATTATTATTCCACGGAGTCTGGCTTAATCCTTCTCTTCCTATCAGGCAACATATGGATTATATTTTCTCAAAAATTAGGCTGTTTGGCAGCCCCATACAGATTCTAGAAATGTATGAATGAGTTCAAACGGAAGTGAGGTTTTTTGCTTGTTTGTTTGGTTGTGTTTTTGTTTTGTTTTGTGTCAAAGCACCTATTACATATACTCTACCAAGAGGAGATTAAATATTCAAGCACAGGTGAAATAGTACTACAGGAATTGGAAGTTCAGTTGAAAGAGCTGAGTTGGCCTCTCCTGTGGTTTCAGCACTCAATAGCACGACCAGTGCGTTCAATCCAGTTGGCAAGATTTCCTCAGGTGAAATGAGAGATATGGGTTTTCTGCACTCTATAAATATGACCATTTATTGAGCCCAACATATTTATGTTCCCATTCATTCTGTGCTCACTTTAACTGTCCAATTTGCTTGACCCAGTCTATAAATGTATATTGCCTACATCTGAAACTTACACTGGATGGCTTTTGAGTGAGCAGGATTAGGAATTGTATGACTAATACAGCCCAAACCAGGTCTCAAGGTCACCTCCAAGACACAAAAGTACTAAAATGCACATTATTCCAAAACTTTAATTAAAATATTGGAACGAGAGAACAGATACATTAATAGAAGCAAAGCAATTTTGTCTTATTTTAAAATAGTTTATTTGCTTGAGAAAGTGAGCAAGTTTGATCAATGTCAAAAGAACAAATATGAACCAGGTTTGCTGTTTTCTTTATTATAATCCCCCAAATTTTACATTGCAAAGTAAGATTCATGAAATACTAGTAAGGAATCTCAAGAATTTAACTAATCCTGGCCCTGTTGGCACAATTATCCTAACATTCCCCTCCTTCACAGGTTAGAGTTTATTTAACAAGTTCTTAAGGAACATGGGGGTTGGGAGGTTTCCTTGCCTCTTTAGTCATCTGTATTACTGCTTCTTCATCTACACTGGTTAGAGTGTTCTTTAAATAGCACTTTCTGTAATTTAACGCCACCTTTTTGGTCAGTTTTATCTGTACTGCAGGACAAAGAGCATCCTAAAATAATTCCTCACATTGTTAAAGGTAGTTTTGCAATAACCCCCTGACCTTATTTTCTTTAGGCATATCTCATCACCTTAAACCTTCTTCCACTTTTCTGCTTTTCATTGTTCTAATATTTTCTTCTGGATCTTGTATCTCCCAAGTAAATCGAGCCACTTCCAGAAATAAAACAACTAAAAATATGTGCACCTTATAAAGTCAAAACGAAATTGGTAATAGAAATTAAGAATGCCAGTAATTTGTGTATTTTCTCTAAGACATCTCATCTCATTTGTGTAACATTAGAAACCAGTTCATTGAAAGTAAGAACTTACAAAGGAAGTCTGACAATGCTTGTATTAAAATGAACTGGCTAACATTCTGCACGGGCTGGAAACTTCTTTTTAAATTATTCTGAAATTTTAGAAAAGTGGATGAATTTAAATCTTTTTTTAGCTTATTTAATGACATACTTATTAGAAGAGACACTATAATGCTATCAAAGAATTTAGTCCAATGCCTGACACATACCAGATGCTCAATAAATAGTAGTTATTAGGTGATTGAGCTTCAGTTGTATAACTATTCAGGTATGTTTTCTAATATAAAAACATTTTTTTAAAACTTTTCTTCTAATTAGGTAATGAAGGCTAGTAAGTTGGAGACTTTCCAAAAAACTGTTACGTTACTACATAAGAACTTACAATATCAAGTAAGAAGTGTCCAGAATACTGTAAAGCTGGGAAATGGTCTGAAAAACTTAAGTTTAAGGTGTTATTGGGATGCTAACATTTTTAGGTTATGGGACTCCTTAAACCTTTTCCTGCTCATTTGAATACTACACAATGCAGAACATTCTCCTTTATCCTTGCAATGGAGACATTTTGAGGAAATGCAGATGTGAGGTGCTATCCAAGGACTTTTAAACAAATACGAAGTTAAATTCAATTGTTTCCTGAGAGACTGGTTTTTTGCAAAAGCCAAAGAGAATCTCTTACTAACCCAAAAGTTACCCAAAAAAGAAAAAAAGAAAAGAAAAGAAAAGTTGAAACCATAAAATTGGGGAGGGCTTGGTTTGGAAAAGTTAAAGTATTTGGCCAGGGATAATTACGATGACTATGAGGCTGCACTGTGAATTCCACCATTCTGCTTCTGCTAAAATAAGCAGCACAATGGTTCTTTTATCTTTTTGTGTTTTTACCAGGAGACTGGTGAGGCAGCTTTGATGAGGGAAATTCCTATTTAGACCAAATCTAAACACTCAGGATAAATGGGATTTTAAAAATATGACCTGGTCATAGAAAAACAATGATCTTAGTAATGAGACATCCCAATGAACCTATAATCCAAAATGTTTCTGAATTACTTTAATTAAAAATATTTAATTAAAAATATGAAATTATATTCCAGGAACCTAGTTTCTTAGTCTGTACATGGAACAACGTAATCCCATACTGCATAAATCAGACATTTCTCCACCTTCTCTTGTTCCTCGGAGACCAGCCCACCCCACCCTGGAGTTCCTCTCATTGTGGGACTCCCCACAGAGTGTAAGTCCCCCGTGCTTCTCAAGCTCATCCTCTGGTGACCACAAGGCTGGCGATGTTTCCTCATGCAGCTCTAGCTCTGAGCGGTGCCGCCTCATAGGCCGAGAACTTGACAGAGGACATTGCCTGACCAATATCCCTAGGCAAAGTCAAGACTACCAGTGGCATCACAAAGAGCTTCTCCTGCCACCGATGAAAGCTGGTGGCACCAATTGTGTGGATAGCTTACGTTTCAATTTCACGTGGTAACATCTGGGACACAGCTTGTTCTTTTTTGCATCATCTTTCATTGCAAGCCTCTCTTACCTTAAGCCTCAAATGTAGGTCTATGGGGTCGGGCCATGGGAGGCTCTGACTAGGACTTCCCTTCCCTTTGAACCCACTATCCAAGTATTTCTTCCCAGGTTTTTTTCACCCTAGTCTTTACCAGATATTTTATATTCAAGTTGCTGCACTTAGAACAGCTTTAATACTTAGTGAGGTTTTATTGATTTCAAATTCCTTGAAATTAACACTTCAACATTGAGCATCTTTGTGCCTGGCATATAGTACATGCTCAGTAAATGTTTACTGACAGAGTAAACTGAGCCTACTCCAACTTAGACTTTGAGTGAGGACTCTAAGATGAGCAAGATTAGGTTAATGCCTTCAAGGAGTTATCCTCTAGAAGGGAAGACAAAAGGAACCATAATCCCAGTTTTATCAATAGAGATATGAATAAAATGTTCTGGGGGAAATTGAACCTGGATATATGTGATATTCAGGTTTTAGCGGCCAGTTAGCTACACGCCCTTCTCCATCCAGTTTGGATCAGCACACATTTACTGTATCTTATTGCGGATGGATATCTAATTTTCTCAAACTGTTTCTAGTACCTGCTCCTGTCACTTCAAGCCGTCTCCTTATGGTCCATATGTAGAGCTATGATCCAACCTGCCTTAAATTTTAGGAAAACATTACAGTTGTCCTACAGCGTTATTCCTGATGTTAGTGGATTAGAGGAAATAGAAAGAGGGAGGGTAGATCACTCAGCTCAGATCATAACAAAGTATCACAGTTTCTGAGGCGAAAAAATCAAATTTATTTTCACAGTTCTGGAGCCTGGAAGTTTAAATGGAGGGGCTCGCAGGTTTATGTCTCCTGAGGCCTCTCTGTGCTTGCAGAGGGCCATCTTCTCATTGTGTCCTCACATGGACTTTTTTCTGAGCACTGCTCCCTGCTGTCCCTTCCTCTTGCTATTGAAGTCACCTTATGACTTCATTTCATCTTAATTTTCTCTGTAGAGGCCTTCTCTCCAAGTACAGTCACATTGGGAATTAGGGCTTCAACCTATGAATTTGGGGTGGCACAAGTACATTCATTAGCTGGTTACCTGTCGGTATCATTTATTAGTAAGAGAATAGAGCCTTGAAAGTGGTAACTAGTTTCACAGCTGCAGCCTTTTTGCTTTTTAACTTCTATTTTTCAGGTCTAGATTCTTTTTTATTGTGATAGGATACAAATAAAGTAAAATTTACCACGTGACATTTACTATATTCACAATGTTATCTAGTTCTAGAACATTTTCAACCCAAAGAAAACTCGTACCCCTCAAGCAGTCACTTTCCCTTCTTTCCTCCCCCAGTCCTGGGCAATTTACTAATCTACTTTCTTTCTCTATGGATTTGCCTATTCTGGTTAGTTCATATAAATGGAATCATACAACGTGTACCTGTTGTGTCTGACTTCTTTCACTTAGCACAGTGCTTTCAAGGTACATTCATGTTATAGCATGTATCAGTACTTTATTCCTTTTTATGGCCAAACAATATTCCATTGTATGAATAGGCCAAATTTTATCTGTTCATCAGTTGATAGACACTGAGTTGTTCCTGTGTTTTTGTTTTTATAAATAGTGCTGCTATGAAAATTTGTGTACAAATCTCAACTCTTTTGGGTATATATACTTAGGAGTGGAATTGCAGGGTCATGCAGTAATTCTGTATCTAATTTTTAAAGGAACTGTCAAATTGTTTTGCACAATGTTTGAATCATTTTATAGTCCCACTAGCAATCTGCAAGGTTTCCAGTTTTTCTACCTCTTCTCCAACACTTGTTATTTTCTGATTATTATTTTTACTACCATTCTAGTGGGTGCAAAGTGGTATCTCATTGTGATTTTGATTTGCATTTCCCTAATGACTAATGATGTTGAGTATCTTTTCATGTGCTTATTGGTTGTTGCATCTTTTTTGGATAAATATTCACATCCTTTTCCTGGTGTTTAATTGGGTTGCTTTGTCTTTTTGTTGTAGAATTGAATACATGCTCTAGATACTAGGCTTATTAAATACACAATTTGCAAGTATTTGCTGTAGGCTTTTTTGATGCGATATTGATTTTGTTTATGCCGGTCTTTTGGATATTCTCGCATTATTAGAAAAAGTCCTGGATGGGTTTAAACTCCATATCTCCAAAAAGAAAATATAACAATAGTAAACGTCAACATGAAAATAGTTCAGTAAACTCTGGGGTTAGGGGTGACGATGGGTGAGGGAGCGAAGTCTGACTAATGTTTAAAGTTAATGGTAGCAGAGAAGGAAAGCATTTAAAATACGGAAATTACTCTTTTGAAAGTCAGTATATTAATTAAAAAGAAAAAATAGGAGGATGAAAGATGAAACATTTAAAAGCAACCAGAAAGATTTTTTTTTCAAAAATTTATAACCATTTTTTATTTTCAGATGATGTTAGGTAACTACAAGACAAAATTGAAAGAAATGTAAATTAACATATTTGTTGGACTTGAAGTCTTATTTGTTAACACAAATACTTTAATTTAAAAGAACTCTGGTCAACCAAATGTGAATTTTCAATACTATTTATATTTATAAAAGAGGAAGAAAAAAATGAATGAACCTAGTGAAAGCCATTCTTCCTAAACAGACTGCTGACGGGTGTACAGATGCTAAGAACCTTCTGCTCTTGCTAAAACTTGCAGAAAAAGCACTGTAGATCTTGCTGCTTTTAGAACTGCCAGCCAAATGACATGTGATTACCTCCATATGATTTGTATCAACTTCAGTTAGCAAAGTTATAAGTAATCATTTATTTACTTATATGACTTTCTACTTGTACTATTGAAGATATGTCAGAAGTTTTTTTTATAGTCAATTGTATTTTATTCATATATAGGCACAGACTGAAAGGTGAAATAACCTGAAAATATACTCCTGAACTTAATGTCTCTAGAATTCAACTTTTTAAGTAGGTTTTTTTTTTTGTGTGTAGATTCTTTCACATGTGTTTAAATATATTTTGGCAGACTGCTTGACATTTAGTTTTGATTATAATAAATTATTACGACTACCTATATGTTATGACTATTAGTTACAGTTTCTCAGAAGAGACTAGTAAAATAGTTTAGGTTTCTGTTAAGAACAGTGAGGGAGATTCTTTTTAATTTTTTAAAAATAACTATTTTTTATTGATTTCAGAGAGAAAGGGAGAAGGAGAGAGAGAGAGAGAAATATCAATGATGAGAGAGAATCATTGACTGGCTGCCTCCTGCACAC
>NW_005358092.1:521406-524077 GCF_000412655.1 Myotis brandtii
GCCTGCAACTAGGGCATACATCCTGACCAGGAATCAAACCTTCTGGTTCATAGGTTGATGCTCAACCACAGAGTCACACCCGCCGGGCTGTTTTTATTTCTTAAGGAAGGAACAAGACCATCTTAATATCTCCCCATAGAGAAGCTCAATAAGTATTTGATAAATTATTTTATAAAATTTCAATACAACATACTAGATACACAAAGAAAAAATAAAAACAGTCAGAAGGAAGAACAGAGTGATATAAGGGATCTGCAGCACAATCCATCACCACACAAAGGAACAGGCCTCTCCTTAACCTTTAAGGAATAAAGGAGCATAGCAATTAAAAAGAGGTTGGATTTATTCAAAGCTTTACATTTCCAAGTTTAGCTGTTGTGGATTAAATCGTGAACTAGTTGAGAAGAACTCTTTGTGTATAAATGGTGGCACTGCCAGGTCACTAAATCAATTCCAATGTGAAAATGTTCAACATTTCTTTCTTCATAAATAAACATAAATTGTGGGTGTGTTGGAGAACATGATAAATGAATAGTGGAAGGTATGGTATAGGTCAGTGATGGCGAACCTTTTGAGCTTGGCGTGTCAGCATTTTGAAAAACCCTAACTTAACTCTGGTGCCATGTCACATATAGAATTTTTTTGATATTTGCAACCATAGTAAAACAAAGACTTATATTTTTGATATTTATTTTATATATTTAAATGCCATTTAACAAAGAAAAATCAACCAAAAAAATGAGTTCGCGTGTCATAGGTTCGCCAGCACTGGTATAGGTACTGTCTGAAGAAATGTACAATTCTCTTGCATTAACTTTTTTCCAAGAGAAAAAAGAGTGAAGTATTAACCCTCTGAATACCATTCAAATCAATTTATGGTGCCATAGGAAAATAATGATACCCAACTATCTGGTGATTGGTATAGAGTTCACAGTTACTCCTTGGCGTACTGTAATGGAGACTGTGCAGACTAGCAGCATATGGGCTGGCTTTAAAGTGGGCTAAAACTGGGTGCTCTCCAGGCACACCAACACTTTATATCTGTACCAATTGGGCAAGTTATTGAGGATAGCAATTCTGTCTTCATAGGGTTGTGAGGATTAAGTGAGACTATGCATGTAAGACTCGCCCCAGTGGCTGGCACAGAGTAAGCCCCCAGTGAACACTAGCTAGAGAATAGTATCTTCTAAGAAAAAGACGATCTGAAAAACTGAGTCTTTCCTCAGCTTCTTTTGGTCCAATTTTAAGTGCCACTCCTCTGATCATTTTTCTGCCTTCCCCCCGCTCCACCCCCAAATTATGTGCTTAAATTGACACTGTACATCACCTGTCATAGCTTTTATCATCTTTGTACTATATTTGCTTATTCAATTCTTTGCCATTCTGTTCAATATCTGTTTTACTCCAGAGACTTTAAGCTGTTTGCAGGAAATAGCCATGATGTCTAACTTCTTAGTGAATCCCCAATACCCAATACAGAGCAAGTATACTGTAAGTCCTTAGCATGTGTTTGTTGAATGAATAATTTCATTTTGAAATTTTTACTTATTAGATTGAAACAAGTTGGTGGCTGGTGCATTTAATATACATAATTTTATGTAGCCAAAATGACCAAAAAAAACCTGCAAGGAAATAAAGTGCAATGCTTGGAGAGAGATTTAGTGAGAAGAAGAGGTGTTTGGGGTGAGGGGGTGGGTGTAGGGTAGTTTTTCCTTTTGATTTGATTTGGTTGAAGTGGTGGAAGGATGTCAACCATGTGTGAGTCCGTGCATTTATCAGGAATACACAAGTGTCCAAATGGTTGTTTGAACATCAGTGTCTTTGCTGTGAATAAAATTGCCTTGTGTTCAAAGACTTGGAAGGGGCCATTGTAGTCATCACATCCTATGTTTCGCTTTAAAAATGTAGAAACTGAGAGCAGCAAAATGCAATGATTCTTTACTGGTAGGGCTGAGCCTAGATTTCAGGTCAGCTGATTTCCAGGCCCAGTCGGAAAGGTCACCAGTTCCTTTAAAAATAATCACTGCTGCTTTAATAGCATCAGCACCTGTTGTTTCAGCTTCCGCAAGAGAGAAGCTATTAATTTCTCCTCCATCAAAGCCGAATTTCTGGTCTGTCTGACCTTTGTTTTCTTCTAACTGCAGCTGTCTACACCAGTAAGGCCAGGCACCTCTCTGCTTGAATCCAATAAATCGCCACGCCCAAATATAGAAAACAAAAAAAAAAGCGATCACAAATCATGCAGACAGTGGCCAATCTGTGATGTCTTTTTCGAACTCTCTTCATAGAAGCCTGGAGCCCACCAGGCGAAGACCTAGGCGTGCGAACTCTGCCACCAACATCCAAGTTCTTCCTCGGCTGGGCCTGTGACCAGCCGCGATCAGGACATGAGCTGCTGGGAGCTGAGAGAGACAGTTAAACTGAGTAGCGACTTCATTGTCTGAAAAATGCAGTTATAATCCATCGTGGGGAAGTTCTGAGAATCAAACCGAATTTTGAGTGCCAGAGATCTTCAATAAGCAAGTTCAGTTTGCTTTACTTATCATGATTTCGTTAGCAAGGCCTACATTGCATAAGTTTTCTCCCGCGCCTGTTCTAGCCTGCAGCGCCCTGTCGCTGGCCACCCGCTCCTCTTCCCTCCTAGTCCGAAGGCGAAGGGCTCCGGCGCCCC
>NW_005358092.1:524551-524915 GCF_000412655.1 Myotis brandtii
TTCTGCCGGGGCTACGCGGCCGGAGCCATGCGGACCGAGTTCGGAGCTGAGCAAACGGAGCGCGGCCGGTCACTGCACTTGCTGACCGGAGTCCTGGGCGCACTGCCCGCCTTCGTAGCCCCTTCTCGCCGCCCGAGAGGGGAATAAAGGAAGGGAGACGCTCCGGACTCGCGAGCGGTATCCCGAGATTCAAACCCCGCGGCAGTGTCCCGGCTCGAGGTCCGCAGCGGCTTTCCCAGCTGTAATCGGACTGGAGGGATCGTCCCCTCGGGGATGCCCGGGGAGGGTCCTCTCGCGGGCGAAGGCTCCAGGGGATGCGGGACGACAGCGCCGGGGGCCTTCTGAGTCCGCACCCGAAGCGTTC
>NW_005358092.1:524929-525164 GCF_000412655.1 Myotis brandtii
CCCACGCTCCAGGCTGCCCCTTCCGGACCGGGCCGCCCGGCAGAAGGAGGGCATGGCTTAGGCGCCTCCTGGGTCAGCAGCCCGGCGTCGTTGGCTCCCGGGACGTCGCGGCAGAGGGCCGTGGGCACTCACTGAGAAGAGTGACGAGATCCCGGCCCGAGCACCCCTGGGACTGGGTCTCGGGGGCCACGACTTCCTGAAGACCGCGCTGCGCTCCCTGGAGACGCGCGGCCCG
>NW_005358092.1:525449-545100 GCF_000412655.1 Myotis brandtii
CAAAGACGGCTCAGACGGCTCGGCAGGTAGGGGTGGGGTGCGGGGAGGGGCAGGGCCGTGCTCCAGCGGGAGGAAGGTTGGCTTCGCCCGGACTGCATGGACCTGGGACCTGGGGAGAGGGGAATGGAACTAGGAGCACTGAGATTTCAGAAAAGGGTCTTGGACCGGGACGTGGTGCCAGCATGCTGGGCCAGCCAATATAGTGTGAGAAATGGGGCACCAATTCACCGTCCTGGGACTCAGTTTCCCCATTTGTTAGCTAAAAGGTGCTTTGGGTTGGATTTTCCCCAGAAAACCACACGTTTAAGGCAGGGTGGGCCAACGACAGCTTCATGGTCCTCCAGTCCAAGGAAGGGCCTCTGGGCCCCCTCCCCTGCCGCCTGTGCCCAGAGGTCTAACTTCTAGGAAGGGTTACCATCTTGGGAGTCCCAGAGGAAGCCGGGAGGGATGGCGGGGGCACTTCTGTGAAGACTCCTCAGGAGGAAGGCAGCTGCTCAGGGCTTCCCGGGGGTGACACCCTGTACCAGACCCTGGAGACTCTAATCCTCTCTAACATGCTGCGGCCTCTCTCCCCTGCCAGGCCCTGGCCTCTGGTTTCTGGACAGTTGTCACCATGCTGGACTTGCTAGGTGTGACATTAGAGCCGTACTCAATCTTGCTCTTTGTGACTTTGATTTAAAAAAAAATTATGTATTTTTTCAAATTGCCAAAGCTAGAGTTGGAAAAATAAACAAGTCCGTGTAAGAATTTGATAGGTTCCACTTCCTCTTCACAAACCTCCCAGATGGCCTCCCTCCAGGGTCCATTCAGTATGTGTGTTTGAGAGGGAGGATTTAGGTTGGTGTAGGGGTAGTGGTCAGATGGCAAGCATGGCACCATGAGGGTGTCTCTTTTCTCTGCAGCTGGTTGTATTAAGGACAGGACTGTTCACCAGCACAAGGGCCCAGGCTTTGAGTCACCTGAGCTTGGTACTAGTGGCATCTGTGTGGACAGAGCTGTCTCCCCCTGGGAAGAGGCAGCTCGTTTCGTGCTGGTCCCTTTGCAGTCAAGCATTTTATTAGCAAGCCACTCCTGTTGTTCTGCTTCATTGAATCTGAAGAGAGGAGAACTGAGGGTAATTCCAGAAAAGGTGCCATCTTAAAACACAAGCTCAGCCTTGCAGGGTGTGTGGCCCTGGAATAAAGCCTTGAGAAATGAGCCAAAGACGGAACTGCTACTTCCGTGTGTCAGCCAAGTTGGGCTCCTTAACGGTCTCTAAAAAGTTAGGTTAGCTTTGGACAGATCAGTAGGCAGCAGACTTCTCATGACACCCTGTGATGTGCATGGGTGTCTTCTTTACCCTACTTTTAAGTCCTTATTTCCTGAAAATTCTGTTCCTCTTGCTTCTCTTCTGCAATCAAGAAGGACAACAGGCCTAATTAAGCAGCGCTGGGGGCTTTGAGGGGCACAGCATTCTTTACCCCTGTGTAGCTATTTACACTTCCAATTAAAAATTCTGGAAAGAGAACAGTTATTTCTCCCCAAAATTCATTATGTGGACTTAGGTTGCTTTCAGCTAGTTTTTGCTATAATGTTTGGGGTTTTTCTTACTATTATTGCTTTCTTTTTAAAAAAAATCCTCACCCAAGGATATTTTTCCATTGATTTTAGGGAGAGTGGAAGGAAGAGGGAAAGACAGAGAGAAACATCAATGTGAGAGAAATACATCGATTGGTTGCCTCCTGCCTGCACCCTGACCAGGGCCCGTGCTGGGGAGGAGCCTGCAACAGAGATGGTGCCCTTGATTGGAATCGAACCCCGGACCCTTCGGTCTGCAGGCTGACACTCTATCCACTGAGCCAAACCAGCTAGGGTTCTTTTTATTATTTCTTTACTTCTTGATGACATAGTTAGGACTGGTATCTTAGTTTAGAGAATGAAATATTTATAGCATGCGGATGGAGAAGCCCCCATCCCCTGCTCTAGTGTGCTGTAAGTGACTGTGATTAGAACAGTCAGAAAGCCAGCTGTGCTGTAAACTGTAGCAAATATTTCTACCTGCTAAAGAAACACTATGTATAAATATAGTATTTACTCTGTTCAGAGTTGATGATTAAGGAAATCAAATGTCAGCTTTGGTTAAATACTTATAAAGTATGTTTTGCTTGTAAGGCGTTATTTCTCCATGACTTCATGTGCTACTATATTCTAAAAGCACTGACTCCAGGGGACAGTCAAAGGGTACCTCAGAGGTGTGGGAGAACTGGGCTCCCTCCTGAGGTTCTGCCTGTACCCCTGAGCTGGCACTGCTTTGCCAAGACCAGCAAGACCTAGTCCCTGTCCTCCTGTGTTTTCTAACCAAATAGTTAAAGACACGGGCAGGAACACACAAAAAAGTAGCTTCTCAGTAATCTCAGGTAGGATTCTACAGAAGTGGCTCCCAGGCATCTGGAGGCCCCGCCCTCCTGATTCTCTGCCCCTGTCAGTGGGTGTATCTTACCCAGCTGCGGGAAGCCCCATGCTGCTCTCCCCGTGGCCCCCACAAGAGTTTTTAAAGTAAAATAATGGAAAAATTTAGCTCGCTACCAATTTCACTAAAGTTAGTATTTTTTATCTTTTACGGTTTTATTTTTCAGAATAAACCTCACTTGCTAAATATGGCGCCCATTGCTTTATGCTCTGCAGGCTTTCCCTGTAGTTCCTCACACAGAATCCAGTGTCGGAATTCCAGGGTGACTTCCACCTCAGCCCTCCTGGGCCTGCCGGGGTGCTTCCTAGCTCGCTGTGGGCAGCTCTCCTTCCTGGAACAAATATCTTGTTGCCCCCAACGTTTGTTCTCCTCGGTACCTTGTTCCATGCTGCCTGAAATAACTTCCCTGCACACAAGTCACTAAACCTTTCCACCATCCAGTGACCCATGCTAGGTCCCCTCTAACCGCCCCCCTCGCGCCCCCTCCCCTCCCAATCTCAGCTAGATAAGCATGTGGAGTTTTTCTTACCCTTCTTTGACTTCTGTGCTTTACAGACTCCTTTTGGAATGGTCATGGCTAGAGTCTGACCTACGTTTTTTATTTATTTGCCTCTGGAAGTAAAACTTGCTAAATAAAATATGGTAAAAAGAGTTTGCAAGGAATACACATAACTTGCTGGGGGAAGAAAGCTTTTTAAATAATTTCAACTCGTTTCTATACAGATCTTACAACTATCTGGCAAGTATGGGCAGTTCAGTTATTGTAGGGATTTTAGAACAGTCTTAAAACATGAAACACATGTCTTCAGTGAATTGGATGTTTGCCTCAGTCAGTGCAGTTGGTGAATCTAGCTGTAAATATTAAAAATTTTGCTTTAGGGGGGCTGACCTACCATGCCTGTCCGGCCTTCCCACCTTTCCTGAGACTGAGTAAAGGACAGTGCATATGGTAGGCTGCTAATGGGCACACAGACCAGCCCACCCTGGTCCTGCAGTTAAGTGTCACTGCCACTCCTTTCCGATCTCCACTGCCAAGCACACTGATTTTTACTGCATATTTATAGTGAATCATAATGTTATGTTTTGCCCTCCAGTCCCCATCTACGTGCCATTCCTCATCGTTGGGTCCGTGTTTGTCGCCTTCATCATCTTGGGGTCACTCGTGGCCGCCTGTTGCTGCAGATGTCTCCGTCCTAAGCAGGAGCCCCAGCAGAGCCGGGCCCCTGGGGGGAACCGCTTGATGGAGACCATCCCCATGATCCCCAGTGCCAGCACTTCCCGGGGGTCGTCCTCCCGCCAATCCAGCACAGCTGCCAGCTCCAGCTCCAGTGCCAACTCCGGAGCCCGAGCGCCCCCAACAAGGTCACAGACCAACTGTTGCTTGCCTGAGGGGACCATGAACAATGTGTATGTCAACATGCCCACGAACTTCTCTGTGCTGAACTGTCAGCAGGCCACCCAAATTGTGCCCCATCAGGGGCAGTATCTGCATCCCCCATATGTGGGATACACGGTGCAGCACGACTCGGTGCCCATGACTCCTGTGCCACCTTTCATGGACGGCCTGCAGACTGGTTACAGGCAGATTCAGGCCCCCTTCCCTCACACTAACAGTGAACAGAAGATGTACCCAGCTGTGACCGTGTGACTCAAGGTGCCAACTGGGTTCCACTACGAGACTGAGGAAAACGGAAGCTATAGACTTGGCAAGGAGTCTCAAAGTGGCAGTCCATGCATGTTGGGGATGTTCATGGCACAATTCATTTGGATGGTCTCATTGGCCCCCAAACTGTGAAAACATCTCTCTGAATTAGCTTTTGCAGATGTTTTATCCCAGTGCATGATTGATTTATGATGGAAAAGGACATCACCTGGAGATGCTGTGTGTTACTGATGGTTGTATGACAAATGCTTGAGCCCTTAAGTGCCCTTGAGGTATGGCTGTCAAAAGAATTTTGTAAACAGATGATTAAGGGTGTTTATTATATTGTTATTATTATTATTGTTTCTTTTGTTTTTTTTACTGTACCCAGTCAGAATTCCTGTTCCTTGCCTTTTACCTGGGTAAGTCTTTTATAAGCATCCAAGGTTTAGGGGAAGATATTAAGAACACAATTATTATCAAAGGAAATACAATTTGAACTCCATGAGATTAGTCATCGATCTCAGTATTTCATAGGCATTCTTTCTTTCATTGTAAAAAGATATATAAATTGTCTATTTTTGTCTATTTTGTGCTTTCTTACTTTGTGTAGAGATCTTATTACAAAGTGATTTTCTACATTAAAAAGAGACTGAAAGAAATTGTATAGTTACTTAACTAATGACATTTCAAAATTCTGGGGTTTTAATCTTGAAGTGGTGGATAGTGTAATAAAGCCATTCATCCCCTTCTTAATTGTATCTTCTAATTTTCCAACTTTACAGTGACATCTGAGAAGTAATTAGATTTTTTTATGTTGAAATTATAATCTATCACCTGCTACTTCTACAAATTACGTATGGCTTGGCATTTCTTTCTATTTGGTTTCTAGATCCCCATGTCTGTATAGGACCGAGTGCAGGTAATTACGATCTTATAAATGGAGATTATCATTTCTGCCTAGAACTGATAAAATATTTCTTGTTTCCCCTATAAATTTCAAAGAAATGCTTTATAAAGGTTGAGTATAGCTTCTCAGCTATAATCCAAGATTTTGGATGAAATTTAAACCACAATATAATTTACTTTGCAAATCATAAGGCTTTTTATACTCTCATTATCAAAATGGCTTATTTTCCAGGCAATAGGGACTATTAAATCAAGAGAAAAGCTTTTCAAAGAGATATTGCCTTTCTTTCCCCACAAAGTTCTTGTTTTTCTCTCCTAGTCCTCAGCAAGCACTATATTCATTACCAGTGTTCTGAATTATGAGATTCAAGTGAATTTGTGTATTGTTTACTTATAAGAAGTAAGTTTAAGTATGTGCAAGTAAATTTCCAACTGCTAGCAAAACCAAGATTTGTAATTAAACAAACCATTATAACGTTGGTCTTTTACACATTTATGCCAATATCTATTATCTTTCATCTACCTTACCTATCATCTACTATCTATCTACCTACCTATCTTTCTATCTATCTAACATCTATCTCATGACTGAATAATGTAAAACCACTGTTGGCAATTGGTATCTGCAAAGATACTCAATCAAACATTTTTAAAAACCAAAGGCAGGGGAAAATAATTTTACTTAATAAATATTTTATGGTATGAATTCTTAGGGGAGTTGTTTTTTTTTTTCATTTTCATTCTACTTTCTAATTTTAGATGGTCTATTAAACCTGTTAATAGAATAAAATTGCTCAAAATTATATGTATTGCTTTTAGAACCAAGAGACTACCTTTAAAAGTAATCAATATCTGAGAAGTTTATATGTAAATTCTATGAGTCAGTGATATTATTTTACATATTCTATGGTAAATGTTGACAACACAAAAGAGATAGTTCTTTTGAGATCATATTATCAAGTTACCTTGTTTTTGATGGTGGATTCTGACGATCTAAGGAAGTAAAATTCCTAGAAGATTGGAGGTGAAAGGGACCTTAGAGATCACCAGCTTAGGGATTGGCGAACTTTTTTCAGTAAAGAGCTAGGGGGTAAATATTTTAGGATTTGCAGGTCATACAGTCTCGAACAATTCCAGAGCTCAGCTGCTGCAGTATAAAAACAGCCATAATCCAATGAGCATGGCTGGGGTTCAGTAAAACCTTACTGTTGGACACTGAAAATTGAATTCTATAACATTTTCACATCACAAAGTATTCTATTTCTATTTTTTTCCATTTCAAAATGTAAAAATTATTCTAAACTCCAGGGATCTAAAAAGCAGGCAGTAGGCCCAATTTGTTATCCAGCCATAGTTCACTAATCACTGGTCTAGTCCATCCTTCCCCAGTGCAAGTGTCCCTCAGCCTTTTCAAAATATAGGGTTGAGGGTGCTTATGTAAGAGAGTGTTCGCTTCTCTTATATAAGACTGTTCAACCTTTCCTCCTTTTCTATGTGGTAATTAAATATCACAATAAAAGCAAAAGCACACTTTAATAAATGACACGAGTTTTTCACTTGGTCCTACTTTCCAAAATATTATCCTATCTAATAAAGATGGAATATGCAAATTGACCATCACTTAGTGACAAAGATGGCAGTGCCTGCAGCCAATAAGGAGGGAATATGTAAATTAATGCAAAAAAAGATGGCGGCAGCTGCCCGGAGCGAAGGTGGGAGGCAGTGGCCAGAGCGAAGGCTCGTGTCCTGGGTGCCAGAGGGAAACCGGTGCTGGCAGCCAGGGGAAGCAAGGCCTATTCTTGCACAAATCTTTGTGCATCGGGCCTCTGGTATCTACACTAATAAAAGAGAAACATGGTAATTGGCGTACGACCGCTACCCTTCCCATTGGCTAATCAGCATATCCTTATGCAAATTAACTGTCAGCCAAGATGGCGGCTGGCAGCCATGCACTGAAGCAAGCAGGGAGGCTTGCTTGCTCCAGTGACTGCGGACTTCAACGTTCCCCGCCTGACTTGGCGGCCTCTCAGGTGCAACTCTAAGCAACTATGTACTATGTTGCAAATATAGAAGCTAAACAAAACCCCTGAAAGCCAGCCAGCCTGACCGCAACATTGTATCAATGTTTTCAGCAGCGAGGCCTCAGAGCTAAAGCTGGCCCAGAATAAAAAAGAAAAAGAAAAAAAGGAGCAGTTGGGAGCTTCAGTCACTCGCTTCTGGAAAACAGCGATGATTAATATTTTCTCATTGTTTTATTGCCAATTAGGATTTAAGCAAGCTTCCTTCAGAAGCATTTCCTGGGGAAACGAGGAAGGTTTGAACGAAGTTGGTAAGGACAGGGCAGCCGTTCACAAATGGACCAGACATGGGAGAGGAGTTTAAATGGTGCTTAAAGCTGGGATCTGAAAAAGTTTGGATTAATTCGTTCTCTTCTCAGTTTGGTCCCTACTTGGTAATAGAACTCATGTTTAGTCCCTTTTCTCTCAGAGACTTTGTCTCTGTTTCCTGCAAATTCACAGTTGTCTTTTGCTTATAGTTTCCATCTCCCTCCCATACACAATCCTCCATGGTTCATTAAAGTGGTTTAAATTAATGAACACACTTGTTTTTAGTTGCTTAAGCTTCCCAAATGCTTAAAAGGAATAAGCTGGTTTCTTGTTCATGGGCTTTAGGATGGAGACTTCTCATTAACATAGCCTGGTCTTCCTCCAGTCAGTCAGAATGTGTAATTAAAATGTGTAATGCGTATTTACGCCCTGTCCATGCAGACCTGCACTCATGAGATGTGCATGAGGAGCTGGTCAGCGTCGGGGGTGGGCAGACTAACCCTGTCAGTCATTAGGATGGAACGCCAGCAGCTCAGGCACCTGTGGGCCACACTGGACTTGATAAGTTCCTGCTAAATAAATATGTAGCAACACTAATGGCTAAGTGAACTTTCTAGGACTTTAAAAAAATGTGATTACTTCCCCAATGTTGCTTATTTCCTTTGCCTCTTGAGCAGGAGAAAAATCAAAGGGTCCGAGGAAGCTGTGTAATCTTGAGTGGAGGAAGCGCAACGCAGAGTGGCTTTAAAAACCCAGGGAAGTTCCTGGGAGCCCAGAAGTGGGTCTGGACCTGGCCACTGGGGAAGGCTCACCCTTTGTGATCCACTTCCAGGGCCCTATTCATTTTTCCAAAGAGCAGCCTAAATGTTACAAGGAGGAATAAATCATGCATATAAATGAGAACACCATTCCTCATCACTCAACCTTAATCCTCCTTTTCTTCTCCTGGCCTAAATGGTAGTCTCAAGGACATTTCCATCCTGCACTGTCTCTTTCTTATTTTAAGAGCCAGAAATCAGCCATTTTCATTCAGCCCATTCATTCCAAAACACTTGTAGAAAATTTCTTTGACTTCTAAATTTTTTAAAATGTAAAGCATGAATTGTGAGCCAAGTGCCTTTAAGGGATTGAGTAAATAAAAGATGACAAAAGTGAGAAATTATTAATCCCCCCCCCAAAAAAAAATTATAGCAATACACTAGGTAAATATGTTCTAGTGCATTGATTTGCACTTGCTTTTCTTCTAGATAGACTTATTTATCAGTGACAAATGGAAACGTAAAACCTGGGACAGTTACTCCTGTTAAGTATTTTTGAATATTAATTATAACCCCATTGCACCATGACCGAATCGCTTTGAGATAAAATACAAAGCTTTATGCAGAGAGTTGGCTGAAAGGGTCATTTTGGTTTTGACACTTAAGTTTTCAGAATGCCTTCAACATATTCAAAATTGAAGGACCTTGACTCAAATCAAGAACAAGAAATTTAAAATTAATGCTTTTAAAACAACTTTTAAATGAGAGACAATAAAAGGAGTAAAAATTTTATGATGGTAGCCTTAAGATTGATTTTAAACATAAAACATGTATCTTAATTTCAACCATCTTGAAGTGTAGGTCTTTTCATTTAGAAAAATCATGGGTTACACAGACATGATTTACTCGGTAGACATAACAGCTGTGGAAGACTGAATGCCATCTGCAACATGTATATAAAATTACCACACGTGTGTATACATATGTGTACAGAATGATCACAGGAAAATTTGAAACAGAAAAAACTTATTACATGAGGCTATCTCATCCAAGACTCTGCTCTCAATTCTTAACTGTTTTTTAAAAATTGGAGTTTGTTTGCAGTGCTCAGCTTCCCTTGTAATTGGTTCTATAGGACTTCCCCTGAAGTTGGATGGACTCAGGTTAGAACCCATTTCTACCACTTTAGGGTGTGGCCTTCACCGTGCTTTCATGTCTCTGACTTCAGTGTGTTCTCTGTCAAAAGGATTAGTGTGGGGACAAAGGCTATGCATAGCACAGTACTAGTGGCATCTAATAGGGTTTTATAATACACATATAACTTACTTTTCAGATATTTTTAACCTGCCCAATATAGAGAAATGCATAATTTATATTGACAAAATATGTCAAACATATATAGCTCTTTATAGCAGAACTAGCTTTGGAGTGTTTTCTTATTTTTATTTCAATAACTAATCAGTTTTGTCTGGATTGGCCTGAATTTCTTATGTTTTAAGTTTGCTTAAGAGACATGAGCAGAACTGGCCTTCTCTGACCCTTGAATCAACACCACTCTTTGTAAAGCCCTAAGTAGCCTGTCTTGTTTCTTGGTACCGTTGCTTTGTAAAATCACAGGATGTCTCTCCTCCCTGTATCTCTACCAGGTTTGGCTGTTCCTACTGAGCCTTCCGAGTCTGCCGCTTGGCACCTTGCTGAACCAACTGGAGTCCAGCAAGGAACACAGACTGAGTTACTATATTTTAATTTTCTATTGAGTTGTAACCTACATAAAGTAAAGCACACAGATCTTAAATGAACAGCTAGATACACTATCACCCTAATGAAGAGAAAGAAAGAATCCTGTTGATAGCTTTCTTCAAAGACAAGTGCTCTTCTGATCTCTGTCATCATAGATGAGCTTTGCCTGGTTTTGAACTTCCTATCAATGGAATCACACAGTATATACTCTTTTGTGTCTGGCTTCTTTATTCAATGTTATGACTAATGTTAAATGAAGCAGGAGTTTGTTGCTTTTCATTGTTGTGTAGTATTCCATCATATGAATGTATCATAACTATTTATCCACTCTCCTGTTGATGGACATTTGGGTTACTTTCAGTTTGGTGTGGGGCTGCTAGGAACATTTTTAAACCTGTGTTTGGTGAACATACACACTCAGTTCTCTTGGGTGGATTTCCAGAAGTGAACTGCTATGTCATAGGGTATATGTGTATTTGCCTCAGTAGATATGGCCATTGTCATTGACGACGCTCCAACCAGCTGAGCCACCTGGCAGGGCACACCAGTTATTTTTAGCAGAGAGAATTTGTATAAGGAATTGGTTAAAAAGGTGTTAGGGAACTGAAACAGCAAAAGGGCACACTGAGGCAACACAGATAGAGCAACTGCCTGAAACAGTTACCACCCCAGGGCCAAAGGAACAGAGGGAAGTGTGTGTGGGTGTATTCGAATCTAGAATTTTGAAAAGGTCTTGACATGTTCACAGAGGGGGCGCCTGCTAAGGGGTGCCCTCGGGAGACACAATGAGGCTGATTCTGGGAATGCCAAACATTTTGTTGTTGCTGTTAATCGTCACCGAAGGATATTTTTTCCATTGATTTTTAGAGAGAGTGAGGGGGGAGACATTGACGAGAGAGAGAGAGAGAGAGAGAGAGAGAGAGAGAAGAAAGAGATGGTTGCCAGGGCCTGGGAATGAACCTGCAATCCAGGTACATGCCCTTGACTGGGAATTGAACCCTTGACTCTTGGCTTGCAGGCCAATGATCTACTACTGAGATACACTGGTCAGGGCCAAACATTTTTTTTAAAAAGCTGGAAACTGGTAGCAACTGCTGCCAGGGGGAAGCCTGGGACTTTGGAAGTCAGTAACTGGCACCCTTCAGCATGGGACTCTGCCTTGTGCCTCAGTGGCTCTGATGGCTTTCCTCATCTCTGCGATGTGTATGCTGCAAATGTATTAGTCTCCTCGACTCCAGCTGTGCATGAAGTCAGGGATTGAACCTAACACAGTTCATACATCCCACTTCAATACAAAAAACAGAAACTCAGTGCTCCATCAGAGTGGAGTTCAACAGTATTCCCTGGGCAGTCACATTGGGGGCGGGGGGAGGGCGGGGTGGACTTTGTAGTCATCTTTTAGAGGCTGCTTTTGCACATTCTTTGAGGTAAAGCACAGATTTTGGAGGAGGTGAGAGTTGGATTCAAGTCCCTCTTCCATCCCTGACAACTGTGTGACAATTCAGGAGACCTTCCTGAACTTTGTCGGGTTAGGACTCTCGATCACATCTCCTAACAGGGTGTTGCTTCTGTAGGCTACTTTCCCGGGGCTCTGGTTTATGTAAGTGGGAGGATTTTTGGTTACATTTTAAATCAGCTTTAAAACCTTACCTGGCCACATTCTCCTGGGATCCTTTTGTTGTTCCCCTGTTTTTATGTTACCCAAAAATCCTTAGAAATCAGGCTACAGGAACTGGAAGCAGTGGCCATTGGGGTGCGGACAGTGTTGCTCTCTGCTCCTTTCAAACACTTGGTGTGATTTCTCTTTGTTTTTTGTTCCTATAGCGCTTGCTTGTAACCTATGTCACACTACCTAGTACTATTTAACTGTGTCCATGTCCCTTATATGTCGAGTTCCTTGAGGATAGAAACCAAGACTTTGTCATTGCTAAGTGACTCCTCAGCACCTATGCAGGTGTTAATATTTGCATAGGAATAAAAAATATTTGAAAGTCAAGATTTTAAGTTTTTCAAAATGAATTTAGTAAGAGGCATCATTAGGCCAAAGCAATACTACATTTATTTAAATGTAGGATCCAATATAACTAGGCATTATGTAGACTAGCACATGAATTTTTCTTTGATTACAACAATTAAATAAAATGTTTGTATTAATTTCAGAGAGAGATGAAGGGAGAGCGAGAGAGAGATAAACATTGGTTGGCTGCCTCCTCCACGCCCCCTTCTGGGGATTGAGCCTGCAACCTGGGCAGGAATCGAATGGGAGACCCCTCAGTGCACTGGACAACGCTCAACTACTGAGTCACACCAGACAGGGCACAAAACTTTTCAAATAGCCATTCAGTTAACAATGCCTGAGTTAGGACAGGAACTTTCACCATATTTTCTTTATTTTTGGATCCTTCTTATGGTGACCTTTGTGAGAATGATATTTGCTGCTTCTGTCTAGATTTTAATCACAGAATGACTCCAAATATTTGGTCCCACAGAAGTAAGTGGGGATGGCAAAAGTTTGAAATCATTAGAGCCATCTTAAAACAATTTTTCTTAATAATAATAAATTGGAAGGCTAAAAGCAATCTGGAGTGGATTTTTCCCCTAGCTTTTATTATTAATGTTTTCATTTTTTTAAAAACCAGTACAGCATTTCTATATTAGTTTTAGTTTTAAGAAATTTTAAATCTAATGAAAGGTCTATTGGAACAGAAAGATCAATATTCATTCAGCAATCACTAATTGAGAAGTATCTAGAACCTTATTTGATTCAGTGACTTCTCTATTTTACAATGTGGTTATAAGAAAAAAACTGTGGCCTGGCTGATGTGGTTCAGTGGCTGAGCGTCGACCTTTGAAACAAAAGGTCATGGTTCGATTCCCGGTCAGGGCACATGTCTGGGTTGCGGGCTCGATCCCCAGTGTGGGGCATGCAGGAGGCAGCTGATCAATTATTCTCTCTCATCATTGATGTTTCTATCTCTCTCTCCCTCTCTCTTCCTCTCTGAAATCAATAATATATATATATATATAGCCAAGAAGAAAATCGTGCTTGACAAATGGTATTTTAGCTCACATTCATCTCTGCCATTAGTAGAATTGAACCTCATGACTACAATGTGTCTCGGACTACATTGCATATGGTGGTGTTCTGTGCATGCTGGTGGCCTTGTTTTGCTGCAGAGGCACCCCATCTGGACACCATCCACAAGGTGCTTGGTTCCTGAAATGCATGCACGTCTTTTTATATAGTGAGCCTGTTACATGCATTCCCAGGTTAGTAGCCCAGAGCCCTTTAATAAATTTAATAGGGTGAGAGTCAGGTGTATATTTGATTGCATCTTATCATTTGGGAAGCAGCAGCAAACCCTTTTCTTATTTATTTTTCCAATATATTTTTATTGATTTCAGAGCAGAATGGAGAGGGAGAGAGATAGAAACATCAATGATAAGAGAGAATCATTGGTTGGCTGCCTCCTGCACGCCCCCCGCTGGGGATGGAGCCAGCAACCCAGGCATGTGCCCTTGATCAGAATTGAACCCAGGACCCTTCAGTCTGCAGGCAGACACTTTATTCATTGAGCCAAACAAGCTAGGGCCTGTTTCTTAATTTAATATCTGTTGCACCAGCGTTGATAATGCACGGGTGAAACATTTTACGGTTTCACTTTATGTTTTCACAGCAGTGACCTCATCCTGGATGAGCCCTCCTCCTTTCCCTGAGAGTCCCCCTGAATCCCCAGAGTCACTGAGCACCTCAGTAGCCCATGCACACTTCACTTACACATTGTGGTCGAATAAAAATGGCTACAAATTCTTTGAAACTCCTTCTTTGGAGAAGTGGGGTGTCAGTCCGTCCATTGGATCTGGGTGGGCTCTGGGGCTTCTGCACAAATAGAATCTGGGGAAGTGACTCTGTGCCTGTTCCCAGCCCCAGGCCTTAGCGCCTGGCAGCTTCGGCTCCCTGCCTCTCGGAACACTCACTCTGGGAACCTTGAGCTGCCACTTAAGAAGTCTGACTACCCCGAGGGCACTGCGGTGGAGAAGCCGCGTGGAGAGGCCCGGAGACAACATGAAGCGATGGAGGTGCCCAGGCCATTGTATGGCCAGTGAGGTCACCCCAGCACCATGGAGCAGAGATGGATCGTTCCTGCTGAGCCCTGGCCAAGCTGTACATGTAGGAGCACAAGGAATAATTGACATTCTTTTTTTTTTTTTTCCTGTGGTAAAATATACATAACCTAAAAGTTATCATTTTAACTATTTTTAAGTGTACAGTTCAGTGGCATTAAGTACATTCACATTGTTGTACACCATCACCACCACCATCTCTAGAATTTTTCATTTTCTTAAACTCAAATTCTGTATCCATTAAACCAGTGGTTCTCAACCTTCTGGCCCTTTAAATATAGTTCCTCATGTTGTGACCCAACCATAAAATTATTTTCGTTGCTACTTCATAACTGTAATGTTGCTACTGTGATGAATTGTAATGTAAATATCTGCTATGCAGGATGGTCTTAGGTGATCCCCGTGAAAGGGTCGTTCGACTGCCAAAGGGGTCGCGACCCACAGGTTGAGAACCGCTGCATTAAACACTAACTCCCTGTAACCACTTCACCTAGCCTCTGACAACCACCTTTCTATTTTCTGTCTCTATGAATTTGCCTATTCTAGGTACATCATATAATGGAATCATACAACATTTGTCCTTTTGTGTCTAGCTTATTTCATTTAGCTTAATGTCTTCAAGTTTCATTCATGTTATAGCATGTGTCAGAATTTCCTTCCTTTAAAAAAAAATATCTATATATACTTATGGGTTTCAGAGAGGAAGGGAGAGGGAGAGAGAGATAGAAACATCAATGATGAGAGAGCATCATTGATCAGCTGCCTCCTGCACACCTCCTACTGGGGATTGAACCCTCAACCCAGGCATGTGCCCTCACATTTTATTTGTCTGTTGATGAACATTTGTGTTGTTTCCACCTTTTGGTTATTGTGACTAATGCTGCTATGAACATGGGTGTGTAAATATCAGTTGAGTTCCAGCTTTCAATTCTTTATACCCAGAAGTGAAATTGCTGGATCGTATTACAGATCTGTTTAACTTTTATTGAGGAACCCTATTGTCATTTTAAGCCACTAAATGTTGATGTGGTTTGTTACATAATAATAGATAATATTCTGTTTATTTACATGTCTATTTCTCTTACTGGGCTGAGTTCTCTGGAAGCTTCATTCTTTTGTATTATTAGCACCTAGCAGCATGCCTGGAACACAATTCTGAAATGAGTGAATGGAGACTCTTGCAATCAGATGTGATCTAAAAATATTTATCAATCTAAATGGCAGTAGTTACTGGTCAGACATAATGGCCGAGTGCATTGTAGGGCCAGGAGTCTTGCCTGCCAGGCATCACCACTCAGTTGCTGGATTGTGGAAATTTCAGAGATGGTGATGATGGACACTGGTCTGCCCCTTTACTAATAGGGAACTGGCAATTTATCAACTGATATGGAAGTATTTCAATATTTTAACAAGCAGAGGGTGGATGCTACACATCAGCCCTGTCATCACCATCGCTCGGAAGGAGGTAGGGAAGCTTTATTTCCAGTTCTGTAGGTGAAGAAATTGTGCAGAGGAGTTAAGTGACTTCTGCAAGGTCATGAGGCTAATAACTGGCCAAATTTCTGAAGGCAGGTGCTTTGATTCTAATTTCATGTTCATCCTATAACACAAGCTGCACATGTGGCCTGATTGTGAGGAAGGTTATAACCTTCTTGGACAGATAGGCTTATGTGTGAAAAATGCATACTATAGAGAAGTGCAGGCCTGGATTGCCTGGTGTAGAGACGGAAGCACAATTGTCTGAGAAGGGTTCCTTGAAGGTTGACTATAATCAAGCTTCCAAGGCCAAGAAGCCGTCGGGGAGAAGAAGGGAGAGTGAGCAGGGAGATGGGCTGGGGAGGTAAGACTGGGTGCGGATGGAACTGGGTCTGGCTGAGGGAGAGGCTCTCTTTGGTGAGCAGAGAGGCTGCCATTAGGTGGGGGAGAAAAGAAGACCCTGTTGTCTCCCTCCTCTGGTCACTTATTTGTATGGCCAGCAGGGAGAAGTCAGGACAGAGAGTTTTAAGAGATTGGCAGGAGAAAGACAATGGCATTTGTTGAGTAACCATCCACTATAGAGTAGACACAAATGTACTTGACCATCCACTGGGGAGCCACATATCTAGCCCTGGTGTCAGGCCGTGGCGCCTGCATCGAAGGGCAGTTACCACCTGCTATAAACTGAGTGTTTGTGTTGCCCCCAAAGTCATGTGTTGGAATCCTAACCCCAGAATGCAATGGTATTAGGAGGTGGGCTTTTGAGAGGTGATGGTCATGAAGGTGGAGCCCTCGCGGCTAGTATTAGTGCCCTTATAAAGACACCCCAGAGAGAGTCCCTGGCCCCTGCTGCCATGGGAGGCACAGCGAGATGACAGCTGTCTATGAGTCAGGAGGCAGGCCCTCACCAGAAAAAGAACCTGCACCGTGAACTCCCAATCTCCAGAACTGGGAGAAATACATGTTTGTTATTTACTAGCCACTTTGTCCATGTATTTTTGTTATAGCAGTCCCAGTTGACTCAGACACCATGTATGCTGCACAGCATGGTATCAGATCATATAGCCTGTTGTTTACTGTCTGTCTCTCCCACTAGAATATAAGCTCTAGGAGGATGAGGACCTGGCTTAGTTCACAGCTGCATCTCCAGTGTCTGGGAGACACTTCGTATTTCAAAGGGCAGTGAGGAAGGGTGGCCTTGGAACACCCTCCCAGCGGAGGCTCCCTGGGATGGGTGGAGTCAAGATCCCAGAAGGGCTGCTTGGCATCAGCACAGGAGCACACTTGAACTGCAAGACCCAGTGCTCTCCACCTCTGCCCGCTGGCTGAGGCCTTGGGAGCAGGGGCCTCAGCAGCTTTAGCAGAAAGGCCCAGGTTCTCAGACAAACATCTGGCCGTCTGGTCAGCCAGCACGGAAAGGGCCCCGATGCATTTCCTGTTAGCACACTCGGTTGCCAGAAGTGGGTTTTCTCCTGTTTCCCAAAATAAGAAGTGAGTTAAGTTATTTACCTTCTATGGCATCGTCGGAGCTGCTTTGCCAAATTCTCAAGGTTAAAAATAATTTTTTTCTTTTGTATTCATGTACATTTGTGTCTACTCTATTCTCTCCCACAGAACCATTGTGTGTGTATGTGCTTTGAACACAGTTTCAAGAGCACCCTGAACATCTGAATGGGGTTCCCTCTCGCACAAGGAGGCTCCTCTCATCTTGTTCCACAGTGTCTCCCACCAGCAGGCCGATTGGAGCTTTTCATCAAAGAAACTGGATAACTGGGTTCCACTGAAATGTTTCTAGTTAAAGTATTAAATAAATGTGCTCAGAGGTGGTTTCTGTTATGAATGAGTAAGGGTCACCGCCCCCCCACATCACACACACACACACACACACACACACACACACACACACTCTCTCTCTCCCCATTCTCATCCCATTTTAAATGTTACATTGAAACAAGTTTGAAGGCTTTTTCTTGGTCCATCTTTGTAAATAATTTGCGGGCAGCTTCTCATAAGGACACTGGGAAGGGACAAAAGTGACTAACGGCTTTGTTCGTGGCTAAAGGGCTGTTCTATTTCAGCTCACGGCAGCTATCAGACCCTCCATGCAGGGCCCTTTGGAAAGCAATCATGACAACCGCCTGCCCCCAGCCAGGGCAAGACGTGTTAGGTCAGCAGAACTTTAAATCAAACACACTTAGTGTAGGCACAACTTCCATTTTGAAAGTTGGGGGGGAAATCAGGAAGCATTTCTTGGCAATTAACTTAAAATATTTCAAATGAAAACACATGTTCTTGAGAGTATGGGAGAGAGTACAGGTAGCATTAAAGCATGTAAACAACTCTAATAACAATGATATAGAGACTCCTGGGACAGACCCTTTCAATTCAAGGCTCAGGCAAGGCTGTTCTCTAAAAGTTGGCCTGTGCCCCCTTTCTGGAAGCATTTGTCGCTCTGGAATCCAAACCCAAAGACAGTTCATTGCAAAAAGAGACAAACAGCTGAAGACGGAGCTTTGAGGCCAACCCTGAAGAATATGAAATCATTTTGTTGATGTGTGTAAACTACTTTAAATAAATGAAAGCTTAATATTTGGGAGCTGGACTTTGTGTGTTTGAGACGTGTAGCTTTTGGTAGATGATTTTAGTTTGTACTCCTTTAGGTCAGAGCGCCATGTGTTGTCTCAGTTACAACTGCTTGACTTTCAAAGATTATGGGAAAGTTCCCTTGAAAGATTCATATGTGGAACAGAATGAAGTCAGAAGGCATGAGGGGCTGGAGCATGCTTGTCACATGCCCTGTTGCTTTGATATAGATTTCAGTCCCTCCCATTATATATGTTCCTCACATAAACAATTTGAGAACAAATAGCAGAATCTGAATGATTTTTCAAAGTATTCTGAGGTGTGTGTTTTTTTCCTCCTGAGAGAAAACTATTCTAAAGAACATTCCAGTGGTTCTCAACCTTCCTAATGCCGCGACCCTTTAATACAGTTCCTCATGTTGTGGTGACCCCCAACCATAAAATTATTTTCATTGCTACTTCATAACTGTAATTTTGCTACTGTTATGAATCATAATGTAAATATCTGATATGCAGGGTGTATTTTCATTGTTTGCGACCCACAGGTTGAGAACCGCTGCTTTAGGCAGCCATGTAGGTTCTTCGAAGGGTCTTCAGCTGCTAGGACCTCTCAACGGTTCAAGTTTACTCTGGTGATCACAAGTGAAGGATGACATTTCAAAAAAACCACTGTGGCAGCCAAGGCAGATTTTGGAGACATGACCAAGAAATGGCGAAGGTTGGAATAGAATACTTTACCATTGATTGTGTGAAATAATTTCCAGTTTTACAGGATTAAAAGAAAGTCCAGGCCTATGTAGAGTAGAAGAAAGTCACTTCCTGCTGCACTCAGAGCGGCCGGGCTCCGCAGGAAGTAAGGCTGGCCTGCTGCCCTGCCTGGCCTGGGCTACCAAGGCCGGGACTGCTGGCAGATCCCGTTCTAATAGGACACAGACCACCTGGGAGGAATCACTCAGCTAAGGGGAACTGTAACATGGAAGTGGGCAATTAAGAGTTATTTTGGCTTCTAGACTAAAGCCTTTGCAGGCAACTGCCTCTCCCAGGGAAGTCCTCTACCCTCAGGTTCTGTCCTCAGCCCTGTGGGTGAAGGGTAAAGCTGCCCAAACAAAGCCAGGCAGGCCTACGCCAGAGCCTGACGCTGCTTTCTAGTGAGGAAGCCTCTGCCTCTATGTCCCCAAGGCCCACATCGACATCGACATCAGCAGGCCCTCCAGCTCCACTCACCCCGGTGCAGCACGGCCTCTGCAGTGCGAGTTGTGCGTCCCAGGCCCCATGTTGCTCCCAAGGCAGTGGACTCTGGCCTGAATGCCATGCACTGTTCCTACAGGGAATGGGTAGAGGTCTCCTTACACTTTTAAAAATAACATAGAGGAGGAAAACTTCCTTTTGGTCTCTTAGGTTCTCTGGCTGGTCTAAGAATTTAACTGAAATAAAGCAGATCAATGGGAGAAAAGTATACAAATTTCATATTTTCACATGTACATGGGAATCTTCAGAAGGACAATGAAAACCACCCAGAAGCCATTAGGCTCCCAAGCTTATAAGGGAAATTGTGTGCATGTGACAAGACAAAGGCTCTTGAGCTAGCGACAATAAATTGTGGGACAGTGACTAGGGAATACATGGGGGGCGGGGGGGGGGGG
>NW_005358092.1:545195-558798 GCF_000412655.1 Myotis brandtii
GATAAGAATGTTGTCTTCCTGATGCAGGGAGGGCCCCGTTGTTAGGGGGAATGTATGGATCTGCTTTTAGGTGGAAGCAGGAGAGCAGAGAACTTTTCCTGCATCTGGTGACTCTCCAGGGCCTTTAGCTCATAATAGTCAATATGCCAAAGTGGTATGTTTGGGGGAGCATGCTCTGAACCCCTTCAATAACAGTGTCCCGATTTCATGCCTTGACGACCGAATTTAACCTCCCCACATTTCAGCTTGCAAGGAAACTGAGATGTACTAAAGGCAGTAAAGTAATTGTGGGAAGAAGACCTTCTAGGCACATTTTTCCTTTAAATGATCAATCCAGACTCAGCGTGGCCCCGTGGACCCTCTTCTCATAACGGAGACCGTCCTCCGGGAGTACATGGAGCTCATGTTAATTTGCAATTCAGATTCCCCTGCACTCCTGCCGCTTACCAGCACTTCCTCCAGAGCATATATATGTAGTCTGTACCTGCTGACAAAACCTATGTGTTAGAGTCCGAAGTCCCTATGGCACCAACTGCTTATTAGTGAGAAAAAAATCCAAAATAAAACACGGTCCAATCATTTACTTTAACAAAAGATTTATTTGAAACAGGTTTGTGCAGACATACACCAGTCAACAGGATTGATCAAAGCCACAAATCACTACATTTTCCAAAACCTCTAAAAATACAAGTAAATGCCCTTCATTTGTATTCACTCCAGGAGGGAACCCAGCTCCGCTATAATGTGCTGCTATAATTTAACAACCAGAGGACATTAATAGGATGTGAAAATGGTAACACTTCTAGAGGGAGGGAACAAAACCCCCACGCTCCACAGAAGAGCTCACCGCTCTGCTGGGAGCCAATTAGACGTGCCCCCACAGCTCCACTCCTCTCTGCATAACCAGATTAAAACCTCCCCGTCACAAACAATATTTAAGCAATCTGAGCACAGATGTGACAGCAGACAGGAGAGCACATGGCTTCAGTTGCATGAGAAAACACCACAAAGATGTTGCCTTCAAACAGGGACCCAGTGACCTGCAGGAAGGGGGATCCACGGAGGCCGCCGCATACCCCTGCAGCTGGCCTGTGGGCACCACCCCTGCAGCTGGCCTGGCTGCAGCTGCTGGCATTGCCCTTCAGAGGGAAGTTTGAAGGCAGGCAGCACAGCACACCCCTGAGTTCAGCAATCACTGGCAGCATGGGAGAGTGTCAACCCTTGCATTGATTTTATTAATGAAAAATCAGAACTGTGTTTCCTTGCCCAGCGATCTATCTGGAAGGAGGAAGGCTCTATGACAGGGCACACTTCCCTTTGCAGTTTTTGTATTGGTGTTTATTGATCCACCTGCATGCCAAGCTACCTCAGGGAACCCAACTGAATCCGATCCCAGGGGAAGTGGGTTCACGTCCTGATCTTTGGGCTCTCTCCGTTCTGGCCCTTTCCTTCCACACTGGAGAGCTTGCCCATAAAAGGCTCTTGATAAGCTCTCTTGACCCCTGAGTTTCCTGGGCAGCACTATTTGGATAGTGCTATTACTTCAACTTTCTTCTTCCTATTTCTGTCATAAATCAAAGCTACCTGACAGTTTGTTCCTGACTTTTAAAACGAACAGGACTCCTTTCTTTCTTTAGCCAGGACAGAAGAAATGCCGATGGACTAATCTTGTGTGTTTTTCTTGGTCTGGTGCCTGGGAGAAAGCAGAGTAGATATCTCTAAGGCAACCAGGGCAAGAGATTGTCATTGGAAAATGAGGCAGCCTGGGTGTGAAAAGAATCATTCTTTTGTGTCCCCTAAGTCAGGGGAGCAGAGGTGTTTGTCAGACTTAGCAGCTATGCATCAGGCTGGGGGTAAGGTAAGGGGTGAACGTGCCCCTCCTTTTTGCTTCCATTTTTTTGTAGCTTCTGGCCACTTCAATTTATGTTGGTTCAGCAGCCTTTCCTTCCCACTGAACACTGCACCCCGATTCACAACGCACCCAACCCAAAATATGAAGAGAGACTTTCGAACAGAGTACCAGTATGAGCTTTGGCATTAGATGAAGCTGCTGTGATGGAGAATGGAAATGTGTACTGTGGAACAATTTGGGGTGCTGAGAAAAGAATGCATGAAGAGTACAAACATCAGGTTGAGTATTACAGGTCTATTCCTTTTGAGAATACTTATAAACATATCATTATGGGGGGGGGTCTACGACCCATGGAAACCCTTCTAATGGTTCTTCTTGCCCTTCAGGATGGACAAATGGCTGGAATGAGGCTCAGTATCCTCCCTCAAGGCGACCCTGAGACAAACACAGCGCTCAGCAACAAAGCCAGTGGATGTTGCTTCCGCCTTGCATGGGGCTGTATGCTCACTATCTCCATCACTACTGTATTGGCCAATTTAATCATTTGCATAAAGAAAGTATTGAGTGAATAGGAGGGGGGATGCCACCTTTTGACTTGACCCGATAAACATATTTCTTTGCAAATTATTACTTCAGGCTCTGCTTAACTATAGCCACAGTTTCCCTATTCACATTTTTTTATGGTTCCCAGGAGATGAGAGCTACATTTCAAATGCTGAGGCTAAATCACTCCTTGAATTACGTTGGGACAATGACCCTGGGCAGTAATTCAAACCCTGGCTGAAATGTGTGCCATTTTTTCACATGTTCAAAACCAAAGACAACGTTCTATTGCAAACATTCTATTCAACTTATGGTCTAAGACATAAATCCCCAGGAACAAGAATCTGATAGGAAGTTCTCTTCCTATGCTTCAAAAAAATAAGATAAAGGGTCATTGTTATAACAAATGGAGATTATAGACCATAGCTTTATTTTTTTAAATGCAACCTTAAAGTCTGTAATATATACATCCATATGCATTTTCAGATGTTAGTTACCTACACTCACTTTTTTTTTCATTATTCACTGCTTCTTGACAAGTTATTACTGATTTTCACTGCCAGCTCCCTACAGCAAGACCTGAAGCCTTCTCAAGGAAAAGGAAATGTCAACAGAGTTCTCAGCCTTGCTCTGCTGAAACCCAGGCTCCTGTTTTAGGATATTACTCCACGAGTGTTAAAGAAACAGCACCTCCTTTAGCCAAACACAGGTCCTGTGTGTTGTACTGATCCAGAAAAGGGCCACACACGTGTGCACCTGTGTGGGAGATGAGAGAAGGTACCGCTGGTCAAGAAGCCTGGAATATTCTGCCTAGAGACAGGATAGACACATCAGCTACATCTCCCAATTATTCCAAAGCCCATTCTGATCAGTAATGAAGTACTAATCCCAACAATCAAGTAGAAATGGTTGGTTTATTCTGCTCTCTCCTCCTCCCCTTTCAACGTGCAGTTTGCACAGCCGCCCTTGCCTGCCCATGCCGGTGGAGAGCTGAATCCAGAGCCTAGTACTCCGAACTGTTGGTCTCCCTCTGCAGAGTCAGCAGAATGGGACATGGGCTCAAACAAGAGTCGGCAGTCTGTCCGTGCAACACTAGACTAAGGCTGAGCCTGCGTGGGTTCTGCCCCTTTAGCCCAATCCAGAGACAGGCCCTGTGTGCTGACCGAGTGTGACCTGCCAGCCTGCATGTCACTTACCGTGTGGCAGAGTGACAAGTCCCATGTGGCATTTCCACTGAGCTGACAGCCAGTGTATGCAACTTAGTCCAGTCCTCCCTGCTCCCTGGGGAGGAGTTGTGTGTGACACTTTGACCTCAATTTAAAGATAGGACAAATGACACAGCCCCTGAGTCGCCCTGTCTAAATATTCTACATCACACATAGTGACAGCTGCTCCTCCTAGAAACCCAATTTAGTCATCTGGCTACAAGATAGCTTAATTGCATAAGAGAATAAATAGAAAGGCATCACATCTACTGTATTCTGTGAGCATGTTTCATTATTGCAAAGACTATTTGTCTACTTCTCAAGAAAATTAGAAGATATACTTAAATCTCAGAAAATTTGAACTATATTTAATGTAAAAAATAAAATAAAAACCAAAAAACCCCAAACACCACACACGCACATTCTAATTCACAAATCTGATTCAGAAGGTTTTCAGTTCAAGAGAGAGCTAAGTGTTTGACAAAGAATTGAGTTTGAGTTGCCTCTTTCCAAACAGACTTAGTTCTAAATGAAACCAAATAGTCAGGATGCCTAATGCACATTCATTTCTCACTTTCATTTTTCCTCTGTATTGAGACCATCATCTTTTTGGGTGTGCAACAAAGACATACTAGTACACCTTGGTTTGTGTTAATTGTTAGACTCCCCTGCCCTCTGTGATGACAGTTCTTCAATGATTCACTTTGCTGGGTGCTATAGTATTTAAATGTTTCATCACCTTGGGGAGGAAGAAGTGGCAATTTTCTGAGCCTCACCTGTTAATTGCACTGCCTTGCTTCCCCTCAAGCCCTGGACCCTGGTCACCTCTTAAGTGAGGGATTCGTTTTCTTAGTTGATGCAAATCATAATTATTTCAATGCCCAATAAGATGTAGATGTTCTAAAAATAAAGGGTTAGGAAGCAAAGTGCACTATTGTTTTATTTCCTAATCTAGCACAGCCATTCCCAGAGGAACTGTGTCATTGCAGCCAGTAACAGCTGCCCAGAATTATTTACGTTAAGCTATCCAGAAATCTGGTTTGGCAACCAAAGCAGAGAGGAGAGAACGTGCCTCCAGGCTGGTCGTTTATTAAGGGCTCCAGGTGCTCACATGACCGCCTGAAGGCATCCAGGTTCTGTCCAAATTTAGAACAAGGGACTCTGCAGTTTGGAAAGTCAATGACTTCCCTTCCTCTTCTTAGACTCAGGGTACTTCCTACTGTGAGCGGTGCCTGTATCTAACACTGACTGAATAAGGAAGGAAACCTTGTCGATATAAAAAAGGCTGTGGAAATGTTTGGAATTCTTTTCAATTAAAACTGCCTGTCAACATCGTGTTTAACCTCCTGGACATATTAGGCTGATCAGGACATTTGTCTGGGCTTCGGGGCTTGATTTCAGAGTTTCCACTCTGACTTGGTGGAAAGTGTCCTCTATGCCCGCCTCCCTCTGTCCTTGCTTTTTGCTTTCTCCTTCCATGGTCATCCTCCTTCCCACACTCAGGGACCCCCTCTCTCTCAGCTGGGTTTGCATATTCTCTCTGGTTCCAGAGCGACAGAGTGATAAGTATGTTCCTTCACTGGGGAGACATGCTCTAAATTCATTCATTTTCCAACAGTGAAAATCCAAAATGTGCTCTCAGCTCCTAAGAAGACAAGCATGGGGTCTTAGTTAAGAGGATGCTAGAAGTCCAGTGGTCTGAAGGCTGGGAAGTGCGTACTGGGAGCCTGGCTAGCAGGGTCCCCACCAGCGCCCTGACCCGCAGGCTTCCCTGTCACCACAAAGAGGCAGGTAAACTGTAGAACATCTGCAGAAGAGCTGCTTCTTCCCTTTAGTTATAGAAGGAAAAGGGCGGCGGAAGAAGGGACTTCTTGCATCTGTATCTGTATCTGCTGTAGAGAAAGGACGGATGCGGACTCGGCTTGTTGCCCACCAGTGGCCATGCACTGAGCACAGCGGCCAGCCATGCAGAAGGTGTGAGGACGAGGGATCTGGGTGGCACTGGGTGGACTGGGCCAACCCCTTGGGAAGGGTGCAGAAGATGGTGTTGGAACACAGATGGTTTGCCCCACTGGGAATGTGGCTGAGTTTCACATCAACATTCTCAGGTTACAACATACATATATATAATAGGAAACCATATATTTGTGATTTCATTGTAATCAAGAAATTTATGCCAACTTCATACAAACATAATAGGAATCAAAGCAAGACAGCAACCTGCCTAAAGTGGTCTCATTGCTGTCTGTGGACTTTGTCTGTGAGGTAAAAGGACAGGAAGCAAGTGTGTCCGGGCTCCCTGCCACGGGACAGGCTTCTCACGCAACATAAAACTCTTTTATCTCCGCTCCCAGAACAACCAGTACTGATGTTTAAATATCGATGAAACATAATGTTTTTAATTTCACACCTCACAGAGCACAGCTGAATGCTTCATAACAACGTAAACAAAAGTTAGGCCAAGCACTGCAGACAAGTTGGGAGGAAAGAATGGCTTCCCCCGCGGTATATACTCCAGGTTTGCGAGGGAACATATAACTAACAAACCGGTTGGCTAAGGCCACAGAAATGTGTTTTCTCATATTTTGGCTGCTGACACCAGTCTCTTCTGACAAAGATGTGTTAACACTGGGTACAAAAACTGCATTTCTTCCCCAGGATCAATCAGGAAAACTCGACTCGTAGTTCCTCCTCACTTTCCCGTCTTATTTCCGCTTCGATTTCTTTTTGGTGGTGTCATAAGCACGAACAACTTCTTCCTGAGAAACAGCTCCATGCTCTTCTTGAGAGAAGGCGTACCCATCTGAAAGAAGCGCACAGGAGGGAGTGGGTAAAGGCAGAACTGGGGGAGCGCACGAGGTTTGGAAGAAGCTGCTTTTGAGGAGACTACAGCTGAGCTGGTGGGAGTCTGAGACGGGGAGCCTGTGACCCAGAAGGGGAGCATGGGCAGTGTGGGTGTGTGGTGGCAGGATGCAGCCTGGTGGGCTGGGTCCAAGGGGTTCTGGCTGCTGACACTGGGATGGGAATGGCTCTGAGGGGCGGCCTCCCATTTAGGAGTTGCAGTTGAGCTCAGCCTGGGAAGCATAAACAGTGGGTCACTGGTCCATGTCTGCACTTTCCCACCACCAATCAAGTTGTTCTGCTCCGGAAATGTCCCAATGCGCCTGAAGCTGCAGGCTGGCCAGGTAATTTATGAAGCTGTAACATGCTGGGGAAAACATGCACCAGCTCACAGTGAAAGCTGGTAAAGGGCACATGACGTTCGGAACGGTCCTGTTTCTAAATTGGGCTGATTTGGGCTGGTAATAAGAGATTACAGTGGGTAACACATCTTATTTTTGTGTAAAGAAAAAGATCACAAGATAAAGGCAAGAGGAATTTAGTGATCGGCCCTGTGGCCACAGAAAAACTGGTTCTTACAATCAGCTCTAGTAATAATAATAGAAATAATAATAATAATCCTATATAATAAAAGCCTAATATGCAAATCGACCGACTGGCAGAACAACTGGTTGGCAGGGGGCAGGGCTGGCAAGCGGGCGGCACCAGGCCAGCCAAGATGGGTGCCAGTGGGCAGAGGGAGGTGACGGTGATCAGGGGGCGGCGGTGACCAGCAGTGGCGAAGGGACAATTGGGGGAGTGGGGCCAGCTGCTTGCTGGCTGCTCACTGGCCTGGCGCTGTCCCCTGATCGCCCCACAGGTTGCCTCCTGCAGAGGCAGGAGTGGGCCTAAGCTGTCAGTCGAACATCCCCTAAGGGCTCCTGGTCTGCAAGAGGGTGCAGGCTGGGCTGAGGGACCTCCCCCACCCCCATGCATGAATTTTCATGCACTGGGCCTCTAGTAATAGTAATAATAGCAGCAGCAGCCAACAATTATTAAACACTGTGTGTACCAGGCACTGTCCTATGTACTGTGCACAAATGACTCATCTATTCCTCTCAACAGCCCTATGAGATAGATGCTAGTGTCTTCCCATTTCACAGATGAGAAAACGGAGGCATGGATTGATTTCATGATCTGCCCAAGATCACAGAACTAGTGAGTGGCAGTTTGGAGCCAGACCCAGGCAGTGTTTCTGCAGGGCCCACACTTTCCTGCATCACCAGTTCTTAAAAAGGTTTAGCAATAGTGTGCTTTCCTTCTTAATTGGTTCTGCCCACAGATGGGACATTTATAAGATGCCCTCTCTGTTGGCTAACCCTTCTGGCTCAGGTGTGCAGAAAAGTCCCACAGCTGGATGAGACATTCTGACCAAGACAACATAGTAAAAGCCTAACAAAGGTGACTCCCACCCACGCCTGTTTATGACTGATCAATAGAGCTGTTAGTTAATCATCATAGTCTTTAAAGGAGAAAAAGAAATCAGAAATTCTCCCGGATTATAATTATTCTGCTCAGACATCTGCTTAAAAAGGAGAGTTTCTGGAGTATAAAGACATATAAAAACAATGTGTAAGAGAGTCTTTGAGGGGATGGAGAAGAAGAGACTTCAAAAGATTCTCAGGTGACTTCCTACTCTGTGTATGCCCACAGACTCGGAGCTCTGTCCCTGGGCTGGCTTCCCAGTTCTTCTGGACAGCCTGCCTTTCAGCACCACCTGAGAAAGCCCAAGGGCAGGAGGGCCACCCTGGGAGGCCAGGGCTGGTCTCCAGAGGTGGGCTTGGGGCCTTCTGAGGACATGGCTGGGCAGCAGGGAGCGGGTGGGTGTGAAAGCAGAACAAGCAAGCAAGCCTGACCCAGAACAGAGAGCAGTGTTCCACCGGGGACTCTTGTCTACTCCCTCACCTCCATCTCTAACAAAATCAAACCCACAAACCCAATCCCACTCTGTGTGGGAGCCAGAGGAAGCAGCCACCCCCTAGGCCAGTGTGAGCACAACCTAGCTGGGTACTGAGCAGGCATGTCACATGTCTGGAGCAGAAACACAGAAGCAAGCCTGGAGAGGGGCTGCTGGCTTGTTTGGGCTCTTCTCCTGACCCCTCCCCCTTCCCTCCCTCCCTCTTCCTCCTGATGCTGGGCTGCCAGCCTGTCCCAGGACAAGTGCTCTTTGTGCAGCGTCTTCATTGCAGTCCTAGAAGAGACACCTTTCCTAGGGATGCTTCAAAGAAAAATCTAGCAAATAACACTGTGTCCTCCTGTAACAAGACTGTGTCCTGTGGTCCACTGGGACACTTCCTTCTGCAGTCTTTGAAAGGCAATGTTTCTAGTAAACACACGATGTTTCCGGGAGGGGACCCACAGCAGCTGTCTTTGGATCCAGTGTGCTGCCGGAACGACAGTCCTGCTAGGGCTCTGTGCTCCCCAGGTGGATGCTTCTCACCCTGACAGAAGTGGCTCTGGTCCCAAGTAATGGGAAGGCCTGGGGAGTGCTCTTCGTGAACCTGCCTGGGGCAGGCTGGGCTACTGCGTTCTCCGCCCTGCAGATGGCTTTCCCAATCTGCTCGGCTTTCAGCATGGATTTGGACCCAGGGCTCAGGCCCTGGGGGCCAGGGGGCTGGTTCTAATCCCTGCCTGGCAGTAGCTTGGTCACAGGACTGTGGTCTCTTTAAGCTTTCTGGGTCTCCTTGGTTTAGTTTCCTGTAAAACAAATGGCCTGGACCAGGTGAGGTCCAGGTCCTCACAGCTCTTGCCCTGGCTGGCTGGCCCCAGGCCACCGAGCACTCCACCTTCATGCCAGGAAAGGGCGCCTGTCTCAACAATCAGTCCAAATGGAACAACTGCCGCCTCTCTTTTTGGATGTGTGTTTTGGGGGGAGAGGGGCAGAGGGGAAGGAATAAAAGGAACTTGTTGAGACATTGTTTGGGAATGTCCCTTTGGGAAAGGCATCTTAGCATTTGGAATTGTCCACTCCCTATTAACCGGAAGGAGCAAAAATCTGGCCTTTCATTTGCTCTGTTTTTCATTCATACCCTGCCTGTGCCTACTGGGAAGCCAACCGCGGTGCTTTTTTCTGCTTGTAGCTCGATGGTGCCCTTGCTTCTATCTGCCTCACTGGCATGAGGTCCTTGCAGTGGGATTACTCCTCACTCAGTTTCCAGCAAAAGAGATGGCAGAGAGGGGCTCCTGGTCCAATAGCAAATCTCTTTTCTTGGGGTGAGCAGAGCACCCCGAGGTCACTACCTCACTACCAAGTGGTTTCTCTGCCAGTTCCTATTAGTTGCATCTACCATCATGTTTCCAAAATGTTGTGCACTAAGACTTTCTGAACCAGACTTTCTTAATCTCAACTGAGACTTAAGGTAGACTTTGCAATTCAAAACTAAAAGGAGGATGGCCCAATAGGATTACCCTGGGGTGGAGATAAACTACTTCCCTCTCAGAAACCAGGTCTGGTTGTAGTTAGAGTCACACTGGAAGAAGTTTCAGTGGGACAATGGCATTTGTGAGCCCAAAGTGGGGCTGCACCCCTCAGCTGACAAAGACACATCAGTTCACCAGCTCTGCCTGACAAGCATTAACCTGCCCCTGGCATCCAAACAGGAAGCTCAGAGGGAGCCCCCGGCTCTTAGCATTTCCCACTTTCATTCATCTTTCAGGGAGTCCTGACAGCCAGAAAGTACTGCTGGGGCCTGGAGAACGCGCCAAGTGGTCCAGCTCTGAACTCTCCCTGGCTGGCCTCCTAGAGCATCTGCCTCCACAGCCAGAGTCTGAGGACAGAATGAGGTAGGTGGGAGGAGATGGAAAGGCAGGTGAATCTCTTAGTTATTTTGTCTAATAAGACATTTGGTAAAGTCTATAAAATTATGTCATTTATTTCATTATTTTGGAATAAAATTACCCTTAAGTAGCATTCTTTTGAATCTGAGCTCTGATAATATCTTTTTGTAAGAAAAATATATTTTATTGATTTTTACAGAGAGGAAGGGAAAAGGATAGAGAGTTAGAAACATCAGTGAGAGAGAAACATCGATCAGCTGCCTCCTGCACAACCGCTACTGGGTATCGAGCCTGCAACCAGGGTACATACCCTTGACCACAATCGAACCCGGGACCCTTCAGTCCGCGGGCCAACACTCTATCCACTGAACCAAACCAGCTAGGGCACTGATAATATCTTAATGAAAGTAGCAGTTTTCTGCCTGGAAAAATATTCCTAATAGCAGAATTGGGGAATACCATGGGACGATAAGGGTATTAGACCATATAGGAAACACTGATCTTGTGTGTTGGTTGGTGGCTCATAAAGAACCAAAAGTACTTCCAAGATTAGAGTTTTTCCCCCAGTTTCCTGGGAAGACTGAGGCCCAAGACAGCTGATGGTTAGACCCAGGAGGACATGTGGGGGCCCAGACAAGCTATGCAGAACTTCTCACATCCCAGGAACAGTTTAAACTGCTTGATGGCCTCGTATAGTTGTCAATGACAGAAACATTCTATTATCAACTCATTTTGGGGTGCTTCTTAAATGTGCTGTGATTTCCGAAGCTTTTTCATTTCTTGTATTTGTTCATTAGAATTCTTTTGTCCTTTAAAATATTGAGAATTCAGCAAAATGTTTAGTTGTTGTTCTAAGATATTTTATTACGCTCCCACAAAAGTTCTCACTTGGTCTTTGACCTACACAGTTGCTCTTGAACAACATAGGCTTGAATTGTGTGAGTCCACTGATATGTAACTTTTTTTCAATAAATCCTCTAAACGTATTTTCTCTTTTTTATGATTTTGTTAATAACATTTTCTTTTCTCTAGCTTACTTTATTATTAGAATACAGTATCTAATACATATAACATAAAAGATATGTGTTAATCAGCTGTTTGTGTTACCAGTAAGACTTCTGGTCAACAATATTATTAGAAGTTATATGTGCTGAGAGAGTCAAAAGTTACATGCAAATTTTCACCTGGGGTTGGCACCCCTAACCTCCCACTGTTCTGGGTCGACTGCATCTATTCTTTCTTGGTTACTTTGAAGAATATGTAGTTTGGAAATCAGCATGTGTTTCTCTGTGTCTGCTATAGAGAAGGCGCTTTACATCCATCATTGGGAAGCCTCATAAAGACTAAGTAAGCTCATATTATTATAACTCTGTTTTTCCCCAGTGGATGACACAAAAGTTTCAAGAAATATGTAAGTTGCCCCCCGTTACTCAGCTATGGCAGAAAAAAAATAGTGATACCTGACATTTATTGGACTCTATATTGTTAGGCACCATTCTAGGCACCTTATGATCTCATTTAATCCTCCCAACAACCCCAGGTAGATTCTTATATCATCTCCATTTTACAGATGTAGAAACAGAGAGGTCAACTTGCTTACGATGACAAAAATGTTGCCCAGACAGGACAGGACTGCAGGCAGCTCAGCTCCAGAAGTGGACCTCACACACCTCACTCCTTGGACTTCCCTACCAAGCCTCCTGATTTGACCACTCTCTTGGATCAGAGACACCACAACTGTGATTCTGATCGCTAGGCCACACTGGGCCAGTTACTGTACTGACCTGAGCCTCTGCCAGGTGCTCTTGGGGCTGACACCACCTCTCTGCAGGGGCAGTGGAGCACTAAAGGACACACCAGGCAGGTGAGGCCCCACATGGAGCTGGCCTCAGTGGGAAAGTGAAGAGAGGAAGTGCATTACTGAGAGGAATGCCATTCCACCCTTCCCTTCCCTCTCTGATATTGTCAGACACCATTGACATAGGACCTTGAATACCTGTCCTATGGATGCCGTGATGATTTTCCCTAAGCTGTTCTTGGTCTACCATCGCTTCCTTCTCACCTCCTCAGGAGGAACGGGAAGCAGGAAGCGAGGCCTGGGTGAAGAGATGACATGTGAACGTGTAAGAGGGAGTGTGGCGGGAGGGATTGGAGGGTTCAGAGATGTAGGGGCCCACAGGCCTACAGGCCTTGGACAGGAAACCTGCATTCTAATGACACCCCTCAGCTGGGAGCCCAATGGCTGGATTGCTAAAATGAGCCCGTAGCTTTCCCATGAACTCTGGCAGGGACCCCATCTTCTTTCATGGCCTCCTTTCCTGCTCCTTTGGGCTCCATTGCAACTCGAGACCCTGCTCAGATCAGATGCCTTTGGCAGAAACCAGACCAGGGCTTTAGTGGTCAGAGTGGGGACACCAGTGCTAGACTTGGGGCAGCCTTCCTGGATAAAGCAGAGACTTTTTTTCCAGTGATTGGCATTGTTTTAATTAATATACTAATTCTATCTAATAAAAGAGAAACATGGTAATTAGCCGTACCTCTGCTACCCTTCCCATTGGCTAATCAGGGAGATATGCAAATTAACTGCCAGCCAAGATGGTGGCTGGCAGCCAGGCAGCTTAAAGCTAACAGGAGGCTTCCTTGCTTCAGTGACGGAGGAAGCCAAGCTTCCCCGCCTGCACTGCCGGCCTCTGAGCTTGCAGTTTGAAACATTGTAACAATTATAGAAGCTAAACAAAACCCCAGAAACCTGTTTTCAGTCAGCCGGGATCTCAGAGCTGGAGTCGCAACAAAGTTTCGAATACAGAAGGTAAACAAAGGCCAGAAACCTGCTTTCAGCAGCCGAGCCTCAGAGAGAAAGCCGGCTCTCAGTTCCAGTGACAGGCATAGAAGGTAAATAAATGCCAGAAAAAAAAAAAAAGGAGAGGTTTGGAGCTTCAGTCGCCCCCCAGCCTGAAAACAGCCCTTAGCCCCTCACCCAGACTGGCCAGGCACCCCAGTGGGGACCCCCCCCCTGAAGCAACAAGATGGCGGCTAATTTGCATACTGAAGGCAGGCGGCAGCAGGCAAGGCTGTCTGCGGTCTGGGACCCGGATCTGTGACCCTGCCAGGCGGGGGGCAGTGCTTGAGGCTGTCCGAGGGCTGGGACCTGGATCCATGTCCTTGTGAGTGGGGCGGCAGTGCTTGAGGCTGTCTGCGGTCGCAGGACCTGGATCTGTGACCCTGCTGGGCGGGGGGCACCGTGGGAGGCTGTTTGCAGTCCGGGACCCGGATCTGTGACCCTGCCGGGTGGGGGTCAGTGCTTGAGGCTGTCCACAGGACCAAGACACGGATCTGTGACCCTGCC
>NW_005358092.1:559645-567603 GCF_000412655.1 Myotis brandtii
GTGCTTTTCCGAATTAATGAGAGAAAACATTGATTCTCCTGCTGCCCACGAAGGTGGAAAGTGAAGTGGGGAGACATGTGGGGAATGAGCAAGGTTCCCTGTCTGGGGGTTCCAAATCTGCTGTTGGTTTTTTTCACCACTGACTAGAGATATACAGGGTGTCCCCCCAAAATGTATACACACTTTGAATACCTACTAATTCCAATGGTTTTAAGCATAAGAAAGGAACAACAATGGAGCTGTTATCTGTTAAAAGTGTGGGCACAAACAGGTAGTTGGACATTCCCTGAGGGGTCTCAGATTGGAGAGGGTGAAGGCCAGACTGAGGGGCCCCTTCTCCCCCCCTACCCCAGTGCACTAATTTCGTGCACCGGGCTACTAGTCCTATATAATAAAACCCTAATATGCAAATTGACCAAATGGCGGAATGACTGGCAGAACAACCAGTTGCTATGATGCACACTGACCACCAGGGGGCAGATGCTCAATGTAGGAGCTGCCTCCTGGTGGTCAGTGCACTCCCACAGGAGGAGCGCTGCTTAGCCAGAAGCTGAGCTCACTGCTGGCGAGCGCAGTGGCGGTGGCGGGAGCCTCTCCTGCCTCCGTGGCAGGCGGGCAGTAAGGAGTGAGGGGTCATGGACTGCAAGAAGACGCAGGCCAGGCTGAGGGACCTTCCACCCCAGTGCATGAATTTCATACACCGGGCTTCTAGTATTAAATAAAACCCTGCATATTGCTATCTTTGGGGAAACCAATTTAAAAGTAACATCACTTCAACCTTAGAAAAAATGCTACCAGGAGGCTGACAGAGGATCTTAACCACATCAGGATTTTTAAGTTTAAGAATTTTGTCATTCAGGCATTTGATTGGGTCCCAGGGAACTACCTATATGCAAGCTGTACTTGCCTCAGGCCAAACACATGAATTTCACTTCTAAACGCTGTGCTCCAGCTTGGCAGCTGTCTCCTTCCCTATTAACAATGCCCAGGCCTTCATTAAGCTTCCCACCTTCCTGCGTGGGCCAGGTCTGGCTGGCCTGCGTAGGCTGCGGTGACTACTTACGTGGGACACTCTGCTGGAGGGAACCTCCTCGGAAGAGAGTTGGGGGCGTCTTCCTGCTGAGCCTCCTTAACAAGTGGTCCCGCTCATTCATCCTGCAGGTAAATCAAACATGTCAGTCTCTAATTCACCTGGACACATCTCAAAGGTTCTGGTTGAATGACTTCCGGTTGTAAAATAAAACAAACAGGGGGGGAAAGCTTCCTTCCCCACGTCAAGACAAATGTCCAGTTTTGCACGCCGCCCACTGTTGACGGTAGATGCTATCTCGACACTTGGAGTGCACAGCCCTCTCTTCTAAAAGGCGCTCTGTGTTCAGCCGTCCTGTACACAGCGCCTCAGCCCTCTGCCTCCCTCTTAATTGAAGTGCACTACAAGTGCCCTTTCATACCGGGCAAACCCTGGCTTCCCGGAACACTTTGGAAGGAGTGACCTGTTTCTATGGTAAATGTCTTAAAAGCCTCAATCCCACCTGCAGCCTCCTTTCCTCGAGCCAGTAAATGGTACCAGGGCCAGGGCCTCTCCCCGGTGCCCCAGGACCCTAGCAGGAGACAGGCTTCTTTCCACAGAACCTGATGCTTATTATGAAACACAATAAAAATCAAGGTGAATTTTCTTTGAAAACATAAGGATCGGGAGCTCTTCCTGCCTTTCCAGAAATTATTCCCTCTAAGGCGGCCACAGCTGTGAACAGACATGGAGCTATCCCGGCGGACAGCCATCTTCATTCCTATCAGTTGAGTGGGTGCTTGAGAACTGTCCAGGCGGCCAGAGTGCTCTGATTCTTTACCATCACTCTGCTTGCTCCCAAAGAGATTTCAGGTGCACAGCAGTTTGCCAGTGCCCTCTATTATGGGGTGAATTGTGTCCCCCCACATTCATGGGCTCAATTCCTAACCCCCAGCACCTAAGAATGTGACTGCATTGGAAGATGGGATCTTTAAGAGGTGATTGTGCTAAGATGAGGACATTAGGGTGGGGCCATAATCCAGTACGACTGGGGTCCTCATGAGGAGAGGAGACTAGGACACACGCAGAGGAAAGACCATGTGAAGACAAAGGAAGAAGACGGACATCTACAAGCTGAGGGGAGAGGCCTCAGGAGAAACCAAGCCTGGCCACACCTTGATCTTGGACTTGCAGCCCAGAACTGTGAGATAATAACTTTCTTTTGTTTAAGCCCCCAGTCTGTGGTATTGTACTATGGCAGCAAATACACCCCCGATCTGCTGTCTGTGGGGACTTGAGGGTTAAGGAGCTGCAGTTGCTTGTGATCCAAAGCACCTCCCCTGGCCCTGTCCATGAGCCTCAAGCCCGAGGAGTCCATGTCACCACTCCCCCAGGGGCCTTTGAAAGAGGAGCAGGGTCCAGGATCAGCCGTGGGCAAACTACGGCCCGCGGGCCGGATCCAGACCGTTTGAAATGAATAAAACTAAAAAAAAAAAAGACCGTACCCTTTTATGTAATGATGTTTACTTTGAATTTATATTAGTTCACACAAACACTCCATCCATGCTTTTGTTCCGGCCCTCCGGTCCAGTTTAAGAACCCACTGTGGCCCTCGAGTCAAAAAGTTTGCCCACCCCTGGTCCAGGATATTAGTAGTTCTATGAGCTAAAGTTCATTTTGCACTTGGGTTTCCAGAAGAGAGCATTTTCTGATTCTCTTGGTTGAAAGGACAATGTTTGACTCATCACCAATTAAGGGTGAGCCTGTGCTAGCTAAACTTGGCAGTGTCTGACAGTTTATGAGAAAATACACTTTTTCTATCCCTTCACACTGGCTTTCCCTTCCCTCTCGTATCTTTCTCTCCCATGGGCTAAACTGATCTCCCTGAACCTGCTGAGCAATTGCCCTGGACGACAGGGCTGAGCAGATGAATGAGGAGGGAGCCTGTGAGTACGAAGGCCCTGTGTGGCCACTGCCGCCTGACCATCTGCAGCTCCAGGTGTTGGCTAGTTGCAGGACTTTGGGAACGTGACAAAGTCTGACCCTGGAAGGCACTGTGTGTAGAAATGCTCCCTGAAGGCTGGGCTGGAGGTTCCTGGGGCATCCTTCCCAGCCTTCCTGGTTGACAAGCACTCTCTCCCCAGAAACTAGGGGACAGACACAGGGCTATGCTCTGACACCAGGCCCATCCTCTACCCTGGTCATCCCTGATTCCGCTAACATTTCAGGAAGAACCACATATGTGGGAGGGGCTTTTGAAATCACACAGAGACTCAGCCATGACAAATAAAAAGGCACTTTGCTGGCAGTGCTTTTGTCCCTGCCTCTGTGCTAGATAGGTGTTCCCAATTCCCTCGTGGAATGGTCTCTCTCTCTCTCTCTCTCTCTCTCTCTCTCATGAAATATTCCAAACACACAGAGATAGTCAGAAACCAGTACAGTGGTTTTAGCAAATGGTAGCACCACCCTTAGACACCATGCTTCTGAGGGACCCACTCCACTCTGTAGCTCTTCCTCCCACATGGGGAGGGGTCCATGGAGTCAAGGAGACAGGTCTACCCAGAGCCTATGCCTGTCTCCCATCTAAAATATTTAAGACCCTAGAAGTTTCTTCTTAGTGACCCCTAAGCTGGCACCCAAGGCTAACCTGACCTCCTTGCTAACTCCGTTCCCCTAAAAGTAGGCCATACAGCTAGTGTGCACACTCCCTGGCCTGAGGGAGTGGCCAAGGGGTGGTTTCCTTCATGGATGTATGGATGGCGCCCCCACATGTGTGCACAGGTCCCTTCCCAGTGCAGGACTGAGCCAAGGTTGGCAAGTGAAGGTGAAATACCCAAGTCAGCTAACTCTTCCCTGTGCTACCACTCTCTGGCTCAGACCTGCAAAGAATCTGGGAATCACCAAGCACTGCCATCTTCATGAAGCTATTCACGGAGGTACAAATCTTTCATTGAGATACACAGCTATCTGTTACGTTGATTTATAACTGTCACATACTTAGACATGGCATGTACTTTCCATCGTACTCATGCACCAAATCCTGCAAATGTCAGGAATGGACCTGGTTGTGAGAACTACTTCAGATTTTAACCAAATAATAAAATCTCAAATATAAAGTCCCCTTATACTCCTCTCTGATTCCATTCTTCTTCCTTCTACTATAATAAAGTTAGAAATAACCTTTTGTTCATATTTAATACTTTGTTCTATATAAATGCATTCACACTAATATACAATTTTGTTTTAAAATATGTCTAAATGGAATTATTTATTTTATACTTCTAGTTTATCCTATTTTTGCTTTTCTCCTTCTTTTCTCCTTTCTTATTGTCTTTGCATTATCTACTCATGTAGAGGACAAGTTAATCTCTTTTCCTTCTGGACACTTAAAAATAATTTTTTAAAAATTGATTTCAAAGAGGAAGGGAGAAGGAGAGAGAGATTCGAACATCAATGATGAGAGAGAATCATTGATCAGCTGCCTCCTGCATGCCATACACTGGGGGTAGATACTGCAACCCCAGGCATGTGCCCTGACAGGGAATTGAACTGGGACCTCCTCGTTCATGGGTCAACACTCAACCACTGAGCCACAGCGGCTGAGCCCTTCTGGACACTTTTATAATTCTCTTTGTTTTTGGTGTTGTACAGTTTCATAACAACACTTAGTATGACTAGGTGTAGATTTGTTTTATATTCTGCTCATTAGTCATTTGGAAAATTTAAGTCAACTAGATAGCACTTAACATCTATTAGGATGGCTATAATAAAAAACAAACAAAAAGCAGAAAATAACAAATATTAGAGGGCATGTGGAGTAATTGGAACCCTAGCACATTACTGGTGGTACTGTAAAATGATGTGGCCATTGTTTTTCAATAAGTTCAGCAGGGAGTTACTGTATTAGCCAGGAATTCCACTCCTAGATATACACCCAAAAGAATTATAATCAGAATCAAATAGATATGTGTACACCAATATCTGAAGCAGTATTATTTACAACAGCCCCCAAATGGAAACAATTTAGATATCTATTAACTGATAAACAAAATATTGTATATCCACACAGTGGAATATTATGCAGCCATGAAAAGAAATGAAGTACTGATATATGCTACACATGCATACACCTTGAAAACATTATGGTAAGTGAAAGAATATAAACCAAAAAGGCCATGTATTGCATGATTCCATTTATAGGAAATCTCCAGAACAGGCAAATATGTAGAGACAAAAAGAAGAGCAGTAGTTGCCAGGGACTGTAGGTTGGGAGTGTGGGGGAGGGGAATGGGAGTGACTGCTTAAAGCATACAAGGTCTCCTTTTGGGGAGATGAACTATGTTCTAGGATTAGACAGTGGCGATGGTTCCACAACATTGTGACTATACTAAATGCCACTGAATTGTACACTTTAACATGGTAAATTTTATGTTATGTGAATTATATCACTGTATTTAAAAAAGGAAGTTCAATTAAAAAAGCAAAGACGAGGGGAAGGGCCCGGAATTAAGGCATATTCCCTCCCATCGCCTGTACTGTTGGTTTATTTCTCCACTGGTGGAGTGAGAAAGTGCTTTCTTTGATTTTTTTCTATCCTAGCTTAGCAGGTATCTGACTGGGACGTACAGATAGGAAATGTGCATGCAAACAAAAATTCACCAGTGGTACATGCATTCTTAGTACCTCCCAAATAATAGTGATGAAACTCAGTCTCACACAAGTCCTCCCACCGACTCTGTTTAGAAGCTGACATGAGGAGGTGGTGTGCTCCTGTCTCAAAAACTGAGCAGTGTTAAGAAGGAGCGGAGAGCTGAGAAGCCTATGTTGGGAAGTAATAAACTCTTTTGTCCACAGTTCTGTCAGGAGGCTATTCCTGCAAAAACTGCACACGCATAACTGCCAAAGCTCAGGAGCATGGAGAATATAACAAATAGCTGCAAATTTGTTGTTAAATCTTGTCAGTAGTTATAGCTGGTAGGAACTGCAGCTGACATCCCAACAAATCCAAAAACACATAGGTATTTTTAGAAACTTATTTTTTTAATTTTTAAAATATATTTTATTAATTTTTTACAGAGAGGAAGGGAGAGGGATAGAGAGTTAGAAACATTGATGAGAGAGAAACATCGATCAGCTGCCTCCTGCACACCCTCTACTGGGGATGTGCCCGCAACCAAGGTACATGCCCTTGACCGGAATCAAACCTGGGACCTTTCAGTCCACAGGTCGACGCTCTATCCACTGAGCCAAACTGGTCAGGGCTAGAAAATTATTTTTAAATGAATGCTGAACTGCCTTCAAAACATACATCTAATAGGTTCCTCAAGAAAAAAGCTTGTCCAAAATTCCTTTTCCTTGAGGAAAGGCCAAACATCTACCAATTGATCAGTGTGGAAATTCTAACCTATTTTTAAGGATCCCTAGAAAATGAGATTTAACAGCCTCAATTGGTAACTTATTTTACTAATTATAATCTAAACATTAGGAAATGAGGACCTTTTGGGCTCATGTGTATTCCAGACCTACCTAGGCCTTTGTAGGATCACTTAGTTCAGTACACTTATGTACAGGGTGGGTTAAAAGTAGGTATACAGTTGTGAGTATGTGAAACAGAGTTTATTCTTATATTATTTTAAAAATATATATATTTATTTATTTCAGAGAGGAAGGGAAAGGGAGAGAGAGATAGAAACATCAATGATGAGAGAGAATCATTGATGGGTCGCCTCCTGCAGGTCCCACACTGGGGGTCGATTTTTATGGTTTCACATCAAGCCCACAACTCAGGCATATGCCCTGAGCAGGAATCTTACCATGATCTCCTGGTTCATAGGGTGACGCTCAACCACTGAGCCATGCTGGCCAGGCAATTCTTGTATTATTGTTTATTAATTATTGTATTATTTCCCATATGAACAACTGTAAACCTACTTTTGCCCCATCCGTTAATGAGGGAAAATAACAAGAATAAAACTAAATAAAATAGGTTTTCCACACAAACATTCCGATAAGATAGGAGTTTACACCCTGGACTAGGAGCCCATCATAAATTCTCTTCTATTTTATGGTAGTAAATTATTCTCCTTTTTTCTTTCTGCCAATTCATACCCAACCCATTTTTATTTTTATTTTTGGTGGGGGTGCTTTTTGGGGTTAAAATTTCCCTACTATGTCCTTTGTACTTTTTAAAAAAATCTTTATTGTTGAAAGTATTACATATGTCCCCTTTTTCCCCCATTGACCTCCTCTAACCTGCCTCCACCCCTGCCCCAGGCCTTCACCACCCTATTGTTTATGTCCATGGTTTATGCATACTGTATATGCACACAACTTCTTTGGTTGATCTCTTGTTGTTGTTTTTTAAAATATATTTTACCGATTTTTTACAGAGAGGAAGGGAGAGGAATAGAGAGCCAGGAACATCTATGAGAGAGAAACATCGATCAGCTGCCTCCTGCACACCTCCCATTGGGGATGTGCCCGCAACCAAGGTACATGCCCTTGACCGGAATCGAACCTGGGACCCTTCAGTCCGCAGGCTGACGTTCTATCCATGGAGCCAAAACGGCCAGGGCTTTGGTTGATCTCTTGCCCTCTGGGTCAAATGGCAGTTCCATATTTAATTTTTTGAAGAAACTCCACACTGTTTTTCACAGTGGATACATCAGTCTGCATTCCCACCAGCAGTGTACTAGGGTTCTCTTTTCTCCACATCCTTGCCAGCACTTGTTATTTATTGATTTATTGACAGTAGCCATTCTGACAGGTGTGAGGTGATACCTCATTGTCGTTTTAATTTGCATCTCTCTGATGATTAGTGACATGGAGCATTTTTCATAAGTTTCTTGGCCATCTGTATGTCCCCTTAAGAGAAGTTTCTATTTAGGTCCATTTTTTTTTTTTATTGCTTAAAGTATTACAAAGAGTATTACATATGTCTCCTTCTCAC
>NW_005358092.1:567878-588620 GCF_000412655.1 Myotis brandtii
GGATTGTTTATCTTCCTTTTGTTAAGTTGTATGAATTCTTTATATATTTTGGATATTAACCCTTTATCAGATGTATCATTGCCAAATATGTTCTCCCATTCAGTGTGTTCTCTTTTCATTTTGTTTGTGGTTTCTTTTGCTGTGCAGAAGCTTTTTATTTTGGTGTAGTACCATTTGTTTATTTTCTCCTTAGTTTCCTTTGCCCTAGGAGTATCTGCAGACATATTGCTGTGAGAGATGTCTGAGATTTTACTGCCTATGGTTTCTTTTAGGATTTTTATGGTTTCATGACTTACATTTAAGCCTTTTATCCATTTTGAGTTTATTTTTGTGTATGGTGTAATTTGGTGCTCTAGTTTCATTTTTTTGCATGTATCTGTCTAATTTTCTCAACACCATTTATTGAAAAGACTGTTTTGACTCCATTGTATACTCTTGTCTCCTTTGTCAAATAAATTGAGTGTAATGGCTTGGGTCAGTTTCTGGGTTCTCTGTTTTATTCCATTGATCTGAGCCTGTGCATGTGCCAGTACCAGGCTGTTTTGATTACAGAGGCTTTGTAGTATTACTTGATACCTGGTCTTGATACCTCCAACTTTGTTCTTCTTTCTCAAGATTGCTGTGGTTATTTGAGGTCTTTTCTGGTTCCATATAAATTTTTGGAGTATTTGTTCTAGATCTGTGAAAGATGCCATTGGTAATTTAATAGGGACTGCATTGCATCTGTAGATTGCTTTGGGTAGTGTGGACATTTTAATGATGTTAATTATACCAATCCATGAACATAGTATATTCTTCTACTTGTTTATATCTTTCACTGTCTCTTTTTTTCTATCATCCTGTAGTTGTCTGAATACAAGTCTTTTACCTCCTTGGTTAAGATTATTCCTAGGTATCTTAATTTTATTGTTGCAATAGTAAATGGGGTTGTTTGTTTAATTTCTCTTTCTGAGAGTTCATTACCAGTGGTGGGCAAACCGCGGCTCGCGAGCCACATGCGGCTCTTTGGCCCCTTGAGTGTGGCTCTTCCACAAAATAGCATGTGCGGGCGCGCACGTACAGTGCGAAGTTGACTTAAAACTTTAAGTAAAGTTTATTAAGTTAATTTTAGGGAACATTGTGGAGTGAAAGAAGACATAGTGTCGAGGATTGAGAAATGTATGTTGAGGTGGTTTGGACATATAGAGAGGATGAACGAAAAAAGATAGACGAAACAAGTACACAAGACAAGTGTGGATGGGAGAGTTGGAAGGGGTCAACCTCAGCGAACGTACCTCAATCAGATTGAGGACGTTTTTAGCAAAGGCCAGCTTAGGAGTACCCTAATTAAGTTAATAACAATGTACCTACCTATATAGTTTAAGTTTAAAAAATTTGGCTCTCAAAAGAAATTTCAATCGTTATACTGTTGATATTTGGCTCTGTTGACTAATGAGTTTGCCGACCACTGACCTAGATCAACAGAGGTGTAGAAGGTGAGGGGAATGTAAAATACGTAAGGAGAGGGAAATGATGCAAACCCATTGCCCCCAGAAAAGCAACTGTAGTGGCATGGACTAGTGGTGGGGATTAGTTCATCCCACTATTTTTCCTTTGTCCGTTCTCCTGGAAAAAGAAAACAACCAGAATCCAAGAGCGTTGTTCCCAGTTGAGTTGAAGTTATTATGTAAAGCAAGTGGATCCGACAGTACAATGGAAGTGCTGTATCCCCAGTTATCCATTTAGGACCCAGGCTCTCATTCTCCCAGCTCTCAGGTATCTAATGAGTTTCCAAGCTGGGGGATTTGGGGAGTGGGAAGGAGCAATGGGCTGGATGCAAGAACACCTAATTGGTCTTTAGTCCCAGTCCCTGTGATTCAAGGATGTGGGAGAGCAAACATCCATCACTTGAGAGACTTGCTCAATGCTGGATGAATCAGTTCTCTCTATTCAACTAAGAAACCAAGAATATGGGAGAGGTGGGAGTCAGAGGTTGAATCACCACAAGTCACAGAGTAGATTTGCAGTAAGCGTGGGATTTGAGCTCAAGATTTTAATTCAAGGCCCCAGGTCATTTTGTCATCCTGGAGGGGTCTTTTCAGCTCCTAGGCCTACTTTCTGGTTTCACGCTGGAGGACACTGAGGCCCTGGCAAGCTAAATGACGTGTACGAGATCTGCAACCAGGTCTTCTGACTCAGGAACTCGGATTTGTTCTGCGATACCCCATTCAGTGCAGTTCCACATGCTAATTCATTTACTTGCGATTCATAATTTTTTTCCTAAACTGCTGTAAAATCAGCAAAAATGCCTTGGCAATTTTAGCATAGTTCCTAGGATATTGGTTGGCACTCAAAGGGTTAAATGTAGTAGTTTTTTGGTGGAATCTTTTTCTATTACAACATAATCTCATCTGCAAATAATGAGAATTTTACTTCCTCCTTTCCAATTTGGACGCCTTTTATGTTTTTTCTTATCTATCACTGTGACTAGGGCTTCCAGTACTATGTTAAACAAGAGCGGTAAAAGTGGGAATCCCTGTTTTGTTCCTGTTCTTAGGGGAAATGGTTTTATATTTGCCCATTGAGTATGATGTTTGGTGTAGGTTTGTCATATATGGTCTTTATTATGTTGAGATATGATCCCTCTATTCCCAATTTGCTGAGAGATTTTATAAAAAACTAGAGGCCCAGTACACGAATTCATGCATGGGTGGGGTCCCTTGGCCTGGCCAGCAATTGAGGTCTATCGGGAGGCCAGTCAGCTGTGGGGGGGGGGGACCCTGGGAGGTTGGCCGGCCAGCCCCCCTATTGGGGGGGCTAGCCAGTCAGGGTGAGGGGCTGTGGGAGGTTGGCCAGCTGTGGAAGGTTGGCTGTGGGAGTGCACTGACCACCAGGGGGCAACTCCTGCATTGAGCGCCTGCCCCTTGGTGGTCAATGTGCATCATAGCAACTGGTCAACCAGTCGTTCCAATCGTTCGGTTGTAACAGTCACTTAGGCTTTTATATATATAGATGGATGTTGGATTTTGCCAAATGCTTTTTCTGCAGCTATTGATATGATCATGTGATTTTTGTCTTTCAATTTGTTTTATGTCATGTATCACATTTATTGATTTGGGAATATTGTACTAGCTTTGTACATTCCTGGAATAAACCCCACTTGGTCATGGCGTATGATCTTTTTAATATATTGTTGGATCTGGTTTGCTAATATTCTGGTGAGGATTTTAGCATCCATGTTCATCAGGAATATTGGCCTGTAATTCTCTTTCTTTGTAGAGTCTTTATCTGGTTTTAGAATTAGGATAATGCTAGCCTCATAAAAAGAGGTTGGAAGTGTTCCTTCCTCTCACATTTTTTGGAATAGTTTGAGGAGGACAGGTGTTAGTTGTTTGACTGTTTGGTACAACTCTCCTGTGAAGCTGTCCGGACCAGGGCTTTTGTTTGCTGAGAGTTTTTTGGTTACTGCTTCTATTTCATCAGTTGTTATGAGCCTATTCAGGTTTTCTGATTCTTCCTGATTCAGTTTTGGGAGACTGTATTTTTCTAGGAATTTATCCATTTCATCCACATTGTCCAGTTTTTTGGCATATAATATTTTCTCATAGTTCTTTGTATTTCTGTGGTAATAGCTGTTACTTCACCACTTTCATTTCTGATTTTATTTATTTGGGTCCTTGCTCTTTGTTTCTTGATGAGCCTGGCTAAAGGTTCATCAATCTTGTTTATCTTTTCAAAGAACCAGCTCTTGGTTTTATTGATTTTTTTAAAATGTCTGTCATTTATTTCTGCTGTAATCTTTATTATTTCCTTCCTTCTACTTACTCTGGGATTTTCATATTCTTCTCTTTCTAATTATTTAAGTTGCAGGGTTAAATTTTTATTATTATTATTTTCTTTTTTTAAGGCAGGCCTAGTAGAACTTCCCTTTCATGAGTGCTTTTGCTGTATCCCATAGATTTTGGGTTGTTTTGTGTTCATTTTCATTTGTTTCCTGGAAGTTTTTGATTTCTTTTACAATCTCATTTGTAACACACCCACTGTTTAATAACATGCTATTTAGCCTCCATGTATTTGAATATTTTTGAGTGTTTTTACTGTAGTTGATTTCCAATTTCATTCCACTGTCATCTGAGAAGATGCTTAATATGACTTCAATCTTCTTGAACTTGTAGAGACTTGTTTTGCATCCTAACATATGGTCTATATTTGAGAATGACCCATGTGCTTTTGAGAAGAATGTATATTCTGCAGCTTTGGGATGAAATGTTCTATAAATGATGTTAGTTGAACATTTTTTGTAGATGTTCTTTGGCAAGTTGAGGAAGTTCCCCTCTATTCCCATTTTACTACTGGACTTTATGAAAGCCTTCTGAATACTAGAATACAATTCTGGGTGTTTGGAATAAAATCTCTTAATAAGCATAATGAACTGACCACAGAGATTTTTAAAAAATTCCATGTTAATGATTAGGATGATGGACCCACATGTAGAATTTTAGAGTTGAAACAGTCTTAGTGATCAGGAGAGATAGTTCCAATTCCTTATTTTACGTATAGAATACAGGCAATCACCATGCCAGGATTCTCCTGTTCTGTTCAAAAAAGACAGCCAATACTTGCAGTCACAATTAAATGCAGTTAATTCTGAGTCTTCAAAATTCACAAAATAAAGGTATCATTGGTTTCCCATTTAAAACGTCTAAGAAATAAACCATAGAAGGAAAAATATTCACTATTGAAATAAATTATTTAACTTATTTCTGGTTTAGAACTATATTTACTATATATATTTCACTTTTATACTATTTGATCAAATAAACACCAAGAACTGTACTTCAAACTATAAATATTGTACTATTCTACAATATGTCACATAATTAATCAGAATAACATATCTTGGCTTTTAGGCTAAGTCTTTCATGCCAGCACAAGATTTTATAGGTAAATAAATTAAGCATGACACATAAATATGACTTTACTTTCAGTTCAGTTTTTCTAATATCTGATAATTTTTTGACATGTTTTAAAAGGGAAAATGATTCAACAACAACTTCTCCTTGATATTCACTTATACTAGCTTATTCTGTTGTAGGCAAAGTCTTTAGCTTGCTGTTGATTTTGTTAGATGGTGTTCATTAGTCATTGCTTTTACAGTGTACGTGGGAGTGGGAAAAAAAGGGCAGCCTTGCTTCTTTGGATACAAGGAAACAGAGTTTCTGCCCTCTCGATCCTCATGGTTTTTCTCAGAGCACAAATAAGTGAAAGTAAAATAAGAAAATGTTGGCTCTAACCAGTTTGGCTAAGTGGATAGAGCGTTAGCCCATGGACTGAAGGGTCCCGGGTTTGATTCTGGTCAAGGGCACATACTTGGGTTGCGGGCTTGAACTCCCCACAGCTGATATATCCCTCTTGAACTTCAGCTGCGGTCTGTGGGAGCCCGGCCAGCCCTTTTGCACCTCTACACTTCCTACCAATCTCTATGCATTCTCCACTTTTCATCCTTTACAAAGATAAAAATATTGTATTTTGTTAAGAATTCAGATTACATAGAACATTTGGAGAACAGCCTGGCTGAGGAAAGAATAGGATTCAAGGTTAACTAACTTAATATAAACTTTATTTCAAAATAAAAATATAGATTTCTCTAGTTCTCCCTGATTTCAATGTCTCCTCTGACCATCAAAACTAGGAACTGGAGGGAAGAAAGGTTTGTACTAGCACAGATGTCCAATTCTTACCCAGCAGGCATCAGTGGAGGCCAACTAGGGAATCTAAATTATCTCATGCTGCCAGGAGGAAGGCTTTCATAAAGTCCAGTAGTAAAATGGGAATAGAGGGGAACTTCCTCAACTTGCCAAAGAACATCTACAAAAAATGTTCAACTAACATCATAGTTTATGATGAAAAACTGAATGCCTTCCCTCCAATATTAGAAACAAGGCAAAAGTGTCCATTTTCTTATTCAACAGAGTGCTGGAATTTCTAGCCAGTGCAACAGGCAAGAAAAGGAAATAAAAGACACATGAATCAGAAAGAGGAATAAAAGCACTCCTATTTTTAGATAAAATGATTGTCTAGAAAATACCAAGAAATATAAATATATAAATATGGAAACAACCACACACATACATACAAAACTCGTACAATGAATAAATGACTTCAGCAAGGTTACATGATGTAAGACCAACATACAGAAATCTGCTATATTTCTAAGTATTAGCACATGGATCCTGAAATTAAAAATACAGTGCAATTTATAAATACTCAAAAAATGAAATACTTAGATGTAAATCTATCAAAATGTGTATAGGATTTGTATGCTAAAAATTCCACAATGCTGATGAAAGAAACAAAAAAGGGTCTGAGTAAACAGAGAAACACACCATGTTTATGGATTGGAAGACTCTATAGTAAAGATATTAATTCTCCCCCAAATTATACATAGGTTTAATGTAATTTCTATCAAAATGTCAACAAGATTTTTTTGTACATATAGACAACATTATTCTAAAATCTATATAGAAAGGCAAAGGAACTAGAATAGTTAGAATTTTGAAAAAGAATAAAATGGAAGAAATTATTCTAGCTGATTTTAAGACTTATAATATACTAATCAAGACAGTATGGCGTTGGTTGAGGAATAGACAGACAAATGCACAGAATAGAATAGAGAACCCAGAAATAAACTCATCAAAGCAAACCCATCTAATTTTTGACACGGGTAAAAAGCAATTCAATGAAAGAAACATACTCTTTACAACAAATAGTGCTGGAGGAACTATGCGTCCATAGGCCAAAAAAACCTCAAAACAAACCTCTATCCAAATGTCACACCTTATACAAATAGTAATTCAACATGAATCACAGACTTAAAAGTAAAACATAAAACTATACAACCACTAGAAAAAAACAGAAAAATATCATTGGGATCTAGGACTATGCAAAGAGTTCTTAGACTTTACACAAAAGCATAGTTCATAAAGAAAAACTGATTAATTTTGGCTTCTGAGAAAGAGGCTGAAAGTACAAGCTACAGACTGGGAGAAAATATTTTTCAACCACATATTTGACAAAGGACTAATGTCTAGAATATATAAAGAACTCGAAACTCAACAGGAAAAAACCCTTAGAATCCAATTAAAAATGAGCAACAGATATGGAGATGTTTTACTAGAAAGGATGTACAGATGGCGATAAGCACATGGAAAGATGTTCAACATTATTAGCAAGTAGGGAAATGCAAATTAAAACCACAACGGGCTATTGCCACATACCTATCACAAACACTAACAACAAAAAAAGTGACACCACCAAATGCTGGCAAGGGTATGGAAAAACTAGATCACTTATACATTGCTGGTGGCAATGTAAAATGGCATGCATGACCACTCTACAGAATAGTTTGGCAATCCCTTAAAAAAACAAATACCTTGTGGCTATATTAACAACCACTGAATTATATACTTTGAAAAGGTGAATATTATTTGAATCTCAAAAAAAAAATCAGATAAACTTGTATTAATGTGTAGCCAACCCATAGAATTATAAGCTAAATAAATTGTTATTCCTTTTAAAAGAAAAGACGTACACCTAAATATGCAACTACCACAAACCCAGTGATTCTACTCCTAGACATTGAAGACTATGTTCACACAGAAACCTATATACAAATATTTATAAGAGCTTCATTCATAATAGCCCCAAACTACAAACTCAGATATCCTTCAACAGGTGAATGGTTTAACATAATGTGGTCTATCTGTACCATGAAATACTACTCAGCAAGAAAGAGAAAGAGCCCAGCTGGCATGGCTCAGTAGTTGAGCTTCAATCTATGAAGCAAGTCACAGTTTGGTTCCCGAACAGAGCAAATGCCTGTGTTGTGGGCTTGATCCCCAGTAGGGGATGTGCAGGAGGCAGCCGATCAATGATTCTCTCTCATCATTGATGTTTCTATCTCTCTCTCCTTCTCCCTTCCTTTCTGAAAAATCTCTATACTAGAGGCCCAGTGCATGAAAATTCATGCACTGGAGGGGGCATCCCTCAGCCTGGCCTGCCCCCTCTCACAGTATGTGAGCCCTCAGGGGTGGGAGGCGACCCAGCAATCAGGGGAAGGCGACGCCCCATCACACCTCTGCTGCTGCCACTGCCGGCAGCACAAGCCTCGGGTGGCCCTGGTTATCTGAGCCTTGGGTGGCCCTGGGCAGCTGGACAGCCACCATCCGAGGCTTGCCTGTGCCTAAGGCCGGCCCTGGGCAGGTGTGGAGCTGAGGGGACCGGGTGGCGCCATCTTGTGGCTGTGGGCACCACCATCTTTGAGGGCGTGGCAGTCAATTAGCATATTCCATCCTTATTGGCTGTGGGTGCCGCCATCTTTGCAACGACATGAGGGTCAATTAGCATATTTTCTCTTTATTAGATAGGACATAAAAGCGTAATATGCAAATCGATCAAACAGCGGAACGACTGGTCACTATGACATGCACTGACCACCAGGGGGCACTTACTCAACGACTGTCCCATTGGGAAACAGGAATGGGGGTGGGTGGCGGAGGATGTGGACATGGATGGTGGGGGGCAGGGCGGCTGCCAGCAGCCAGCAGCCGGGGAAGATAGGCCCTGATCGCAAGCCAGGCCTAGGGACCCTACCCATGCATGAATTGCATGAATTTCATGCGCTGGGCCTCTAATATATATATATATATACACACACACACACACATATAAAATATATATACAATAAATGCCCAGCACATGATTAAATCGTGTGTGGTTAGGATCCCTAGGCCTAGCTGCAATCAGGGCCATGTCCACCGCCCAGTGTTGCTCCTCCACCTCTGTGGCCCCTGCCCCGTGAACCTCCACGCTCACAGCCCCCACCCTGCAAGGCTCCTTGGCCTCAGCTGCCCAAGCCCTGCGACTCTCTTCTGCCACCCCACGAAGCTCCACGCTAACAGCCCCCACCCCACGAGGCTCCTCGGCCTCACTGCAGCCCACACCCTGGGATGCTCTTCCACCTCAGCAGCCCTGCGAAGCTCCACGCTCACAGCCCCTGCCCCGCCTCCATTGCCGCGTGATGCTCCACGCTCGCTGCCCCCACCCCGCGAAGCTCTACGCTAACAGCCCCCACACCACGAGGCTCCTTGGCCTCAGCCACCGCCGCAATGCTCCTTCACCTCAATGCCCTGGGAAGCGCCACACTCACAGCCCCCACCCTGCTCTTCCATCTCATGTCCACCGCCCCTGCCTCACGACATTCCTCTGCCTCAGCTACCCCAGGAAGCTAAATGATAACAGCCCCCACCCCACTCCTCTGCCTCGCCTCCGCCACCCTGTGACACTCCACACTTGCCACCCCCGCCCCATGATGCTCCTCTGCCTCAGCCACCCCGGGAAGCTCAAGGCTAACAGCCCCCCACCCGGTGAGGCTCCTCAGCCTCAGCCACCGCTGCAACGCTCCTTCGCCTCACCGCCCTGCGAAGCTCCATACTCACAGCTCCCGCCCCACTCCTCTGCCTCGCCTCCACCGCCCCTGCCCCGTGATGCTCCTCCGCCTCAGGCACCCCGGGAAGCTCCATGCTCACAGCCCCCGACCCTGCGAGGCTCCTCAGCCTCCGCAGCCCCGCCCCACCACGCCGTGAGAGCCAGGCCGGTCCTTTGGTCATTTGGGCCCACAGCTCCCTCCTCCCGCCACCGCACCGCAGGCGGCCGGGGGCCCACAGCTCCCACTCCCTCAGCTCCCTAGCCTGTTGTTTGGTCATCCGTCCGGTCGTGACAGCACCTGGCTTTTTATATATATTAGGATATAGGGGAAACTATTGATTTATACAACAACCTGGATGGATCGCCAGAGGATTTTGCTGAGTGAAAAAAGGTCACTACCCAAAGTTTCCATATGGTAGGATTCATTCATATAACATTCTTGAAATGACAAAATTATAGAAATAGAGAACAGATTGACAGTTGCCAGGGGTTAAGGAGAAGGTAGAAAGTCACTGTTGCTATAAAAAGATACAAGGGATCCTTGTGGTGCTGGACATGTTCTGTATTTTGACAGCCTTAATGTCAATGTGGGGTTTTGATACTGTACTGTAGTTTTGCAAGATGCTACTATTAAGGGAAACTGAGTAAAGAGTATATGGCATCTCTCTGTATTATTTCTTTCAATGCCTGTGAACTGAACTTGCAATTATCTCAAAATAGAAAGTTTAAGTAAAAAACGATCCCTCTCAGTTTTTATGCATTCCCTCTATTTCGTGTTTCTTTGAAGTCATCCTTTTTAAGCAGTGTGAAGAAATGCTACATCACCGAGCTGCGTTTAACAGGGGGCGGGAGACCTCATCCATCTCCTGCAGGTACCCTACCCAAGGGAGATTCTGTCCACCACAGGCAGAGCCGTCTGACCTCATTAGCCAAGCAGGCAAAGTCAAAATTGAATGACAGCCCCGGCACATATGGAAACCATTACCTCATTCCATGACTTTGCAATGAGGTGGTGAGATTCATCTTAAACAGGCTGAGCTCTCTGGTCCAGTGGGTGAGCCTACGGAAGGTCAGGTCAGAGTCACGGGGCTGTTAGGAACAAATAAATTAGCAGGGCACCTGGCTGACCCAGAGAGTCCTCTGTGCAGTGCTGTGTGGGGCTGAGAAGCCCCAGGTGCAACGGAGGACTAGTTAAGGCTATGTGCGTTTCCTGATACGGGCATTTGGGAAAGGACAAGACAAAACAACACTACAGTGGTGACGCACCACGCTAATCAGGGAGATGCAGCTTAGTAAGCAGAGAGGTCTGTTAAAGTGTTTCCACCCATTGGACTGTGCTCAAAATCATATGTTTATTGCAAGACTCTCTCAAAACCAGGTTCCCACTGTGCACCCCTCCCTCCCTCTGCCCCAGCCACATGGCTTCCCTTGCAATTCCGAGAATACTCTCGTTTCCCACCTTTGCACTTGCTAGCGCTCTGCCTGAGATGTTCTTCCCATGGGGCTCTCTCCCTGAGTTCACTCAAAGCAGCCTCTTCTGCCCAGCTTACTATATAATCTCTTCTCCTCACTGTCTATCCCTGTACCTTGCTGCTGCTTCTTTTTTTTTTTAAACCCACTTCTCACTATCAGGGTTTACTGTCTGTGTTCCCCACTAACATGTAAGTTCTACAAGGGCCACCATGCTAACAGCCCCTGCCCCTCCACCTCAGCCACCCCGGGAAGCTCAAGTTTTTTGTTCACAGTTATATATGCAGAACCAAAAATTGGTGCCTAGTACACAGTAGATGCTCAAGAACTATTTATTGAAGGGTTGAAGAAATGAAGAGATGAATAATAAATGCAGGTGGGGCTAAAGTTCAAAAGCAAAGACAAAGATGGAAATGACAAGGCCACGGGGCCCTTCTCTTTCTTTTTCCAGAGGCCTCTGTGAGCACCCCCTCTGGCTGAGGGAGAGGAGGAGCTAGCCTCACCTCCCAAGATCTTGTCAAAAGGAGCTTCTTTTTAAAAAGCAGAATTCCCAGGGCCACAGGACTGCCAAGTCTACATTCTAATTTTGCCAAAAAAGAGTTGACACTTGTCAGACAGATGCGGTCTGGCGAAGAGTGACTTTCTAATACCATGCACGGAAAATGTGCACTTCAGTCCAGGTGCAAAGCCCACCCTCACGTGAAGCTTGAGCACAACAGCCTCAATTAAGCGTGTTAAATCAATAAAGCAAGAAGGCCCTTAGACTGAGGTGGCTCTAAGGCAACTTACATAAGCACCCCAAAATGTAAGCCTGCAAAATGCCTCAACTTTACAAATTTGAAACCTATGGATGACCAATCACAGATAGCCAACTGGGCTTTAAGACACACACACACACACACACACACACACACACACACACAATCAATTATTTCCTTATTGTGCTTCTCCCTTTTCTCTGTAAAAGTCCCTCCCGAGCTCTTGTCCCGGGAGTGCTCCAGCCCACTTCCGGTTTTGTGCTGCCTAGTTCCAATTGATTTTTGCTCATGTAAGTTCTTACATTTTTGAATATGCCTCAGTTTATCTTCTAACAGGGACAAGTGTGTGAATATAATGAAGGAGTGATGAAAAAAAACTCAGAAGGGTGGAAAGGTCATTTATAAAAGGGCTATGGTGATATTTAAAGTATTTGATGGTCATAGATAATAACTGGAGGAGAGAAATAGCACAGGGGGCTCAAAAGAAGCAAAGGAAAATTTAAGCCAGGTATTAAGAACAGTTTTTGTACAGTGAAGCATACTGGGCTGGAATATAATTTTTTGAGGGTAGCTGACAGCTTTATCATGTAAAGTACTGAAAATTAAATGTTGTTGGAAAAGCATCTAATATATGATGGTAAGGATATGTGGATAATGATTGAATTGTATTTATTAATCAATTAAATTCCATTAATGTGAAGTTGCCCTTATATATAAAAAATAAAACAAATTTGCCTAGTAGAGCATAAGAAGACTTGGATCAAGTTTGAAACCATTGTTATTTCTCATAACTGTTATTTTCTTTTAAAATAACAAACTTTCTGGTAGGCCCATTCTGCAAATTAAGTATAATAAAAGTAACTTTCTTGGTACCATTTCTCTTCTTTTCCTTACAGTTCTCTAATACACAGGGTCTGGGTAATAAACATCTGACTTTACAAATTCAAATAGGCATCCAAACAAACCGAAAAATTCAAGGCTGGCCACAAGGCCCCCCTGACTCAATTGTTGAAGTAATTAAAGAAAGATGAACTTCATTACCAATTAACCTCCTAAACACTAATTAAAGATAATGAGGGATCAAGGTGCCTGGCACAGCCCGACCTCCGTGTTCTCCCAGAGTTCATATGTGAACTGGTGGCCCATGTGAGATGCACTGAGGAAAGGGATAAAGTGGATGCAGGTGCTTGCTTCATGCTGTCTTCCTGGGAAAATGCACGGCCCAATTGGGGGAATACAATAAACGCTCTTGATAAGAATGACATAGAGGAAATCTTGCAGATCTCAGCCTAGGCAGTGGTCGGCAAACTCATTAGTCAACAGAGCCAAATATCAACAGTACTTCTTCAAAATAGACTCGCCCAGGCTGAAAACCGACTTCTGCGCATGGGCCACGAAGTTTCAATCGCACTATACGTGCGCCCGCACGTGGTATTTTGTGGAAGAGCCACACTCAAGGGTCCAAAAAGCCGAATTTGGCTCGCGAGCCGCAGTTTGCCGACCACGGGCCTAGGGTATTTGTTTATAGGACTTCAGATCATGAGTGAGTCATTCAAAGTTCAGCCCAGCTCATGGAAGAAGCTAGAGGACGTCAGGAAATTTTTTAAACTATAGACTTTAGTCATGTTTTTGAGTTGCTTAAGCCTGTTCTGGAACAAGGTGTGTGTGTATAAATAAGACATTATAAAGGGCCGAATGAACTCACGATCCCAAGTACTCTGGAGTCTAGCCATGCCGCCACCAGCATTTGGAAGTGTTTACCTCTCATACTTCACCTCCTCCCACGTGGAGGGATGTGATATTGGCAATGAAGTCCTAGGCAGACTCAGAAAAGGCCATAGGAACAAGTAATTTGTGTGCACTTGAGCTTTCCTCCCTTTTCTGGTGAATGTGTTGTAAGTAGGATGTGGCATGGGGCTGAGACATCCCTACAGTCACTACAGTAACTGGAGATTGGAGGCTGAGCTGAATGAGTAAAAAGTGTGCGGCTGCCACTCTTATCACGTGTGAGTCAGGCCTCTCCCGGGCTTCACATGCAGGTGCCGGGGCCCAGCATCTTCACTTTCAGGTCAGAGAAGGCATCGGAGTGTGTGATGCTACAGGGCAGGCTGTGAACACATCCAGCTGAGCTGATGCTCACACATAATGAGCAGGGCTGGCTGGACACCTAGGTGCTTGAGCTGGACCCTCCTCAGTCACTAACCTGTGACAGGTCTCCATTAACTAGCTGACTTGCTTTGGAGTTGGAGTTAAAATTTCATTTTTCATCCAAAATCCTGTATAGATACTTACAACTTTGTTTCCTGTGGCCAAGCAGCTTCGCTAAATATCTGAAAACGTCCCTTGGAAAAAAAATTAACCCATACTCTTCAGCAGAAGATGACTATAAACAGTGGGTTTTCAAATCAGCCATGCGAAGAGAGCAAGTGTGGAGTAATTTTTCAATTGAGGCCACACCTGCGGTAAAGTTCAATGTGGAACAAGCAAGAACCATACCACCAATGCCTTTTTTATGCTGATTTTTGAGAGTTAAGGTAAATGAAAGGGAAAATTAACATTCTGGTGCCATTTGAGGGCTGATCAGATGGAGACCCAGACCGACAGCCTGGATTGCAGGGGGCTAAGAAAGGTAACCCCCGACTCCACTTGGCTGGTGGCCGTGGTGGTGTTGGCAACACCTCAGATCCTCTTAGGACCCCACCATGAAGGAAGTGTTGTCCAAGTGGAGATGGGGAGTGAGGTGATGCCACACAGACTTCTGGGCCTTCTCTCATTCTTTTAAAGCAGAGTTGAGAGAAAACTGCTAAGCACATGGATAGCCAAGAGCTAAGGGGATCTTCAGAGGTCAGGCCCTTGCCTTCTTCCAGGTAGAACAGCTGTTAAACCTGCCCAGAACTTGTTAACTGTTTGTCAGGGGCAAACTCCCCCTCCCATTGGTTTCGAACAAGGTTGCACATGGGGTGACCTCCCTGTAATCAGAACAAGGGTGTGGGGCAAAATGATTATAACATGTTGGAGCAAAGTGAAAAGATGGAAAAAAACTGGGTCCTTGATGACATTCCTGGCTAGGGACCACAGCCATGACTGCCCTACAGCAGTATGAGCCAGCGACTTCTTGCATCCTGAAGGGCATTTTGCTATTTGCAACTGAAAGCATTCTACCTGGATACAGGAGTTCATTTTCCAAAATAATGAAGAACCATTGGCCCAAGGACAGACTTTAAGGAGCCGAGAGAGTTTATGCTCAGGACAGAGAGCAGGAGAGTGAACGGAAAAGATATAGAGTGGAAAAGAAACAGAATGTGACCTTGGTCTTGTGACCTTGAGATATGCCTAGTGGTTATTTTTTAAAGTACACTTTTTAGATGTAACTCATAGCAATAATATGGATTTTATCAGCTTTTTATTCTTGTAACCAGTACACATTATTTCCACAGAAAGAGTAGGTCTTGTATGAGGAACTGAATCCCACATATTAGCAGTGCCATGAACTCCAGGGCTGGAGAGGGGTTTATGATCAGCCCAAGGGGCATCATTCTAAGTTTGTACTTTTGGTTACTTAGTGCTTATCTGCCAGGCCATATAATGTCCTTTTATCCTCTAAAAGGGTGTGGGGCCGCTATAAGAAAATTTTTCCTCAATGTTAAGTTGTTTTAGAGTAGAGGTGAGAGGTAAGTTCCAAACACTTTCAGATGAAGTATGCACGTCCCAGTACAAACCTGCATGTGGGAGAGGAGTCCTGGGACATGTAAACCTTTCAGTCAGTCGCAAGGACAAACTGTAGAGACCTTGGTGAAGACAGGTCAAGTGGCTCTTTTTTCAGATTCTCTATTCAAAGATCTCATTCTAGAGCTATGTCTTATGTGAGACTTTTGATAGCTCCCTTTGGCTTTCAGAATAAAGCCCCAACCTCATCATAGATGATATGATTTTGCTCTTACCTACTTATCCAACCTAACTTCTCACCACCATCCTGGACTCTTGTCCTATCAGACTGAGCTTTTCATTGTGCTTGGAAAACTCTTTACATCTGCCCAGTCATCCCCTGCAGCCCAATTCCCTTCCCCTGCTGGACTCCCTGATAAATTCTGTTTTACACTGGGCTCTGATGGTAGTTTCTCCATCACTCTATTTAACACTTTTCACACTGTATTCCTGGCTCTACCTATGCATCTGTCATCATTACTTGATTCTTTTACTATTTTTTTTTATTGTCTAGCATGATCTCTGGAAAAATGCAAGGATTCAATACATGCTCATGCCTGAATCAGCATCACCATGAAGGATGACAACACTGGCATCGTTGAGTTAGCGAATACATACGAGCAACCACATGTAGGAAATTCTCAAAAGCTCTGTTTTTATCCGAGCTGACCCCTGATGATTTGGAGAAAAATGCACCCAGTTTCTGTCAGAGAAACCTATTTAAAACTTCAACAACGGGATGTTACCCACTCACAGGCCTTAAAAAAATATCATGATCCTACTTGCTCAGCGGGTGTTTTGTGAAAATAGTTTGTATGAGTTTAGACCTAAATAGGTAATGGTTCATAGAAGAAAATAAAAATGAAAAGCACACTGTGTCCTGCGCTGCTTACAGATGGGTGGGCAAAATGTTGGGAGAACAGATTATAAACTTCACTGTAAATTCTATGGTGAGCAGGTTTTTCTTTTGTTGTTACTTCATTTTCTTTTGTTCTTGTAAATGGTAGAAGTAGATGGGAAATGCTGCTGCTGCTGCTGCTGCGCGCGCGCGCACACACACACACACACACACACACACCCCTCAGTTGTTAGAAATGTAAGAATATTTATTGCTGACACTAACACGAACAGCAGCGCAGAAAATCAGAATGGCTAAACAGAAGGTGCATCTGAGCCTGTACAACATTGCTAATGATGTCATACGTTGGACATGCTCCAGCAGAGCTATAAAAGAACAAAAGTCAGAAAAAATGAAGCCTAGGCATGGTATAAGCTGCTGTGTTCAGGAAAGGAATCAATGCAAGGAACACAGCAGTGACACAACGATGAGGTAAACGTGATGGAATGATGTGGTTATGTCCTCTGAGAATACTATATAAAAGGGAAGAAGAAAAAGTCACCTGTAAGAAACAATAAGGAACTAGGATGTAAAGTACATAAATGAGGATGTCTGCTGGGCCTGAAGGTCTTCAGAAAAACTCTTTCTCTGGGATCACACAGTGTACTTTGCCTTCGGACATTCCTTACAAAACAGCACAAGATACAAATTAGTTGTTTTTGAGGATAAAAGTATATTTTCACTTTCAAATACTGAAGAAACTAAAGTAAAAAACTTTGAGGAGCAGCAGAAATGTGGTCTTCAGCTGAACTGGGGCAGCATGATTATGGATACAAGAAGAGGCCATAATGGAGCAGAACCGTGTAGCTGCCACATTTCTCTGGGTTATCAAAGAAAAAGCTCACTGGGATTTTACTTTGAAAAGGCATTGTGTCTCAAATGCTCCATATACAGAATACCTGTAGATGTCTTGGCAAAGGATACAACTGATTTGTCCAGCAACATGGCAGCAGCAAGGCTTGCACACAGCCCACGGACACCTCTTTGCCTTTGAGTGCTGTGGTGTCTTTCATCTCTGCCGCGCATGAAAGACCGCATGAACTGGGAGCATGCAAAGGGTGCTGTCTCTGGCCTGTGGCAACTGGGGCAGTTCTTCACTTTCAATAGATTTGTGAGGATGGAGAAAGATGAGAGCTTGAACAATGGGCCAATGAGCCCAAGTTCCACATGACAAAAGTACTTTCAGCAAGTTCCTGTCCCCCCTTCTTTTTAAAATATATTTTTATTGATTTCAGAGAGGGAGAGAGAGATAGAAACATTAATGATCAGAGAGAATCATTGATCGGCACAATCCCCACTGGGGCTCGAGCCTGTGCCCTGAATTGGAATCGAACCATGATCTCCTGGTTCATAGGTTGATGCTCAACCACTGAGCCATGCTGGCTGGGCCTCCCTTCTTTTTAATAAAGCAAGTGCTTTTATGAATTAGGTAGGACATAGCCAGGAGGACAAAAGATCTGGGTGATATACCAATGCTTTAATAAACAAAACAACTATCATTCTAGAAATATACTGGTTATCTAAAGTTTCTTCCATCTGAAACCCTCACTATTTCTTTTCTTTTCTTTTCTTTTCTTTTCTTTTCTTTTCTTTTCTTTTCTTTTCTTTTCTTTTCTTTTCTTTTCTTTTCTTTTCTTTTCTTTTCTTTTCTTTTCTTTTCTTTTCTTTTCTTTTCTTTTCTTTTCTTTTCTTTTCTTTTCTTTTCTTTTCTTTTCTTTTCTTTTCTTTTCTTTTCTTTTCTTTTCTTTTCTTTTCTCTTCTCTTCTCTTCTCTTCTCTTCTCTTCTCTTCTCTTCTCTTCTCTTCTTTTTTCTTTTCTTTTCCTTTTGCAAGGCAAATATCTTTATTTCTGCAGAAGGGTGCACAAACACATAATCTGGGAGCACACACACACTGAGTGGGTGGTGGTCCACTGTTTTTATTCCTGACACACATGATCTGTCCCTCACTCTTGATTGGAAGAGCTTAGGCTCACACTCTTGTGTGATTGGCTAATTTAAAGGAAAGGGTTGACCTTTGCCATTTCAAAATGGTAAGTCATATGAGCCAAAATGGTGGCTGCCTAAACTCCCTTCTTTGTCAGGAAAGATTATTTGTTTATTCTCACAATTCCCCCCTTTTCTTTATTTAACTCTTTTCTTCAAACTCGGCTAACATTACTTTCATGCTCTGCAGTGTCTAGGAGAAAATTATTTTGCTGTTGGTCAATGTTGTTTCAATTAACCTTTGCATAAGACCTCTCATACATGGGATGATATAACAATCCCATAAATGTAACTCCTAATCAAAGGGGTGAATTTGGATCCCACCATTCCCTTCCACTTTCCTAACCATTGCTCTAGTGAACTGGAGAAAGGATCCTTAATCCCAGGGTTCTCAGCTGACTCATTAGCCAGAGCTGTTAATCCCTCTGGGGCCTTAGTGATGGTCTGTCTGGCTGTGTTGTTGGGGGGATGGATGTACAACACTGGGCCCCCAACATTACACAAACTCCTCCTTTTTCTGTCAGAATCCTTTCCAAGGCCAACCCATTCTCCCACATCATCCTGCTGTTGTTGTCTAGTTTTTCAGCTATACCTTTAACTGCGTCTTGAGTATAGCTAACAATCCTTTGCTGGTTATAGTCAATATAATTAATCCAATCCACATTCTTGTTTACAGTGGGCCATCAGAACAGGACAGATTCAAATCCTGCAGCAATCTGATGAAATCCTCACTATTTATGATTCTGATGAACTGGCTGAAGATCACATTTGTGCTGCTCCTCACAGTTTTTGACTTTAGTTTTTCAGTATTTTATTTTTTATTTATTTTGTTGTTGTTGTTAATTCTCACCCAAGGATATTTTTTGCATTAATTTTTAGAGAGAGTTTAGGGAGGGAGAGAGAGAGAGAAACATCGATCTGAGAGAGACATATTGATTGGTTGCCTCCTACATGCACCCCTACCAGGGCCAGGATCGAGCCTGCAACCGAGGTGCAAGCCCTTGACTGGAATTGAACCCAGGACCCTTCAGTCCATGGGCCGATGCTCTAACCATAGAGTCAAATTAGCTAGGGTTCTTCAGTATTTTAAAACTGATAGCTTTAAATATTTTTATCCCATTAGTAATAAAAATTTATATTTATCAGTAAATTCAATGAGTATATATAAAAGTCTTGTCTGATACTTTTTAATTTAAATACCAAAATTCTTCATTTTATATTCCTCAACTAGATGCATAAGTAATATTAAAATAATTGTGCTATTTCCTCTCTCTAAGGTGTATACTCTTACCAAAGACTTCAAAGCTTTTGAAGAATGTGTGTGACTGAACTTTGTAACTAAATTGAAATATAAGGATAACATACGCTTTTAAGGTTATAGCACTATTTACATTCTTTCAAACACTAATTTTAAATCACATTCTATATATATTAAATATTTCTAAGTATTTAACTAAAATATAATATATAAATATTTCATATAATTCAGATAAATCTTTATATAATAAAACTCACAAATGTTTTCAAGTTAATTTGTTTCTGTAAAGATCTCAGATTAATGGTTCCTATATTTGATCATAGGAATAGGCAGCTTATTAGAAATGTTATATTGCATATTGCTTTTTTTAAGAAAGCATTTTTATGTGTTCATTCAAATAAAATAATACTGGCAATGCATTGCTTGATCTATGCTCCAATCTGAATATGTCAGTCGAGTAAGAGGAGAATAATCCATTTATCACATGGTGCTATTTTAGGGAGTTTTAGTGCTTACATGAATGTTGATATGACTCACATATTTATGATAAGAATTTAAGCAAATTTATAAATTATGTGTTATTTACACTTATATATATATATTAATAATTATAATTATATAATTATTTAATATTACTTAGACCTTATATTATTTATATATGAAATATAATCAAGAATAAAAAAAGAAATTTTCTGAGATTACAGAGTGAGCTGTGAAACACTGTTAGAACTGGCAACTAATCTTGGTACATCAGGATGCTTCTCAATACAACCCAATAGAAAATAGAAAAAAATTAGATATAGATTATATAAAACATCTGTCCTCCATAACACTTATTTCAAATTGTTGACATTCTGAAAATCATCTGTTACCACTGGCTTTAAAACAAATAAATGTGTTAATTTGATCTTTTATAATAAACTAGAGGCCCGGTGCACAAAAATTTGTGCACTCGGGGGGGAAGGGGGGCGTCCCTCAGCCCAGCCTGTGCCCTCTCGCAGTCTGGGACCCCTTGGGAGGGGCCCAATCCCTAGGTGCAGCCCCTGGTCGGGCTCAGAGTAGGGCCGATTGGGGAGTTGGGGCGCCGCCCCCTGTCATGCACAGAGCAGGGTGGATTGGGAGGTTGCAATGCCACCCTCAGTCACGCTCAGGGTAGGGCTGATTGGGGGGTTGGGGCACCGCCCCCTGTCACACTCAAGGCAGG
>NW_005358092.1:590596-617105 GCF_000412655.1 Myotis brandtii
TACGCTAATTACCATGTTTCTCTTTTATTAGTGTAGATTTATAGTACTATTAAATACTTTCTATTTTATATGTTGGGATTTTACTTAACTTAAAAAAATATTTTTATTGATTTCAGAGAGGAAGGGAGAGGGAGAGAGAAATAGAAATGTCAATGATGAGAGAGAATCATTGATCAGCTGCCTCCTGCATGCCCCCCACTGAGGATTGAGCCCACAACCCAGGCATGTGCCCTGACTGGGACCCTGACCAGGACCCTGACCGGAAATCAAACTGTGACCTCCTGGTTCATAGGTCCATGCTCAACCACTGAACCACGTGGGTTGGGGTTTACTTAACTTTTTAATTTGAGAATGGGATTGTATGGCTTTAATATGGCATGGGAATCACATCTTCTAGAAAACAAGGGTCATACATTTCCCTTGCTTAAACCCTTTCCATGGCTCCTAGTGGCTGACATCTGGATTCCAGTCCTGCCCACAAATTACCGGCCTCTGCAGCCTCTTAGATGACTTTGCCCCATACTTTGTAGGCACCAGTCAAAACAAGTGTGTTCCTGCCTTGGGCCTTCCTACTAGCTCTTCCTCTGCCTGCAGTGCTCCTTCCCCAGATCTCTAATGAGTGGGCAATATCTTCTATTTAGGTCTCAGTGTAAGTGTCACCTTGAGAAACTTTCCTGACCTCTAAACATTGCTATCCATTCTCCATTAGAAACCCCTTTAATTTTCCTCCTAATAGTCGTCACTGACTCTCTCGTGTATTCACTTGTTTGTTCATTGTCTGTTACTCCCACTAGAATGTAAGCTCCAACAAAGTGGGAACCTGCCTGTCTCATTCTCTGCCACACCTGGGCCTGGCATGTCCTCAGTTTTCAATACATGTCTGTGGTGTGGATGAATAAATGAGTTGTCCTGTATGAAGTCAACCACTGATTCTATTTGCTAGGAAGCCAACATGTTAACTCATCAGTAAGTGTGAATTACCCATTACCACCACCTAAGGTGCCGTGAGACAATCCTAATTGCTAGAGAAAGAGAAAAAACATTGACAAACTGTATTATCACTGCCCTGTTAGAAAGGGCAGACTTAACTGGTACTCACTGAATGGCTAAAGAACAGGCTTTATGATAAGTATTCCTGTGTCCTGTGTTCTGGCCTCAAGAAGGATTTAATCCTAGGTGCACTACTGGAGACACACCAGTTTATTTCTGCTTTTATTAAAAGAGAAATCTCTCCAAAAGTCCAATAAATCTATTATTGCTAAGAACAGTGATTCCCACTGCAAAGACCACCTCCTAGCTATAACTTTTACATATTCTTTACGTTCATCTCAACTACAAGGTCAAAGATATCATATTCATCTGTGACCAAATGGGCCTTACTTAGCTTTCCCAGTGGCAGACACAGAGATGGGGACCACGGCGCCTTACAACAATGACCACGCCCGGGACTGGGGTCCACATGTTTAGAGTAGTGTCGGTGCAAAAGCAGACACCAACTGTGAATGAAAAGTTCCTCGCACTGATTCTTGGGTTCCTTTTCCTTCTGAGTCCAGTACATCCAGGAGATTCCATAATCCTCTTAAACAAACTACAAAAACAACTATGAACCTGTGTTTTCAGGGTGCCAGAAAGTCTACACTTTGCTCTTCAGCTTCCTCAAGGATTTAGGCATAGCCCACTGAGAAATGAGCAGTCAAACCTGGTTATTCCTGGGTTAGGTATAAACTGTAACTCAATTTCAGAATGGCTGTACCTGGTCACCTGTTTTCAGCTGCTTTAAAGGGAGGGGAGGAAGGGGAGTCAAACTGAAAAGCAAACAAGTCACTGATAATGAAGTAGAAAAGTGATTAGCCAAGATCCTCTAAGAATCTCTTAAAGAACTAATCCCTGCTTGGAATGTGGCATATCAGTATTCAAGTCATAGGACCTACACAAGGAAAAAAAAAATTTTAATCTACCTTTGACTATTTCTATTATTGCTCATATGGGTTAAATAAAAACAAATTCCAAAAAAGGACTGAAATATTTCATATTACTTTCAAAGGGACATAATGAGCCATCAGTACTAGTTAGATACTGACATTAACTTCATGAGTAAAAATGATTTTTGAAAAAGGGTCTTACTGGCAAATAGAGAAAGTGGACATTAACTTAGGTTTTTATCCAAAAATAAATTTCTCCAAGTCATCCTAAAATACAGTCGGAGGACCTGCTGTCAGTGCAGCGCTGAGTAACAGCGCACCAGCTCCCCTCCCCCTCTCACAAGGAAACGCTGTTTTTTCCAGTTCCTCTCTAGACATTTGATAAAGATGCTATAATCCTTTTATTACAGCACTGGGCAGTGGCTAAGCTCTGGGGCAGATTCCTAGCACCGTCAGCAGCACCACTTAAAGGTGCACAAGAAATTCTTTTATTATGTCACAACCAATAACACATGGTATTTATAAAAGTTTAAATTATTACACACTAGCTGATAACAACGACGACGACAAAGACGCTTGGGATTTAACAACCATAAAATAAGAGAGAATCGATTACTTTTAGTTGACACGGGCAGCTTAAGCATTAACTAAATGCTAATTAGGCGTTTTGCTTCCTTAACAGTTTATTTTCCTCACCCTCTCCTTCCGGTGCTCAGGATGCAGTCACCAGAAACCACCCTTAGGGTAATCAGTCAGCCTTTCTGTAATTTCTTGGATCATTTACTCCCTTTGTCCACCAATGCATTTCCTCATCTGTTCTGAGCACTTGGCAGCAAGGCTAGAGGTTTCCCTTGGAAGTGTTGTGGACTCTCCAATTGTTTTCCTAAGATATTTGCTGGCATTAGGCCTTGCCCAAGATTCTTCCCTACACAAGATGAAACACATTCAATTCATTTCTTTTATAGACCACACCAGTCCCCATGAAGGTGATTCTGGCTGGAGATCACCTTTCTCAGTATGTCTTCTCCTTTCTGAACTGTGTCGAGGCAGTCACAGCGTTCACAAACCCCTTTGCTTTATTTGCTCTGAAGTTGTCAGATTGTTTGACTTCTGTATTCCTCCAGAGGAGGGTCTGGTTTCTATGTCTGCTCCATGCCCTTTCTACATATAGGGATCTGAAAGGCAACAGCATTCAACTATCATTCCCTAGCTTCCTTGGAGTTTTGCTCGAAATGTTGTCAAATTAGCAGACTTTGACATTTTTCCTGCCTGGTCCCTCTAGGACAGCGGTTCTCAACCTGTGGGTCGTGACCCCTTTGGGGGTAGAACGACCCTTTCACAGGGGTCGCCTAAGACCATCGGAAAACACATATATAATTACATATTGTTTTTGTGATTAATCACTATGCTTTAATTATGTTCAATTTGTAACAATGAAATTGGGGGTCACCACAACATGAGGAACAGTATTAAAGGGTCCAGGCATTAGGAAGGTTGAGAACCAATGCCTAGGACTCCACTGCTTTCCACACACTCTAATAAAGATGACATTGAAAATGGAAGCATTGGGTGACTCTCAATATCTTGGCTTTGTGGAAAGAGGCCTGGCATTAGAAGATGGAGGTCCAGCCTGTCTTCAGCTGGGTGGCACTGGGAAGGTCCCTGAGACCGTGTTAGGAGAAACAAAAAATGAGGCATGATTTCAGTTAAGCCCGTGGCATTGAAAACAAGAACAGGCAACCAAATTTGGATCTTGCCTAGATCCTAATACCAGCCTAATAAAACCCTAAAAAGATAGGATTGAGACAATCCAGAAAATCTACTTATAAGCTAGGTATCAGTTAATACCAAGAAATTACTGTTAATATTTCATATGATAATAGGCATTGGAGTTAGTGTTTACATGTAATAACATAGACAAGTATAATATGTATTAGTTATAATACATGTTAAAATACTTCATATGATATTTAGAGCTATATCCTGCAGTGTGGAAGGGTAAACTGCTGTAATGTCTAGGATTTGCTTTATATGCTACAGCAAAGAAAAAACAGGAGCAAAACCAGGCTAGATGAAGCAATTATGGCAAAATCTTGATAAGTGTTGAATCTGGGCAATGAGTATATGTCAGTTCATTGTGTCTCTCTCCTATTGTGTATGTTAAATATTTGAGTAACTTAAAAAACACTTTTTAAAGGAATGAATTAAGAGAAGTCCAGGCTGACACTGCCGTAGGAGGAAAAGTCAGACATGGTGGAGTGATGTCAGAGAGCAGGCCTGGAGCTGGAAGCATCTGCTCCAGAACAAGGATCTGTCTCTGTCCCCCAGGACCCAGAGCTCGACCCAGCACCCACACAGCTGTGTAAAAGCAGTCCACAGAGAAGGGCCGAGGCCAGCATAAAGCACAGAGGAGCAAGGACAAGCTTGGTGCGGGGGAGTGGGGAGGGCAGGGAGGCAGGAGGCTAAGATGCATACAGGTAAAAAGAGGGAGAGGAGGCAGAAACCATGCTGAGGCTCTGGTCTGTGCTTGATTCAACAGGGAGTGGGAAGCCATCAAAGGTTTCAGACCAGAAAGTGGCATGGCTAGGGCTGTGTTTGGGAAACCACGTCTTCAGCTGTGTGGAGGATGGAGCAAAGAGGGAAAGGCGCCCCAATGGGCAGAGCAGCTGGGATCACAGAGCATGGGATCAGTAACTGACCTCCAAAACAGGGTAGTAAACAAGTGAGCAGAAAGCTGTCCATTTATGGGAACACACATGAGACTGATGTCCCTCAGGATGCAAAGATGAAGAAACAAGATGAGGCCGAGAGGAACGACCTGTCATTGCAGGGGCTGAGAACCACAATGAAAGTGCTGGTTCTGAGGGGAGAAGGTGGGCTTTGGCGACGCCCTGCATTTCAGGTGGATGTCCTGAGAGCAGTTCAGCAGGAGATTCTGGAGGCGGCCTGACTGGTACACCCTCCTCTTTGCAAACAGGATGACTTGGGAAGTGGCCAGGATTTTGAACTCTCCCCAATACCCACAATCCCAAAGCTCACGGCTCACAGGCTTGCCCACACTGTTCTGATGTCCCTGGGATTCAGCTGATCTCTGCCTGGTCCCTTAGCCTGAAGTGTACCCCAAAGATGTACCCCAGAGAATCTGCTATCCTTACACCCTGTCTAGGTGCTCTGGGTAAACCCATCTGAAATAAAATGGCCAGTGAAACTTAATTTTGATTCAGCTTCTAAGTCAGGGGATGGACTTACAAGTATTAACACTTTCTGAATGTCTACATATGCTATCGATTTAATATGTTCTATTTCATTTAAACCTCAAATCAAATGAATAATGAGAATTTGAAAACTCAGAGAAGTTAATAACCCAGCCAAGGTCACACGGCTAAGTGAGTGGCAGGGCTTGGACTCCAACTCAGGTTCGTCTGCCTCTACAGTCTGTGCTCTTTTCTCTACGTCATGACCCAGCCATGGGAAAAATGCAGCTGGAAGTGAAATAAATCTTAACCAGGTGTTGGAAGCAGACATTTGCCACCTGGCCTGGAGAGATTTGCCACAATGACACCATAATTTCCTACCCTTTTAGCTAATTAAAAAAATAAGAGAGTCCTGGCCGGTGTGGCTCAGTTAGTTGAGCACTACTGTTCCATGCACCAAGAGGTTGCTGGTTCAATTGTGGATCAGGGCACAAGTCCAGAGTGCCAGCTTGATCCCCAGTAGGGGGCGTGCGGGAGGCAGCTGATTAATGTTTCTCTCTCCCTCTCCCTACCTCTCTCTCTAAAATCAATAAAAACATATTTTATTTTTTAAATATTTATTGTTGAAAGTATTACATATGTCCCCGTTTTTCCCCCATTTACCCCTTCTCAACCGATGTACAAAGGCCTTCACCACCCTATTGTCTGTGTCCATGGGTTATGCATATATGCATACAAGTTCTTTGGTTGATCTCTTCCCACCCAACCACCCTTTCTTTCCTTCCCTCTGAGATTTGCCAGTCTGTTTCATGCTTCTATATCTCTAGATCTATTTTGTAAAAACATATTTAAAAAAAAGGTATTTTAGGGGAAATAAGTGTGGGAAGCAGTGAGAGGAAAGCAAAGGGAAGACAGAAACTTGCATTGCCAGTGCCGATACATTAAGAAAAAATTTTGTCCCTGAAATAATATAAAGTTTATATTGGAGAAATACTACACAATAAAGCTGGTGTACCTCCTATTTGGGGGTGAGCTTATATCTATTTTTGACTAGGCAGTTGTACCAATTTTGACTTGTAGTTGTGACAATACCAAGAAGCTCTTTAAACGTTAGTTTAAAGAACAAAGGATTTCTGCTTAAATGTCAAAGCATTTTGGATATATTTTAGGTGAGTATCTGTACTCAGTCCAAATGTTTTTTTTTTGGGGGGGGGTTGTTTTTAATATAATTGGTTTTAGGAAGAGCACTAGGAGAGTGCTGCCCAGAGTGAGGGATAAGCTCTCATTGGTTTGAGATCTTGCTGATGTGTGTCAGGCTCCGTCCTGTATCAGGATTCCCAGGTCACTGGCTTGGACCGGCGCCCCGCCTCTGTAGCAGGAGCCGTGATGAAATGGAAGCTGGGTGAGCACAGGCTCCCAGACAGAAAGTGACTCAGATTTCTTTCCTGAATTTCCAAGAGGCGGATGGGCTGTCTACATTACACTGTGTGCGCCGGCTCAGCCTGGGGTCACGGAGCCCATGCATCAGCGTTCAGGGAGAACATAAAACCAAAGAGGAGATTCAGTGATCGCTCACCATAAGGTGGTGACCTTGACCAAAGGCAAAGAGTAAGCTATACTCAGGCAGGGAAAGCACTTAAGGAAAGAGAATCCCACCACCTTGCTGCCAAAAAGCAGGGGCAGCAACCAGAATTCCTTGACCTTGAAACTGGAGAAAATCAGCCCAGTGGGTCCCCAACCTCCCGTCAACTATGGTGAACAGAAGGAAGGTCTAAAACAAAACAAGGGTGTCCTTGTTGTTTATTCAAACTAAGTATAAGTGAAAAACTAGATGTTTTCATCAAATGTATTCACCTTTCTTCTTGCTTGACAAAATACCTGAAACTTAGAATACTCCCTCCCCCACACCAAGAAAGAAAAGCAATTCGAGGAGGAAAAATGCTAGTTTGTCTTCTTACCTGACATTTTAGGCATTTGTTTAAATGATATTTATAAAGGTAAATGGCCACTAATGGGTTTTCTTCCACCAGAGAAAAAAATTGCATATGTTGTACTTTAGGAATATAGAGGGGGAAAAATTACCTAAACATTGAAAAAAGGATTCTTCCAATTAGCTCCTCATTTTTTAGACATGTGCAAAGTAAGGACATGCATGATAGACCGTTTCACACAGAGAGCAGCGGTGTGACCTCTGGGTAAAGGTTGCTTTGGGGAAAGGCCTTCCATACAGTTCACATGTAGAAATGGGTCCGGCCACAAACAGCACAGCCAGAAAAAGGCTCCACCAAAGACAGACACACCACAACCAAGAAAAGCACTGCTGTCCATTACCTTTAGCATTTTCATACTGTCCTATACTTTCTAGTATAGAAAATATAGTTTTATCCAAGTCATGAGAATAGGCTTACTTATGCATAAATTACGCAGGTTAATTTCAGAAGACAAGATTTATCAATGCGACTGTGCAGAAGCATTTAATAAAATTTTAATGCTTACCAAAATAGTGTAAAATTTTGGGGCTTAGACAAGATCAATAAAATGTTCAAGTATTTTACTGAGTAAATAAAGGGCCTAGACGCAGTGGTTCTCAACCTTCTGGCCCTTTAAATACAGTTCCTCATGTTGTGACCCAACCATAAAATTATTTTCGTTGCTACTTCATAACTGTAATGTTGCTACTGTGATGAATCGTAATGTAAATATCTGATATGCAGGATGGTCTTAGGCGACCCCTGTGAAAGGGTCGTTTGACCACCAAAGGGGTCTCGACACACAGGTTGACAACCGCTGGCCTAGAGGGATGCATAGACTGCCTAGGTACCATTTCAAATCGTAATTGTAAATTTGGCACATGAGGGTTTTTAAAAAGATTTTTGTTGTATTTCTTATGAGTACATTCCTGAGAAAAACTGCTAGTATATTTGCCAGTGACTTGGACCTGGGTTTTATGACTTGGCAGAATGTCCTAAAGGATTTCAGAATTGAGCTGAGTAACCCTGGGATGGCAGGGATGCTCAGGACACCTGAGGCAGAGACGCTTTGCTGGCACCTAAGGCAGGATGGCTGTGGGCTGTTGGGAGCACCCACTCCAAGACTGTTCAATTTGCTAGCACTAAATGTCTCTCCATCTGTGAGTTTTTGTTAGCTTTATTCTTAAGCCATGAGATAAGTGTCTCTCTCACTGGAGCCAAGTGACCACCTGCAAATCTCTTAGCATCTCTCTGGGGCCACTTTCAACATGAGCTAACACACCCAGCACCAGCAGCTCTGCACAGACAATGCAGACCAGCCTTCTTTTCCTCAGCGCCACCTGACCAGACTTTTGTGTTTCCACTCAGTCAGTTAACAAATGTTTGTGGTGCTTCTACCATGTCAGACTAACAGCTAGAGAGAGATGCAAAGTAAATGGAAACATCAGGTAGGGATCAGGAATAAGTAATGGGGAGTGTGGAAAGAGACCAAAATACTCAAGATCTCTCAACGAGGGAGTCTATAAATCTTTGGAGGAACAGAGCTGAAGAAATTACAACTCTCCTCATGGTGTTCCCTCCCCGAACCAGCACCAGAGGTGCACAGGACTCCAACCAGGTGTGAAAGAAGCAAACAATGGTGATAAAGGAACAATTGTGAGGCAGCTCTGGAGAGGCTCAGCGGGACACAATCTCTGGCAGAGAGCAGCACATGGCCATTATCTAGTTTGCAGATGGAACACCCAGAAAACCTGGGAGCAATTAGGAGGGAGAAAAACAAATGGGGGGCTGCTGAGGATGATGTGAGGGATGGAGTCCCAAACTATCTTCTGCTAGGAACTCAAAAGTGAGGCAAGACACTGGGACCAGAGGAAAAGGAAACCATCACAACCAAGTGGGGCTGGCACAATGATAATCACACCCGCAATCACTTCAGCCAGGGGAGTGATGAAATTTACAAAGCGACCAGGAAACAGATATTAAAATGGAGGAGGTAGGAAACCACATTTAAACTCCAATTATCTTCTGGTATCCATTTGAACATTTAAAAGTGAATTCTGAACAGGATAACTGAATTTTACAAAGAGCATTCTTTTTATCAACAACAAACAGAGATGGGCTCACACTCTCTTTCAAAGCTCCTGCAATAGCATGGCTCCCCTGCTCATCTGAAGACTAGTGGCTGGTGTTCTGTGTTCCTGCTATGGGTCAGGCAATATGCTGTGTTGTCCACATTGTTTCATAAACCATAACCCCTTTCCCCCTCAAAATATTAGTCGTCTTCTCTAACAGATGGAGGCTACTCCTTTTGCCAGAAACATACTCTCATCATTTTTGTCTTTTCAAGTTCTTTACATCCTCAAAGCCCTGTTTTCCATCCTATCTTGGACATGAAGCCTTTCTGAATCTCTTAAGCCAGAGCCTCCTGGATTGCTGCCTCTTCTGAGGGCCTCCGTGCTGCTGACCTCATGGCCAGGCCAGCAGAAGACCCTGTCGCACATCAGTTAAAGTGCATATAATGCCACATTATATGTAATGTTTTCCTGTCTGATGTTTGAAAGGAGTTTTAGAATTTTGCTTTGAAACTCTTATTTTACTTAGAATTACTTGTGACCTCTCAGCAACCCTGTGTATACTTGAGAATTCTTGAGATATGAGAGCCTATAAGTTGTTTTCAAATAATGATAAAACTTATTGTGATTTTTCAGTGTCACAGTAATTAAGACTGATAAGTATCTTGTAGAGTTTTAAACATTTGCTAATTTCAATTTGCAGAGGCTTTCCCTTATTTTTAAAGCCTATGAATATGTTTCTTTTTAGATCTCAAAGAATTTTGTAGGTCCTTAAAAATCTAGTAGGAGCTAAGCACCGTGCCTGAAGTATCTAAGGCCAGGACAGCCCTGCTCACGCCTGAGCCGCGTGCTATCTCACCTATGTTATAGATAGATCTGCTGTGAGCCTAGGCCCTGCCCGGGGCCTCAGGATTATAAGCTTACTGAAGACAGATTTTTGTCTTATTGGCTGACTTTTTTAGAGTGACGAGCACAATTGTCATAAATGAATGCTATGGACTCATTTATTAAAAAATAAGTCCTAAATGAACAAAAAACCCACAACTTCAACTACATATTATACAGTCCCATTCCTAAAATAGTGACAATTATTGGAAATTATGCTCATCATACTTTTCAAAATGTTTGGTTCTCTTTCCTTTGAAAGCATACTTTTTCTGTATTGCTTTGAAAGATGGTACAAATAAACAGACTATAAATAAAACACATAGTAGGAATCTCTGGAAGTATTCAACTTCTAGATTTTTTTTCATTGGCAGTTAGCTACGGACTTTCTTCTAAAGATTTGTTTACAAAAGAGCATAATTTTCTAGATGTCACATGTCTCTAATACAGAGGTGCCTCTTCATTGCACTCACATTGTTCTTGGGTCCAGGTAAACTTCTTTGGTAGTATTTGGATTTTAACTAAATTTAATCTAATAACATTTTAGCATATGTGATTAAATAAAAACTACTCACATGCTCAACTATGACGTGTGGGAAAGAGAAGGCTGATGCTCTATGAGAAATAAGCACAGGGAGCAATGGTATTGTCTCCACGAACCAGCCAGTAAGACACTATACTTTCTCAACACCAGTAGGAAATAATAATTCATTAAAAACAAAACCACAGTCATACATGAAGGGAACTATAACAAGATTTATATGAATGATATGCATATACATGAATAGCATACAAACTTTCATGGTAGATACGCATCCTTTAGTGTAATAATTGGGCCTGATATCCAAAGGCCTAGCTATTAAACTTTTCCACCTTAAGGTAATATTGCTACTATTTGTATTTTCTGCATCTGGCTTGCTTTGCTTAAGTCCAGACCCAGTCAAAATTCCAGTTTAACTTGAGGTCAGGCCCAGTGAACCAGAAAGTCAGGTTTTATGTTGTCATTGAGAGAGTGTGACTTAAGTCTCACCAGGACTACATTCTTAGAGAATAACCAAAATGCTTAAAACGGAGCACCCCATGCTCACATTGAAAACTGAGAAGAGAGAAACACGGGAAGGAACAGTAGAGAAAAGGGCTGGAGGACACGTGTTCTTCAAATAGTTAGATGGAGATGCCCACCTCTTTCCATTACTGTCCCGATGAACAAAAAACCCACAACTTCAACTACATATTATACAATCCCATTCCTAAAATAGTGACAATTATTGGAAATTATGCTCCTCATACTTTTCAAAATGTTTGATTCTCTTTCCTTTGAAAACATACTTTTTCTGTATTGCTTTGAAAGATGGTACAAATAAACAGACTATAAATAAAACACATAGTAGGAATCTCTGGAAGTATTCAACTTCTAGATTTTTTTTCATTGGCAGTTAGCTACGGACTTCCTTCTAAACATTTGTTTACAAAAGAGCATAATTTTCCAGACGTCGCATGTCTCTAATACAGCAGTGCCTCTTCATTGCACTCACATTGTTCTTGGGTCCAGGTAAACTTCTTTGGTAGTATTTGGATTTTAACTAAATTTAATCTAATAACATTTTAGCATATGTGATTAAATAAAAACTACTCACATGCTCAACTATGACGTGTGGGGAAGAGGAAGCTGATGCTCTATGAGAAATAAGCACAGAGAGCAATGGTATTGTCTCCACGAACCACTATACTTTCTCAACACCAGAAGGAAATAATAATTCATTAAAAACAAAACCACAGTGATACATGAAGGGAACTGTAACAAGATTTATATGAATGATATGCATTTACATAAATAGCATACGGACTTTCATGGTAGATACGCATCCTTTAGTGTAATAGTTGGGCCTGATATCCAAAGGCCTAGCTATTAAACTTTTCCACCTTAAGGTAATATTGCTACTATTTGTATTTTCTGCATCTGGCTTGCTTTGCTTAAGTCCAGACCCAGTCAAAATTCCAGTTTAACTTGAGGTCAGGCCCAGTGAACCAGAAAGTCAGGTTTTATGTTGTCATTGAGAGAGTGTGACTTAAGTCTCACCAGGACTACATTCTTAGAGAATAACCAAAATGCTTAAAACGGAGCACCCCATGCTCACATTGAAAACTGAGAAGAGAGAAACACGGGAAGGAACAGTAGAGAAAAGGGCTGGAGGACACGTGTTCTTCAAATAGTTAGATGGAGATGCCCACCTCTTTCCATTACTGTCCCGGAGCATTGCTTTTCCCATCTTCGTTTCCAGCTCCTGTACCTCTTCCAGCAATGTTTTATGACAGGTATGCTTGACCCTGAGTCACAAGGAAAAGACAGTAAGAACATAACACTTGAACTTTACACAGCTGTGAAGATTGGGTATTCTCTTCTTGGGCCACATCTGGATGCCCTTTGACCGACTGCTGCTGAGGTTTGGGGCATTAGGGAGCATTCTCAGTCCCGTGCATGGCAAGGACTATGCCTGGGGGAGAATCAGGTGTCAGCCCCCTAAAGACTTCTGCTTTTTTTTTGCTGAAAGCCGGCAGATCTGAGGATCATAGCCATTCAGAACCAAGACTGGGGTTCCTGGATACTCATGTATCTGTCTCTAAAGCTTTCCACTGCATGATCTAGCAACTCAGAAGATGCTTTAAATCCCCACCCTACTGGACGTGTGCCGGTCCCCTGTCCTGTCCTTTACGGTGACCAGAAAGTCCAGGGTAAGCAGCTTCCCCTCTTTCTTTAGTGTGAAAAGAGCCACTGCCATTATAGCGCTAGAGTTCATGCTCTTCATGCCAAACCCTTGACCTGAGACGGGCTTGACACAAATACCCAGGTACAGCTTCTCTTGTACAGCCTTGCCGCGAGGGCCTGCAGGTGTAGGTCTCGATGGAGTCAACAACTGGGGAAAGCTGGGCCTTTCCACTACAGCTCAAACCCCAGTCTAGACACGCCCCTCTTCTGGAATTGCAGGGATAGTTACCTGCACCCTCTTTCTGATTAAACTGAGAAGAATACCTTACAATGTTCAATAAGTGGCTGACCTCAGGATCTTCCTAAGATTGAGACTAAGCAGAAAGCTACTGGTTGGAAACAATGCAGGTGAAGAAAAGGCATTTAACAAGATGCAAGTTAGAAATAGGGAAAAAAAGCTGTAGAAAGAAAAGCACTAATGACTTAGCCATGCAGGGCAGGCTTACATACAGGGTGGAGCAACAGTTGGTTTACGGTTGTTCATATGGAAAATAACATGATAAATAATAAATAATAATACAAGAACAAACGCTGTGTTTCGTGTACTCACAGCTGTGAACCCACTTTTGAGCCACCCTGTATTATGAAAAGCTTTTCATTAAATTCAGTATAAAGGAGTATGAGGATCCTGCTAAACACCAGAACTCGAAGACAGAATAAGGACAAAGACTGAGCATATATCTGCAAAGAAGTGAAAAGTGTAACCGGGCATTCTGAAGATGTGAGCTGCTTTATTTAGTGGAATCACACACTCCTGCCCAGCCTCCACCTTCAAGGAAAGAAAGTCTATTGAGATAATGCCCAGTCATCCCCTAACACTCCGAGTTAATCTCTAATGGAGTATTAGTACTAAGACACTGTATATGTGCCTGTCATTCCTTTTCCCAAAGTAAACAAGAGAACTAAACCACACAGGTTTTAACACATAATACCTTAATTACATCAAGCAGTGGCCTGAGACTCAGTAGTGATAAAATGCTGCAGTTCAAAGCAGAAACAGTGGAATTTTAATTTAAACAATAATTGAGAAAATGTTTAACGTTTTGCTGTGAAGGCAGTCAAAAAGGAGGTTAACATTTACACTGTTCAATATTATTAAACATGCTGTGCCTCAAATGTTCCTTTTTATCTCATGGGCTTACAGGGATACATTGATAACAAGCCAACTAAGTGGCAACCCCCACCACACTTGGATTCACCCCAGACATGCAGGGCCCACGAGAACATGTCTGGTCAGTGCTCAAGGATGCGCACGCTCTCTCACTGTTTCAGGATTGTCCTTACTCCACATCCTCCTCCCTTCCTCCTTCCCTGCTGCCCCACACAGAGCAAGCAGGGTTCAGCAACCTCTAGACCAGCCCCCAATGTTATCTCTTGGGCTGCAAGAGAAGGGCTACTCTAAGAAGCAGGCTTGGAATAGGAAGGCTGGGCCACTGGGCCCAGGACACTGGCTGTCAGTAGCTTAGGCCAAGAATAAAAGGAATCTGCCCCAGCTTTCACTCATTCACAGAGGGAAATGATCTAAATATCCTGAAGCTACCAGGCATTGTGCAGGTTCTCAGTGGATGTAGCTGCATCCATGCCCAAGAGTCATGTGGCAATCCGAGAGCTAGCCTGGGAACCTAACCAGTGTTTAAGAACATGAATGGCGACATTGGGGAGGATTCTGCTATTCTCTCCACATGTAGCACCGGAGAAGGGATGCTAGCACTTAAAATGTTTTCTCAAGAACGTTTACCTAATAAGGCCATAATTAGGCAGACAAATTTAAAATCTCCCCTGTCAAAGTCTGCATGTGAAATGACTAAAACCTAACACATGAAGGTTTAAGAAGCCAATCTTGAAGAATCAGCCCCTGGCGTGTAATTGAGGTCTCTTCAGGAACTGGAGTCTGGCTTGTTATGAATCACAGCTTGGACAGTGTGAGCCCCATTATCTTTGAACGGCTTATCCCCAGTGGTCCAGGGCTTGCTTCATTTAACCCCACATCAAGAGACCAGAGGATCACAAAAGGGGCCGGGTGGGGTGCTTAGTCACTGTCAGAGGGTGTGCGATTCATCTGTGAGCGCTCAGATAGTGCTAAAGGTATCTCCAGGTTATTAGGGAACTTTAAAATAAATAGATTGGCTTAGAATCTTGAACTTTCCATTTCTTTGTTTCTGAAAATTTTTCCTAGACCAGCCGTGGGCAAACTACGGCCCGCGGGCCAGACCCGGCCCATTTGAAATGAATAAAACTAAAAAAAAAAAGACCGTACCCTTTTATGTAATGATGTTTACTTTGAATTTATATTAGTTCACACAAACATTCCATCCATGCTTTTGTTCTGGCCCTCCGGTCCAGTTTAAGAACCCATTGTGGCCCTCGAGTCAAAAAGTTTGCCCATCCACCCCTGTCCTAGACAATTCTTTTGCATGGAAGGATAACAAATTAAAAGGAAATGTTAATTTCTAAATGTGGATGAAAATGTATACACAATGTGCCCCAAAAGAAATTAGTGTAGTTAGAAAGTTTTAGAAACACCAAGGCCCATTTGTATACAGAAATTTCTTATTACCTTTTATTTCCACTTAACTGCCTATCTGGGATTATAATAAGGAAATGAAGTCATTCTGGAATTGCTGAATGTATTGTGTGCTGACTGGTAGACTACAGGAGATACAAGTTAGATTAAAGAGGCTGGTTCCTGTGTTCAGTGGCCTTGAGCTTTATATCCTGACAAATTTCTCCTAGAGGAGAATAAGTACATGGCTGCTAACCTAAGAATGTTGTCATAGGTAAACATTTTGGAAGAGTGTAAGCTAAAGGATATTAAAATAGTTCTGGGCAATTTAAACTTCATGCTTCTAATAAAAATAGTCATTAGCCAGGTATCACATATAATCAATCAATTATTTTAATAAAATATGTATTAGTTTGGTCCCTTATGAAAATTCTGGTGAACAGGATAACAGAGTAGGTATCTTACGGCATCCAAATCTGACTTAAGATAGTCTAACAATGGATCTTCATCCAGAAAGTTGACAGACTTCATGGGAAAAATGACTGAATTACCTCATGCTGTTTTTTTCTTATTCTTAACACTCCAAGTCCCAAAATAGAAGAGAGAGACTGGGGCAAAGAAGGGGGGAAATGCAGAAAGAATAACTTACTTTAAGTGCTCATAGAAATATATGGGGAAAGGCAGGCCTACCTTGTGCTGGAATTTAAAAGCTCTTTTGAAATAGTTAACCACCAAAATTCAAAACAAAACAAAAAATTCCTGAAGACTGGTCCTCGGCAAGATTGAAGGACAGTAACAAACCGAGTTAGGCCCCCGCCCTTGCCACCTGCCCTCACAGCACTCTCTGCAGTTGCGCCTCGGTTCCGACTCTCAGTTCATTTAAAACTCTTCTTGTCCAAGGTGCATCATAGCACATCATGTTTCAATAAATATCTGACAATTCGAACCAAAAGATGGGTGGACCTGGACACTCAGGATTCCTATTTTAGTTCAGCGTGCAGGAAGGAAAAACAGACACGTTTATAAAGCTGAGGTTCGGAAAGACAACTGAGAGTTCAGTGATACAGCAGCTCAGGCAGCACTCTCTTCCTGGGAGAAGTCTCCTAATTAACTCAACAACAAATATCTCAGTCTGGGAATATAATCGATACAGTAGCTCAGGCAGCGCTCTCTTCCTGGGAGAAGTCTCCTAGTTTACTTAACTCAACAACAAATATCTCAGTCTGGGAATATAATATGAGATAAAACCTGGGCCTTGTGGTCAGAGGAAAAGTGCTCAAATAAACCTGCAGAATTATTGTTTATGAGGAGAGAGGGGACTGTAATTTAGACATTAAATATATACTATAAACTGAGCATATATTTTGGGCAACTCCTCCAGATGAGCGCCAATGCATGCCATCCTCCCACTCCCCCAAATAAACCAAGGCAAAAATGCGTTTCTGGAAGTGCCTCTGGAATTCAGTAGGGGCCTTTCGGGCTCAGCCCAAAGCACGGGTGCTGTGCTCCTGGAAGGGCTGTCCTGGGCCTGCGGTGCGGGGCAGCGGGGCAGACAACACTGGTGGTCAGCCTCTGCTCATGCTCCCCTCCCCTCCACCAGGGCCTTCTTTACAGGGCTCTAGCCTGCAGGCAAGCTTCTTGGAAAGAGAGCGACTTTTACTCTTTTCGTATGGTGGAGCCGGAGGCAGGCTCATTTGCTTTATCCTTTTAAAAATGTAAGTGGTGCTAATTTTACAGTGCCAGGAGTCAGGAATAGATAATATTCCTGCTTGAAGGAATAGAGAATTTGCTTCCTGATTGATGAGGAACTTTTACTTGGAATGTATTGGGGGGAAAAAGAGACAAAAAGGCAGACACTGTAATCTGAAAACATTGTCGTTGAAATGGTAGAAAGATACTTCTGCTAAAGTCTCATTTGGCAAATATGCAGTCTCAATAAAAAAAAATTTTTTTTCATGATATTCATTTAAGGTAGTTGAATAAAAGAGCCTAAGATTAATTTACAGTCAAATCACTATTGTCAGTCACTATAAATTGAAAAGTCACCTGATGTAGCAAAGACCTAAAACTAACTTGATTATCTTGCAAAATTGACAAAATTCGGTAAGGTAATATATTTTGCCACAATTAAGCTAGGTGTACGATAAAACTACCATTTTCTTTTAGTGTACTTAATAGATTGAGAAAACATCTTTTCTGGCTATAATTCATTTCCAAAGATTCTGTTTCTACTATTTATAAAGCACAGTTTCAGTAGGTAACATGGAAACAGTGGTAAATTGGAACATTTAAGAAATTAGAATTATTTAATTTTTACTAACAGTTGTAAAACGTAGTGAACAGAAGAAAAAAAACACAAACCCAAAATATGTGCTATAAAATTGTCTCTCCTCCCCTCTCTCTCTGTATTAGGTGCCATCGGTTGTCAAGATAATGCCAAAATGAAGACTCTTTCAAAAGACATCCATAACTGTCAGGCAAGAACATTCTCATTGAGTGTGGGAGGAAGGGAGAGAGAGAAATGAAATCTGATGTCTTTTCCTGGAAGATTTGGATTAAAGCCTCAATTCTCTACCTCAGGGCCCCCAAATAATTATGCTTTGCCCAAAGTAAAGCCAATGCAAGAGTCTCAATTTTCAGGGAAGTTGGCAACTATTTGTAAGAGGGAGGAACCAGGCCTACCCAACTCAAAAATCAATATTATCTCATTTGCAGTATTCCATCGTTTGCTTACAGAATTAAAATTTACATTACCTTGTTGCTTCTTTTACACTGTGTACAAGATATTTCAGAAATGATATATTTTAAAACATATAAACAAAATTTAAGCATGAATTATTTCCTGTTTAGCCTACATTATAATTTCATCTGTGTGGTTAATTTTCCCATAGACCTGTAAACTGACGCTCTGGAAGAATTATATTTGAAGGATTCCTATAGTGAATTATTTGGAAAAATAAAGAACACTAAATTCCAAGTATTTTGCAATTTGAAATGACTTGCATAGACACAATTTTCCTTAAAGCCAGGCTATATTTATGATCATGTAGCAATAACTCTTAGACATGAGGAAAACGAATTTCAAGTTATACTTCCTAAACCTGGTAGAATTGGGACTGTACTTAGAAACTCCCCCTTATAATCAAGTATAAGGAACATCCCTCTTGACCTTCACACAGTCTGTCTTGCGACTCCCTTCTGTCTAAGGTGAAGAACAGGTTAAAAGGAAAAAAACCAAACACAACATCCTTTACATCCTTTGCTGGCAGGTGGCAGGAGACCGGTTTCTCCAGAAGTCTCATAGCATTTCATTCCGATGCCAATGCTTGTGGAAGACAACTGCAGGGACAGATGAGTAAGACTCGGGGCTATTACTTCAGTTTCCACTTACGCTCTCCATACCACGTCTTCGATCAAACACGCAGTAGGAACCAGAAATAATCCCAACCAGAAGTGTGCGGAGCTCAGGACCATAGCTGCCTGCAAGAAGCCGAAATGACAGGCGTATTTAATACTTTTTCTTTTAAAAAAAATCAAGATATAATTTAATCAAGGCAAAACATTCCCTAACACAAAAACAACAGACAGTATTAAATTCAGTGACAGTTAAACGTGCACCTAGGAAGGATGTCAGGGGGCCTGATGGGACGGGCTCTTCTCCATGATCATCAGTTCTTGTCGCACTCTTTCATGAAGTGCTTGAAGCCCCTTTCCAATCAGAATACTGTCCTAAGTCCCTCCTATGAGAAATGGGGGCCACCAGACTCCCTTGGAATAAACCTTTACCCAGTAGGCTCCTTTCATCCACTTCACTTATCCATCAGCTCACGTTCCTTCACTGCTCATTCATTCATGGAACCAATATCTTGGAGTAAAGCACAGTGGTTCTCCATACTCAGAAGGGGAGGATGAACAGATGATACAGGCTTTGCCTTCAAGGAACTTAAAGTCATGTGGTACACACACACATACACACACACACACAGACACACACAATTGTATGGTGCCATTTACATGACAGTGTAATGTATACGTCATGATAATACTATATGGAGCTTTAGAGGAAGGCTATTAGGCTAGAACAGTGGTCGGCAAACTGCGGCTCGCGAGCCACAGGCGGCTCTTTGGCCCCTTGAGTGTGGCTCTTCCACAAAATACCACGTGCGGGCGCACACGTACAGTGCGATGGAAACTTTGTGGCCCATGCGCAGAAGTCGGTATTTTGTGGAAGAGCCACACTCAAGGGGCCAAAGAGCCGCATGTGGCTCGCGAGCCGCAGTTTGCCGACCACTGGGCTAGAAGGCTGGGAAGACTTCTTGGAGAAGACAGCATATGGGATGTGCCTGGAGAGATACAGGATTGGACCTGTATCGTTGGGATTGGGGAAGGGTACAGGGGGAGTGAGTCCAAGTGGAAGGGTGGACAACAGGGGGACAGCCAGGAGCACTACCTTTGAGGACACTGTTCCTGACATACTGAGACAGAGATTGTTTGGGAGGAGCAGGTAGAGAGGGTTTGAAGGGAGAGAGTTACAGGGCCAAATCTGATGTCAGTGAGGTGAGGAACTGAAAAGAATTTAGAGCAAATGGGGGCTGGAGAATACAGAGTCCTTAGATTTTGGTTTTCGAGTGAGATTTTGATTTTGGTTTTGGTGGCAAGGATCATGGAGCTGGCTGGCCATTGACAAGCTGGCCTAGAAGGATGGGCTACTTGGAACAAGAACCCAGGATAAAGTGTGGCAGGCCTTTCATGTTCTTCGGGTTTTTTTAAATCTGGAGTTCTCACCATCTGATTCTGCTGGAATAGGTATTTTGCCACAACTCATTGCAAAGTGGAGTGAGGCTTAGAAGTGAAGGGGAGTGGAGGAGATGTGGCAAGATTAATGTCAGGGCTCTTGCTGGAAATTGGTTGGGCTGAGAATCAAAGGGGTCCCAGAGCAGCCTTCTTCATACTGCTCTTCTCATTGCACAGAGAAGGTGTGGCCTCTGCACTCCCTCACATGGCCCTGTCAGCGGGACTCGGAAGCTGTGACAATGAAACAGAAGCAGTGAGGTTTGGGTAAAGCTTCACTCCAGCCCTAGCACTGAAGGACTCTCTCTCCTTTCTAAAAACAGGAGGGCCTCTTTCAGAAAGAACAGTTCAACCTTACAAATAGGCGAGTACGTTTTGCCCCATCAATGATAGCTTAGAATTCATCGCAAGGAAATAAGTAAGGAAATGTATAAAGAAGCAAGTACCAGATTATTCACCATGGTATGAACTATCAAGGAAAGTGAAGGATAAATGTCCAAGAAAAGGACTTAATATCTTGTGGTCCATCCAATGGGCTGCTATGCAGAAAGTAAAGTGATATAGAATTACATGTGTTGACAGAGATGCCATGCTACATTGCTAGTGAAAATCTGGGTTCGGAGACAACCTCTTACAGGAGCCCTACCATGGAAATGGGTGTGTGGAAAGGAAGCTGATTGGCCCAAGCCTCAGAATTACACTTGAGATGCAGTCCACCCACACGTCATGGCCTCTTTTGTTGTTGTTGTTACTTATATGTCAATATACACCATACTTTTTGTAGTCCTGTTTCGGTATTTCCTCACCTTTAAAAAGCGCATTTTAGGGTTTCAAAAACAGTGAAGTGGCCAGGCCTTGATGGACTTGAGACTACTAACCCTTTGCATATGCGAGTGCTTATATGTTCAGGAGAAATGCCTGGCATGGGATATCAGAAGGACTGTCTGGGTAGGAGAATTGCTGGTTTTTATTTTCAGAGATCTTTAGCTAGTTCTACTTCCTGTTTTTTCTATAGAGAACATATATTACTTACATGAAAGAAAAGGTTATTCCCCTCCCCCCCAAACAAACTTCGGGAAGGAGTTGGATGGTTAGCAGTCCCCTTCCTGCAGTCCAGCCTTCCACCTCCGATACTCTGGCTCCAGGCTGACAGGGTCCCCAGGAGCCCAGCTGAGGGGACCCCTTGAGTTTTGCTCTTGCTACAAATGCCTCGGGTGGTGCGTGGCCCATGGAAAGCAGTCCTGTTTAGCCATATTTATCAAAGAATCCAATTATTGAAAAATAACATTTTACAACCATAATGTAATATTTTAAATACATTATGAAACTTAGAACTTTTCACTGCTGAGGGAAATAAAGAAAATGAACTTTGAACTGCCCTGTTTGAAATATGAAGACCCTCCTAAATTAACAAAGATAAATTGGAGAGTTGAAAGTATTGTTGTTGGTTTTTAAAACCTGGAGCTGTGAAGGTATCATATATATAACTAATTTTAACAGTGTGTCTCCCTCCAGAAAGGTGTCTACCATCCTGATTTTCAGATTGACCAAATTCCTAAAGTATTTGCTAAAGCCACAGCCTTAGTCATTTAAATTTCATTAGATTGTTCTTGTTTCTTAGCATAACAAAAAATGTTTATTGAGCTGAGCTAGTTGACAAATGGCTCTTAATTACTCTCCCCTTCCCTCCACATACACTATTCAGTGAGGTTTTAAAAACATCCTTTTGATGTGCTAACAGTCCCATTGGGAAGAATGCACCTCTGGGTTAACAAGTCCTTAGCTAGCAATCACTATTAACCAGTTTGGTGCCAAATGCATAGGAACCACTCTGGTCAATTAGAGCAGATGAGGCCCAGAAATCAGGATTTTAAAAAGATTCCCAGGCGATTCTAATGTGCAGCCAAGGTTGAGAATCACTGAATTAGAGGAAAGTGAGGCTCAGATGGGTGCAATTATTTGAGAAATTAGGACACAAACTGATGAGGGCTGGAAGGGATCCGAGGCTTGTCTAATTGTAATGCTGCACAGCACCACCTCAAGTCAGGCAAGCATTTCTTAACCAGGGACACCCACAGAACCAGTAACAGGGGACCAGTGCGCTCCTTAGCTTCAGTGTGCTACTCATCACACATGCCCACAGTGCCCAGGGCCAGCCCTCTGTGAACAAGGCGACAGCAGGGAAAAGGGTTTAAAAAGGGTCACCAAGCTAGGGAAGGTCACTTTGTGTTCCCCAGTGTGGGGCAAATTTGAAAGGAAGTGATAGAGATGGAGAAGGCAGTAGCTCACGTGTGAGAAGGAAGCTAAGGTTCTTTGCACATCACTATGTGCCAGACTTCCCATAGAGAACTTCATTGAATCCTCCACAGTCCTCATTTTACAAAGAAACATTAACTCTGAAACTTCCCCCAGCACCTGAAGCCAGAGAGTAGGGTCATCAAGATGAGGTTCAAACCCAAGTCCTCCTCCCTCCCGCAGCCTGAGGAATGAAGCCCCCGCCCCCCATCTCCCACCTGCCTGTCCAGGGCAGAAGAGACGTCTCTAAGTTTAGAGAGAACACAATACTCAAGGCACAAGTCTGACATCAATTTTACACCAAATTCAAAATTTAAGTAGGAGAAAAATTGCAGAACTTGTAAAGGTACGAAAACAAAAAGAAACACAGGAAGAAAAATGTCCCCAATCCCTCTACTCCCACCGAGCAACAACAACAACAAAATAAAACCCAAACATAACGCTAGGCTCCTAAGAATACATGTACTTGTAATGCCTTTCTCCTCAGCAGAAAAGAAAATGGCATGGCCACACAAAGCATTCAGCGAGACCACATTTACTTGCCACAGGAGGGAGGAAGCAAATTCCAGGCTGAAATCCAGTCCTTCATTTCCTGTAATCATTCTTCCCCGTACAAAACGCCTAGGGCCTGGTGCCAATTTTAAGTTTCGATTTACTGAAAAGGGGGAAGACGTCTCAGTTCAATACTGTGCAACATCTTCTGAAGCACGCAGGTCAGAAACCTGGTGTGAATGCAAATGAATTTTCAGAAAAACAATCAAGTGATCCCCAAAGCACTGGACATACCTCTGATAAGTCAAAAAACTAGCCAGTACACTCCATCCTGATACCTAATCCACCTGCACGAAAGGGGAGTTGAGCCTACAGCCTCCAACACAAAAACCTGCCTCCTCAGCCTCTCTATTATCTGCACCTGATAATGGGAGAAATTAACCATCTAAAAGTTCCTACAAATGCAATCTTATTAAAGACAAAAGATACAACCAGCACAGTCTTTTCAACATTAATGTTTTTATCACAAAGCATAAGGTAGCTTTATCAGTGGATGTATTTTGAAACCCTCAAATGTTAGTGATGGTTCATTAACATCATCCTCTGAAAAGGGTTTCTCAAAAGTAACCCTATGTTCTTACCAAACATATTTACCCACCAAGAGGTCAAAGCAGTGATCTTGGAGGTTACAATTTAAGTACAACAGGTTGTCGAATATTGTAGCTTTGTTCAACTTTATTTCATTATAATGTTGATGAGATGCTATAGGAACTTCACTCTTATTTATATCAATTAGCCAATGGTCAAATTGGTTTTGTCATATGTCAGTTTCTATAAAGCAGTGGTTCTCAACCTTCCTAATGCCGCAACCCTTTAATACAGTTCCTCATGTTGTGGTGACCCCCAACCATAAAATTATTTTCATTGCTACTTCATAACTGTAATTTTGCTACTGTTATGAATTGTAATGTAAATATCTGATATGCAGGATGTATTTTCAGGGGTTGCGACCCACAGGTTGAGAACCGCTGCATATTAAGTGAGAGCTATCCTATATAATAAAAGCCTAATATGCAAATCAACCGAACAGCAGAATGACCTGTGGAACGACCAGTCACTATGACGCGCACTGACCACCAGGGGGAAGACACTCAACGCAGGAGCTTCCACCAGCCTGCAGGTCCCAGGCCAGCCAAGGTGGGTTCCAGCGGGGGGCCCCCTGATCGCCCCGCCGGTCGCCCTACAGATTGGCCCTGATCACCAGCCAGGCCTAGGGATCCTACCTGTGTACTAATTTTGTGCAGCAGGCCTCTAGTGCACTAATATGCACAAACCTTAAGTACTTAGTTATAAGACTTTTGACAACTGCCTACATCTGTGTAACCTCCACTCAAAACAAGATAAGACATTTATTTCATTCACCCCAAAGAGTCTGCTGTGCCCTCTCCAAACAATCTCCACATCCAACTGGCAATCACTGCCCTGCTTGCTGTCACTATGGCTGCTGTACCTATTCTAGAATATCACAAAACTGGAAAGACAGAATACTCATTCTTTTGCATTTGGCTTCTTTCACCCAACACAACGTCTCTGAGAGCCATCGATGTTATTCCATCCATGTATCTGTAACTTGTTCTTTTTATTTTTTTTCCAAATAGTATTCCATTGTATGAATATATCACAATTTGTTTATCCTGTGGATAAACGTTTGAGTTATTTCCAGTTTTTGACCTATTATAAGAATAGGCTGGTCTGCACATGCCTATACAGTCCTTTATTGTGTACATATGTTTCCCTTTCCTTTGGGTAAACACCTGGGAGTGGGGTTGCTCTGCATATGGGAAGTATATGATCAACTTTATAAGAAACTGCTAGAGTTCTCTAAAGGGGTTGTTTGAGTGAAGTGAGTGTATGAGCATTCCAGCTGTGCCACATCCTCACCAACACTGGGTAGAGTCAATATTTTTTATTTTAGCCATTCTAGTGGCTCACTGTGGTGGTGGGATTGTGCGTGTGGGGGTTACTCTGACAAACAATGTCATCATCCCATGGAAGCCACGTGAGAAGAGGGACCCTTCTCCAATGACTGGCAGGGAAGCTGGAAATTAAAAGCTACTGGAAGCAAAACCTGAAGCTAATGAAGACTGCCCCCCACCCCCTGCACTCCAAGGGCGCTAATCCCTGTTTCAGAGCATATAGAATGTGATGACTTTTTAAAAATTGGTGTAACATTCAAATTATTAATTATTCCCAGCCTGTGACGAGAAGGTATTTCCACTTTCCCCATACAGGCTATGAAGAGGTAGAGTGTTGTCAATGCAATTTGCCTACTTATTAGAGAGAAAGGTGAGTCTTCAAATCCCTTGAATTATTAACTTATTTTCTTTTTCATGTAATGGTCATTTTGAAATCCTATTTTCTCTTTAGTGCCCCATTTTATTTTATTTATTTATTTTAAATTTTTTTATTGATTTCAGAGAGAAAGGGAGAGGGAGAGAGAGAAACACCAAAGATGAGAGAGAGAGTCACTGATTGGCCACCTCAGGGATCCAAGCCTGCACCCCAGGCATATGCCCCGACTGGGAATCGAACCCTGATCTCCTGGTTCATAGGTCAACACTCAACCACTGAGCCACTCCAGCTGGGAAAGTGCCCCATTTTAGAGATCAAATGGTTGGTCTAACCCCGTGGTTGGCAAACTGCGGATCGCGAGCCACACGTGGCTCTTTGGCCCCTTGAGTGTGGCTCTTCCTAAGCCTTAGGAGTACCCTAATTAAGTTAATAACAATGTACCTACTTATATAGTTTAAGTCTTAAAAATGTGGCTCTCAAAAGAAATTTCAATCATTGTACTGTTGATATTTGGCTTTGTTGACTAATGAGTTTGCCGACTACTGGTCTAACCAAATGGCTGTACTAAATCACCCAGCATGACCCTGAACCTTGCTATGCACTCACTTCCTACAATTTTTTGGGGGGTGCGAAGACAAGCAATTCCTAGCAGTCTGGTATGGGAAATTAAAGCAGGGAAAGTGGGACTCTCATTTCTGAGTTTAAAACTGATGCTGTGTAATCGGTATGTTCTTCTACTTTCAGGAACAAAAAAAGCAAGGTTCACAGGGACACATGTGCCGTCTTTATCTTCTATGTCACAGGGGCACTTGTCCCGCAGGGTGATGGGGAGGGCTGCAGGGACACCATGTACCAGAACTGACTTTCCTGACACAGAGGTGAGCTTGCTGGCTTCCTGAAATTAGGCTGTGGATCTGTGTCTGCAGCATAGTATATAAATTGTGAATTCATGGGCAATTCTAACAATCACGGTTTCTAGATTGCAATCCTTGTGTGGTTGTTCAGAAAGCTAAAAACACACTGGACTGACAGTTCTCCATCTTCCAGAAGAGAAAAAACAGATGTCCAACAGGTCCAACAACCCTGATAATTTAGAAAGTTAGGTTCAACATTAAAGCACAGTATTTAGGGGGGGAAACCAAGATGGCAGCATAGGTAAACACCGGAGATTGCTGCCTCGCACAACCACTTCAAAAATACAACTAAAAGATGGAATGGACATCACCCAGAACCACAGGAAGGCTGGCTGAGTGGAAATTCTACAAC
>NW_005358092.1:619439-679351 GCF_000412655.1 Myotis brandtii
TTTTTTTTCTTTCCCAATTTGAGTTTTGTTTCAGACTAGAAAGCCTGCATTGGTGGAGGGCACATGATTGAGTTCTCTTTTTTCCTGTCTCCTCCTCCTCCTTTCTTGATTCTCAGATGATGTTTATGGCCTCTCCAGAGCAGAGTGAAGAGGAAGGTGGGGTGGATAAAGGCCCAGTGTCTTAATTTGACTGTTAAAGTTAGAGTGGATGTTAGTGCTTCTAAGTGTGGCAGCTACCTGAAGCTGACTCCTTTTCTCCTGGGACTTTCCACAGGCCACCTCTCCCCCTACTCTTGGAAGCATCTGACAGCTGTTTCCTTGTTCTAATCCCTGCCCAGGTTGGCTCTTTTGACTCCTTCTCACAGCCCCTAGGCCTCTGGCAGTCACATTTTTTTAATGAGAAGTGCATTCAGTAATGATCTACTAGAGGCCCAGTGCACAAAATTCGTGCACAGGTAGGGTCCCTAGGCTGGCTGGCGGTCAGGGCCAATCGGGGCCTTCCAGCTGCCAGCTGGGGCCTTCCTTACCCTGGCTGCTGGCCGGGGTCTTCCTTTATTCCACGCCGCACCCTGGTGGTTAGCACACGTCATAGTGAGCAGTCGAACTCCCGGTCCGTTGAACTCCCAGTTGGTCAAACTCCTGAGAGGACAATTTGCATATTAGCCTTTTATTATATAGGATTATATTTATAGGGCACAAAACTGAAGTTGAATCACAAGTAATGAGTACAACTATGTGAGAGGGTTTTTTGGGGGGTTTTTACTTCCCTATTTATCAAATCTCATTTTAGTGGATATGACAGATCTTGTCATCTGGTAAATCCAAATGAAATGGCACACAGAGTTTCCACTGACATGTGAAATGGCCTGAAGGAACAAATGTTTTCACGATTAAACGCCTACATGTTTTCATCAATAAGTTGATGTGTCGCGCACCTATGAATGAGGACAGTGGGTGGGGAGTGAGGGCGGAGGGTGGGGTAGGAACTGGGTGGAGGGGAGTTATGGGGGGAAAAAAGAGGAACAAATGTAATAATCTGAACAATAAAGATTTAATAAAAAATTAAAAAAAATAAAGCACAGTATTTAGGACAGACATGAATAAAAATGGCCCATCTTGTTGATTTGCCATCTGAGTGATGAGTCCCCAGAAGGGATGAGTGCCCCTCCCCATGATTATGACTCACTTTTCCCCTGCATCTAGAAGGTCCAGAGACTCACAGACTGGCTCCAGGCACCCTCCAAGTTGTTCTTCTGCCCCCACAGGCCCAGGGCCCTGTCTGGATACACAGGAGCCTTGTTTGGGCCATTTACTCGCTGGCTGCTGTGGTACCTGAATACAGTCTGGTGGCATCACCCACACTTGCTAAGGTAGACTAAGGAGGTGCTCTGCTCACTCCTCCTCCTACAGACAAGGATGAAACCAGGGTCTCAAATAAAGAGCTTGGTGGAGGCACCACGGGGAAAGGGAGTCTGAAAGGATCAAAGAGAGAGTGACCAGAAAGTGTTTCCTGAAAGGCTGAGGGGCTATGAGGATTTCTGTGGGAGGCTGGATTACACAGACTTTCAAAAGAGCCCTGTTGCAGTCAGCTCAGGCTGCCATAACAGAATATCGGAGGTTGAGGGGCTTAAACAATAGATATCTGTCCTCACAGTTCTCAGACTGGGGTTCCCTCATGAGGGCTCTCTTTCTGGCTTGTAGATGGCCCCCTTCTCACTATGTGCTCACATGACCTGTGTGTGTGTGTGTGTGTGTGTGTGTGTGTGTGTGTAATCCTTGTATGGTTGCAATCCTTGTGTGGAGGAAGAGAGGGATGGGGAGAGAGCGAGCACTCTCTCTGGTGTCTCCTCTTGTAAAGGCACTAATCCCATCATGAGGGCCCCACTCTAATGGCTCATCTAAAACTAATTACCACCCAACAGTCCCATCTCCAAATACCAACACAGTGAGGATTAGGGCTTCAACATATGAGTTGGGGAGGAGAGCACAAGTATTTAGTCCATAACAAGCATGGACAGCTTGCTCAGGCTCCAGTCCCAGTTTTGCAACTTAGTCTACCAGTAACTTAATCACCAGGCCTCACTGTCTTCCTCTGTAAAATGGGAAAAATATAATACTTACCTTATGGAGTTACCATGAGGCTTCAATGAGTTAATAAATGTAAAGCACTATTTAAAAAGTGCCTGGTATATAGTATGTGTCATACCCATTACCTATAATTGATTTTCTCCATACTATTGACATAAGCAAAAATATTTAAACATCCTCAAAGTTGGGGACAGTGAGGTAGAGTGGCTCCTGAGTAGGATTTGAGGGGGAGTTGGATCCAGAAGGCTACGTTCTGCTCCAACTGTCAGTGAAGGTTTACCAGTCACTGTTCTCAGATAGGTGGTGGGTTAAACTGTAAACTGAAAAATTCCCAAATTATGCTGCAAACAAAGTTGCTTATTGATGCTAGACAGCAAAGTGTTAGTAGTAATGCAGGTAGAAAGGTAAGATCTATACTTTTTAAAAAAGTACTTTAAAATATATATTTTATTGATTTCAGAGAGGAAGGGAGAGGGAGAGATAGAAACATCAATGATGAGAGAGAATCAGTGATGGGCTACCCCCTGCACGTCCCCTACTGGGGATCCAGCCTGAAACCCCGGGCATGTGCCCTGACCGGGAATTGAACCGTGACCTCCTGGTTCCTTGGTTGGATACTCAACCACTGAGCAACACTGGCCGGGCAATATCTTTTCTTTATGCTCTAGTCTAAGCACAGCTCACTGTGCTTACTGCTAATATGCTGTCTTCTATTTTTTATTGACTGAGGTGGACTTCCTATCATCACACCAGGCCAAGCACTGTCGCTTATCTCTAGTCTCCATAGAATGATACTTAGAGCCCAGACTCCGCTGTCCCTGTCACAGGATGAAGGATGTTCACCAACAACATTGTGCCTGAATGGAAAAGAAAAAAGAGTAGGTGCTAATCTTTTCTGTGGAGCTGCATGCCAAAATGCTAAATACGGTGTCAGCCTGAGTCACAGCCCCATGAAGAGGGGAAATTTTCAACCCAAATTGTGTGCTAGAGCTTAGCTGCTTCCACTGAACTGAGGGGTGAGTGGGGTCTCCCCAGTCATACAGAACTGAACTGCTGCAGAATAACCAGACCATGGCCATTTTCTTATCCTTAGAAAAGAATGAAAAGGAATTCAGAGCTGGAAGATCCTGAAGATCATCTTGGCTTTCAGGTTTTTCTGTAGACTCCTAGTTGTCAGGAACCACAAACCAAAGACAAAAATCATTGTTTCTGGTGATAAAGACTTCTCCCACCCCTGGAGCTGGCTTGCAGATACAGAAGGCAAACAGCAACCCACGTGACCTGAGAGGAGTGGTGCTGGGCAGAGTCATCTCCCCAGCTCTTCTACTTGACATTAATGAAGATAGAGACCATGGGAATTACATAATTAATAGAAGTGATACACCCATGCACAGATCTGAAATGTGAGATATTTATTCTCACTGGGAAGTCCTTGTCAATCACTCTTTTGGGCATTTGGAGTACCTTTAAAAGTGTAATATGACCTGGAAGATTTGTGTTTTTTAAGAGTACCAATGTGTTGATATTTGCATAAAAGCACAAGATAAACAAGCTCTTAAATCTTCAATCTCACTCAAAGATTGAAAAATAGATACTTTCATATTAAAATCAGGAATATTATCACAATAATTTGAATGATTTTCCCCCTAAAACCAGAGTCTTCAAATAAATATTTTTGAGAGGCAATGCCATGGGATATATCCCCAGGCCTCCAGGGGGCTTCAGGTCTTTTCGTTCCTCCACTGTTAGGAGTGTTTCATGGGCAAGTTTGAGGAAAGTGGAATTAACAGTCATGAATGCATACCTGAGTTAAACAATAATTTATACAATATATAGTCTGTCAGTAGGCACAGGACATTCACAGGAATTGTAAGCAGGAACCATGGGTGGACATGAAAAGGCTTAGAGTCACCAAACTTTAGCTACAACATGATTTTGTTCAGACCCAGGCTTTGCTTGGCACTTGCTGTGGGTCAAGTTCTTTCTGGTTTCCTCCTCTTTAGATTTCCTAGGGGGCTTCCCAATCTATATCCCAGAGCTAAGATCTAGGAGAAGCGTTCTCAGGAGAAGAGAGATGTCTCCTTGGGGACATGGCCCCTGAACTTCTCTGCTTCACTGAGGTGGGAGTTGGGATTTTCTCAGCAGTGGAGTATGGTGGTGAAGGATGAACTAGAATGGAATGGAACCATGCCTCTGGGCCTTAAACTATGACACTTAAACAGGTTAATTAACCTCCCTGTGCCTGTTTCCTCATCTGTAAAACTGAGGTGGCAGTAGCATCTGCTTCACAGAGCTGTCATGGCCCTCATAACACATTCCATTTCACCCAAACCCCGAGAAGTCCTGCGCTAAACCTTCAAAAATAAGCATGTACTTCTTCCTTCCTCCTTGCACCCCCACCCTCAAACATCTGTAAGGTGCCTTGTGCTGATCTTAAAACAGCTTTGGCTGTAAAATGACTCAGATGGAGCAAATGAGCTCAGTGGCTGGTGCACGGTACCTGGGCGTCTGAGCCCCTGCCAGCTGGCTGCCATCCATCCCTCAGCTGGCCTTCCTGGAGCAGAACAATCCAGGGACCCCTCCATGAGACATTTTCTCCAATGTTTTCTTTAACTCTGACAACTGCAACTGAAATTTAGCAGCAGCTTGTGGCCCCTCCGGGATTTCTTTAGCATATTTCTCTCTCTCACTCTTGCTGTTGCTTTTTACTGCTCCTCCACATCAAAGTTCAGATTTCTTTTTTAATAGAAAGATTAAAAGGTTATTGGGGAGAAAAGACTTGACATAATAACTTATGATGACCTACTGAATACTGCAAAATATCCATTCCAAGTAGAAATTAAGAAATTAACATCATGCTTTCTACTTTTCCAGATGATTTATTTCTTTCATGAAACTAAAGACTTCACAGTCACAAACGATCTGCCTTCCTCCCTCCAGCAGTTTTGAGCACTCATCATGTGTCATCCTCTTAGTTACTTATGAGACACAAAGATGATTTCAGAGTGGAAGGGAGAGGGAGAGATAGAAACATCAATGATGAGAGAAAGCACGTCCTCCTCCTCACCTACAGGCGTCTGCGCACTGACAGCAGGTAGTGCTTATTGTTCAACTACTTACTCACCTCTTTGTATACGCTGCCTGCCGGGTGCACACAGGGATACATCAGCAGACCCTGCAGTAACTCCAAACTCCCAAGAAAGGTATCCAAAATAACATACATGTCTATTATTCATCTAAAACCAACCCTCACGTCTTCCCACCCCCTTCTCTAGCATTTCCTGTTTTCATTAACAACACCACTGGTCTTGGGCACAAATGAGAAGTAGGTAGGTCTTGGTTTTAGCTTCTACTCTCTTCTATCAAACCTCCCTTTCTGGGTATTCCCATATGTATTATTTCTAAGCTCCACAACAATCCCTGCAATTCTTTAAAGCATCTGAGAGGGCATTGACAGTTCAGAAAAGAATCATTTTTCTAAAAGGGAAATAAGTTGAGTGAATAGAGGAGGCTTCTAATTGACATACAACAGTTCCCCAAAGAGATGAAGTCTCCTGCGTAGGAATCATAGATGCTCTCTAGGTTCAAAACCTGGAGGCAAATGCTCACATTCCTCTAAACATAGCTAGCAGAGTATTGCCAGGCCCTCGCTGCTCAGACCCTGCCCCTCAGATGCAACTCCAGAGACGCTGGGCCTGGACACAAAGAGTCCCACGTGACCCTACTTGATGTGGCAGCCCAGCAGCCTGCACGTCCACAGGGCAAGGAGGGCTCGGGGCATGGCACTGCTCATCTAAGTGAAAATACCCAGTTACACCCAACTTCATACCACAAGCACACACCTCTTCCAGGAAGATCATAGACACCAGGGTGAAAAGTAAAACTTCACAACTTTTAGAAGAAAACCTAGGAGAATATCCTTTTGACCTTGATTAGCTTTCGGAAAATATACAAAATGACAGAAACTATGAAGGGAAAAAGATGAGTCTGACTGCATAAAAATGGAAAACTTCTGCACTAAAAGACACCAGAAGCAAAATTTAAAGAAAAGCCACAGATTGAGAGATTTGCCAATGGGTATTCCATATGCAATTCTATACTCTAGGGAAACTCAGACAAGCCCACAGATATGCATGTACAGGAACGTGTGCTATAGCATTTTTAGTAATTGCAAAAAAAATGGTAATGTAAATGTTTATCAATATGAGAATAAATAAATTTTGGAATATTTATATAACTGAAAAGAGCATTAAAATGAATGTATTACAATAATATCACTATGCATAAATGTCAAAAACAGTGGGAGATAAAATCATCCCAAACAACCCAGTATTGAGGGGAAAGGTGCATATAATACAATCTACATTAAGTTTCAAAACCCTGCAAAAATCAACTTTGTGTATTTTTTATATTTTTGATAGGTTTATGCATACCTAATACATGCACAAAAATAGTAAACATTAAAGTAATGGGAGTATTTCTATTTCAAGGGGAATGAGACTGGCAGGGCAACTAGGGGGGCTCAACAGTACAGTTAACATTTTAACTTCTTTTCAAAAAGACACGAGGCAAGTAGTATAATATTCGAATAGGCCAGGTATTTAATGCATGTCCTTTGTGTCTATGTGGGAAATTTGTCACCATGTTGAAACTTCTATTCTGAGGCCATGGCATATGACATGGCTGTATGAGACCCCATACCAAAGGCTGAGTTTAAAGGATGGGTCCATAGGTAGGAATTCACTAAGGTTCGGTTTAGACTATGATGCTGCCAGGCCCACTGGGGAACAAGAGGGGCAGTCCTTGTCCTCTAGCAGCCTTGGGTCACCATAGGAGGAGCAAACAGAGAGTTCTAAGGCAGAGTAGAGTAACACTAGTTCTTTGGGGTCATTGAGATTCCATCCAGTTGCAGGTGATGAAAAGCCCTCTGGCCAGAAGAGCAGGATAAAGACCAAATAGGGAGTATATTCTGCTAAAGAAAAATGTGCTTGGGTTTAGGATATATGTAGGGAAGTAAACCTGAAAAGGAAGGAAAGAATGTTGGGCTGAGGGGTTTAGATTTCACTCCTGGGACAAGAAAAAGCTACAGAAGGCATCTGGAACAGGGGACATGGATCAAGGCACCAGCTTACAGGAGCTCTCAAAGTGAGAGCAGACTCTGGAGACCAGGAGAGGAGGCCTCTGAAGTAGCCATGGAGACAAAGGAGAGCCTTGACTAGTCAGAGGAGCGGCAGAGAAGGGGAAGGGCAGGGCCCGAGCAAAAGCAGGAGCTGGCAATGAAGGAGGAGGTGAAACCAAAGGTTCAGAGGCTGACCGACTAACTTTCAGGAAGTTCTGGTTTGGGGAAGTGTGGCGGTGGAGGTCACAATAAAGATGACCATGGAGACTGATGAGGGCAGCTGTGACAACAAGGAAAGAGCTACATTTACTCTGTGCTGGTTGTGTGCCAAGCAATGTTCTCAGCCCTCTCTGTGAATTAGCTTATTTCATCCTCCCAACAACCCAGGAGGTAGGCACTAGTGCCATTCCTGTCCCATAGATGAATAACTCAGGCAAGAAAAGTCAAATAATATGGCCAGGGTCACACAGCTGGAACATGGCAAAGCCAGGGCTAGAACCCAGCCATCAGACCCCAGAGCCCAAGCTCTCTCACCAGAGAGGTGGGCTAGTCTATATATCTAGGGGTCACTTGTACCACAGGGATGGGTGAACCTGTGTAAGAAAAGGCATGAGATTAGAATCTGGGTGATACCTATCTTAGGAGGTGGCAGATAGAAAAGGAGTCAGGATTTAATTCAGTCTTAGTCAGGGAGGAAGAAGACCCAGGATGGAGCTGTACTTTGAAGGTGAGGGCATTTTAGGGAAGATGTGGGGGAGGATGAAAGGGAGTGCAGCAAAATGCATGAGTAAATGGGGGGGAAGGATGGAGGGCCAGAGGGATTTTGGCCAGAATAATGAGATGGCAGTGGGGAAGGAGAGAGAATCTGGAAATGTAAAAAATCAAGAGGGGAACTGGTGGAGAGTGGTCCCAGAGTGAGTGAGAGGGCATGACATTGGGAGCCGAGTGGGAAGAAATGGCTTTGGAAGTTTAAGGGTCAGTTGTGAACTCAAGTATGGGAGGAAGGTAGCATGAGTAGATGGCAATTTGAAGAAATTTCTGGGTGGCCAGGAGGATGTGGAAGAAACTGATGGGAAGTGACCTCAATCCCTATGAGTAAATAGGTGAAGTCGTGTTCAGAACAAAGTAATCTGGGGCCACAGAAGAGGGAATAACCTTTGAAAAATGCTGCTTGGAGACAGGAAATCAAATAAATAGACATGATGATACCAATGACAGCCCAACTTCTAAGACAAACAGATCAATTTGATGAGGATACAAATCATTTGAGTTTTCCTAAAAATGCTGATAGCCTAAGAAAAAGCTAAGCAAGCAGATGGTGGGAGTGACAAGGTAGAAAAATCAGAACCAAGAAGGGCAAGGGAATTGAGGAGAATGAATGAACCACTTAAATAATTCATTTTGGAGTCCAGCTGAAAAAAGGGAAGATGAAGGCTGAGAGAACTGGAAAGAGAATATTCATAGAGTATCTACTGGACACCAACTATAAGGTTGCAATATTGATAACAACAATGAAGATGAAAAGCAATTTCAGTGGGAACAAGCAATTTCACTAGAGGTGGTAGGTGAACTGGGGATGCTGTGAGCCCAGTGGAATCAGATGCTAAGATAGTGTGTAGAAGACAAGAGATTTCAGTGGCCAAGTAATGGAGGTGTAGCCTTGCCAAGGAATGGGGAGGTGGCTGTAGAGGAGGACCTCATAGGTGCTGAGGAAATCAAAGGATTAGGAAGACGTGATAAACAGAGGGCTTGTCCACTACATCCCCAATGATGTAGCAAAAGTTAAGAGTGAAAAATCAGTGTGTATCTGACAAAGGTAGAAGGTGCTATAAGTAGACACATGAACTAAAGAGAAATGGCCCAGAGGATGCTTCAGGAAGAAGTATGTGGACTCCTGCATCCTGGTCCCATGTTTGAAGTGAGAGCTATATTGGAAAATATATTGTATAAGTTGATTGAATGTTTTTTTTTTTAAAGCAAACAACCCACCAGATCAGTCGATTGAATGCTTTCAAAGGAAAATACTGTAATTTAACTCCTATAATGAGCCTAATATGAGAGGAAAAATGGATGGTAATTGGGCAAAAAACAGGGGTAAAAGGAGCATGTTAGAGATATGAGGCAAGCAAAGGAAAGGAGAAACTAGTGTGGGGACATATTTCGATCCAATGTGCTCAGTCTCTGGAATGTACTATAGACTTCCTTCCACACACCTAGGACACTCATGACTTCTTTACAATTGCTAAGAAATGCTGGTATCTTCCTAGCCCTTTCGGTGAACAACTGGACTTTGAATCAAAACTTGTCTCCCTTCTGCTCTATTCTGAGGTGTATGAGCAGCTTGGGCTAGAAAGCTCCTGGGTGACTTGTGAAAAAAGCAGGCAATCCATTACGTGTCCTGTTTGCACCTTTGTTCCCATTACAACCGTAATTCAGACGAAATACACACATACACATGCATGTTTAGGTGTGAAAGTTAACACCATCTACAGTAATGTGAAATACTACATATGTGCAATGGGGTTAATTTACAGTTACTGTGGGATACATAACTCTGTAATTTCCTGGCTTTGGTCTGCATAGTTTTTCAGACTTGACATTTTATTAACTTTTTCTTTAAACCAGCTATCTGTCTTTGGCTAGTTTTCCCCATCGTATTAGCTTGCATATTTCCAAGCTGAATATCATGTTGTAAAAGCCTGTCCATTTCCTCTCATCTCTCTCAGTCCATCTGTATTTTTTTACATCTAACCTCCTGGGTCCTCACCCTTTTTGGCTCTGTAAATTTAATTAATGTACTCTTGACTTTCTTTACCAAGCCACTTGAAAATTTACATAAAACAGATCCAATTTTTTCATCATACCCTAATAGAAACACTTCAGCTACATTTCCCTTTCCCATATATTTCAATTTATCTTTTCAATACAACTTCCCTAGTTTAAAATTAATAGATATAACTAAACATAAATACTTTTGACTGATTCTTCTATGGAAAGGCTTCTACATTTGCCTTGTTAAAATTGGGTTAATATGTAAACAACATTTTAAAATTGGGTTAATATGTAAACAACATTTGCTATTATATACTTTTCATAAAATTGATATCTTCTTTTCTTATGCCTTAGTTCTCCTTAATATTGTTGAAAGCCCTGAAGGATTTATTTTGCTTTTATAGAACTGCCTTCCTATATTTCTATTAATTTTGGAGAACTGAAGATGTTTTCAGAGGAGAAACAAAATACAATAATTATCCGTTTTTCCCCATAAAAACACACACAAAAAAACCCAACAAACAAAAAATGAGGTTAATCTGAGTTGCTGTGTTTTTTTTTTGTTTTTAAAGAAAGAACTCCTAGCTGATTGAATGAATTCTCCTAATGCATTTGAAATTTTGAATCATAGAATATTTATTATAAGATCCATTTTGTTTTTCCTCATATTTTTATTTGCTTACTCAGTGTATTATTTAATGTCAATGATACACAATTTATGTCTCCTTCCTTAATGGAAAAAAAATGTTTATTAGTAAGCTAGTGACAATTCCTTTGTTCTCCACATTAACTACTTGCTTTCTCCCTAGCAGGAACATTTATATGCTTACCTCCAGAAAAAACAACATATATACTAGTTGCCTCAAATCAACTCTAAGGCAGTAACAGTTGAGCTTACATATTTGCCTGTAATTCTTTCTGCTGAAATCCTTAACAGGCTATAAATACGTTCACGATGGAAACAATGGAGGAGAAAAATATGAAAAATGTGTCTTTGAATTTGATTAATTTTAGAATCCCTTATTTAAATACTTTGTCTTACTTCTCATTTTTTTTAGATGACCCTTACTGGTCAAGACAATTCTCATATCACCCCTTTCTTTGCAGCTCTTGAAATAATCGGATTTTAAAATTAAAACACTTACTGAAATGTACCAACAAATACATTTGAATTGCTATGAGAAGTATCAAAATGAAGTTCATTAAATCTATAGAGAGCTACCCAAAAACAAGAAAGAAAGAAGTTATCTTGGTTAGCTTTCCACAGAGCAGTGCCACAGTAAAAGCTGAGGATCACAGGTGGTCCACTAAGAAGACACGAAAACTCATAACCTACGGCATTCTAGCCTTTGGACCTGCAAATCATAGTGTCTTGGGTAGTGAGCTGAGTTGAGTGTTAGACAATACCAATGGTGGAATAACTAGACAAAGACATTCCAGGATGGACAGAAATGGTGAGGAAGAAATAGCTTTGTGTTATATTCCGGTAAACTGAGCCTGGTCTTCAAGGAGTTTTCCCAAGGAGGGGGGCAGGACAGCCAACCTTTCACTCACCTGCAAACTCTCCTCCAATGATTCACCCTGGACCCAATTAGACCTTCTATGCTGACACTTCAGTGTCATGATCCCACTAATTAATTCACAGATTAGAACTTTAATGAAAATTTGTGGGATCAGGATTTCTTCCCTTCTCCATTCCGCTGGACTTAAAGATGATGATTTACTATTTTTCTTTCAATTAAAGGACAACAGGAAAACATTTGTTTTGAGTCCTGATTCGCAGGCCCACTGAGGCTTGTTCCATCGAACTTCTCACTGAAGGTTCAGCGGGGCCTTTCTGCGTCTCCACAATAAATTACTTCCGCAGACGCTCGGGCCCACAGCTTCCCCGAATCCTCCCTTATAATCCCCAACATCTGTTCTATGTCCAGCGCTGACCAATGTGGGAATCAGCAAGTATTGACTGTCAGCATCAGCACAGATGAGCACACATGCTCACAGAGCGTCAGCTGGCCCTGTGATTTCAGCTGAACACACCGGACATAAGCGAGGCTCTAGTTTAAACCATTTGCGACACAGAGGAAACACCTGTTTAGAATGCGTCCAAAATAAACGTGTTGAGTATTTTGAGGGGTTGAGGTTGATAGCAGCAGTTCAGGTTACAGAGCCCTGGGTAGTTGGGTGCATTACATACCCCAAATTCCTAGAGTTGATACTAACATGTATTTTTCAAATGTTTTTATTGAGGACTGTCTATATAAAGTTGGTTTGAGTCTTATTCCTTTTTGGGCGACATGCAAAATTTCAACCTCAATCAAATGTCCCATATTACCTTATTTTGGACTCAAGCCTAACACCTATCATAAAAAATGAAAACACAGTGTGCTGTTTTTAATATAATGCTTGATTTATTTGGGAGAACGGTATGATCCAAAGCACAGATGAGTCTTTGTATCAATGAATTACACTATAATAGTGAGCCACTTATCCACTTCTACCTAATCAAGGGTCCAGCTGGGGAAGGGGACCAAACTTATTCAAGTTGGGTTATCAGTGGGGACAGTTCATTTTATTTGCAGTATTGCTTTGTTCCAAATGTATCCAAAAAATGAGTGAATTGAAACAAGCAAAAAATTTAACATAACATTCCAAATGAGACAACATGTCCTTCAGTTAGGCAGCTTGCCTAACTTAGCATAAGTGAATATGGTGAATTTAATGATTTATTAATCTCCTCCAGCCTTAGTTTATACATTTGGATTGCTATGAGAAGTATCAAAATGATGCTATCTTATGCCTGCAGGGTGGTTGTTGGGCATCCAATAACATATATAAGTAGCCTAGGAGAGTACTTAGCACAGGAATTTTTAGTACATTGTAAAATTTATCAAAATCTAACTCTCTAGAATGATATTTGAGGCCATTCATTGTCTGGCTCCTCTCATTCAAGACCCTGTTCTTGGCCTTCCATCACCAGCACCTGATACTCCAGCCACAGTCTGCATTTCTCCATGTCCTCAAAGTTCTTATTTTCGCCCATCTTTTTCTCAGCTCAGCTGATGGTGCCCCACTTTGCTATTGTTCTAAGAATTATCCTTCCTTTGTCCAAATTCAGTTCAAATATGACATCCTCTGCATCTCCAGGCAGAATGATATGCTTTGTCCCCTGTGTTCCTCTTTAATGATATCTATTCTATTGCTACCATTTTTTGCATGACTACCATTTGTTAGGCACTGTACTAGTTGTTGGCCTTATCCTGATTTTAACACACACAGCTGAACCTACAACATGACATTATATTCCAATACACAGATGTGGAAAGTTTGGTTCAGAGAGGTCACATGATTTTCCTAAGCTCACACCACTGACAAGAGGTAAGAACCGCCATCTGATCTAGGCCCAGAGTCCAGAGTGCATGCTCTTTCCACTGTGCCTTGTGGGTTTGCATTACGCTCAGTATTATGTTTGTTTACCCACCTTTATTAGACTGAGAGCCTCCTAATGGTTGGGATGTGTTCTCCACATCCCTGTATCAACAGCAGCTGGTATGTCACAGGCAGCCACTTATTAATAGATTCACTAGAGACAATGAAGGGGAAGCTACTTCCTATACAGGCTATCCATATCTACTATCAATTCTATAATGCCTACTTTGTTGAATATAAACATCTGGAAAGAAAGTTAAGGCCCAGCACATGAGTACCATCCATATAACACCTGTTTGTAAGTCTTTAGCAACTGACACAGGATTTTTGTCTGGACTCTTCACTTGGCATCAGGAGAACCTTTCTTGCAGGTAGCTTTCCAGAAGTTTGGGATTAGGTTAGGCCCTCAGCACCCGGGTCCATTTTGAGCTGATTGGGGAGAAGTATGCAGTTGACGAGGGGCCTGCAATGTGCTCCCAGTCAGTTCGGACCGCCTCAGCCATGGCAGACATGGTTGCTTGCCTTTAGGTATTGTGTGACTGCAATCCTGACCCTGGATGCTGTCTTCAGAAAGGGAGTCCCATAATGTAATGACAAACTCGCTGCAGCTGAGTGTACTGCAGTAGTTGCTACCACTTAAAATGCCTGCAGGGAAAGCCAGTCACGGGGACAGATACTCCACTGACCTTAGCTGTCTGTGTGGAGTTTCCCATGTGACCTTCGAGGCCGCAGCTGAGTGTACTGCAGTAGTCGCTGCCACTTAAAATGCCTGTGGGGAAAGCCAGTCACGGGACAGATACTCCACTGACCTCAGCTGTCTGTGTGGAGTTTCCCATGTGACCTTCGAGGCCTTCTCAGTCTGGGTGTCCTTTGGGGACCTAGGTGCACAACCCTTCTAGCCTCCCCTGGTCTGTTGGCTGCAGCTAACAGGGATGCACCTACCTATGCACTGGGGTAATTGTGACAATTATCACTATTTACCGAACACTGGTCCTGAGCCAGGCATTCTGCTAAGTACTTTAACGTGAATTCTTTTATTGAATGAACACAGTAGACACTATGATGTTGGTAGTTACCACCACCCTAATCTCCTTGCATATAATATAACAAGACATAAAGCGATTAGGTGACTTGTCTAAGGCCAAACATACAAGAAGTGGTCCAGCGGGGAGATCCTGTGCTCAGAACCGCCATGCTATCCTGCCTGTCAGGCTATACTGAGTCTCATTGAAGCAAAGAACATCCGTGCAAAGTGGAAAGGAACTCAAGAACCAGGCAGAAAAATGCAATCCTGTATCAGTGGAGGAGAAGCTGAGTAAACAGAAGTCAGAGTAAACGTTCACGCACAGCTACAATAAAGCTCTGGCACTGGGAGGCTTCAATAAGAAACTGAAAAGTGAAATTTGGGAGGGCATTAAATATGGTTCCTTTCAGGTCTAAAGCCCATGACTGACTTCCCCAGCAGGCTTTGAGCAGTCAAAACACCCAGGACAAATCCCATAAGCATACCTAATTGAATAATACAGATTCTGTTTGCTTGGGTTTTTGAAGCATCAAAACAGTTCCTTTATATGCTTTCTTTGGCTCCCCTGCAGTTTTAATTATGCCTCCCCAAGGCTCACAGCATATTCGAATTAGGCGAAAAGGAAACCTGCGGCCTTTGATGCCAATGACCACAAGGTGCAAGTCTTCTGGTTTGATCTCTGCTCCAGCAACTACCACTGGTGCTCAGTCCACCCAAAGGGAGAATTTTCTGTTTATTTTCCTTTGTGGGGAGGGGGCAGTGATTACTCAAGTGATGGAAAGGTTTCTTTCTTGTGGGAAGTTGGGACAAAACAGGCACCAGGGAATCCCCAAGCTGACCAATCCAAAGAGACTGGGGGGAGGCACCCTTTACCAATGACCGCACCGGGGCCTTTGCCCTTTAAGCTCCTCTCAGCGATTGAGCTCCGTAGTCAGCACAACATCCTCTGAGCCAGGATTCGCCAGTGCTGTCTTTTTTCTGTTTTAGGGTAATGAAGTCATGTCATGCTGGCACCATCTGATCTAGGCCCAGAGTCCAGAGTGCACAGTATGCAAGTTTGCTATAACTCTGCTCTACTTTTTCTTGGATGCTACTCAGCATTCCTTATCAAGTATCTTCTCCTCTGGGGTTGGCCAAGAACTTCAAGATTCTTCCCCGAAATGACCGCCATTTGGTTCATGTGTTTCAAATTGCTCAGCTCTCTCCCTGCCTCAGTCATCTGCGATTGCAGCTGCCTCAGCCACCTGTTACTCCAGCATGCCCACCAACCAAGGCCCTGTGCTCAGCAGCGTGCTGGAAACCAAGGCCAATGGGACACAATGCTTCTCCAGCATCTTACATTCAAGTTCAGGAGAGGAAAAGTACATAAAATTTCTGTATAACATATGGTTAAGAGCCAAAATGAAGATACAGCAATGTACCATGGGAGAGCAGGGGAGGCAGAGATGACCTCTGGTTGGGGACAAATCCAAAATTCATCATAAAGTGACATGAACTGGATTTGTAAAGAATGGGGAGGGTTTCAATATAAAAAATGGAAATGGGAGGGAATTTACTCCCCATAGAGGTCCAGCAGGAACAAAGGATGCAGGTGGCAATGAAGAGTTCCATTTGCTCAATCACACATCATATACGTGGGAGTTGGGAGGGAAGACGTGGGAAAGGTTGGCTGAAGTCAGACCATAGAGGCCCTTGCACAAGAGGCCGAGGAGCTGAGATTCTGTTTGGCAGGCCGTAAGACAGTACCGAGCCTCCATTTGTTATTCATCTGAAAAGTACTTTTGAGCCTATGTTATGTGGAAAACATGGAGCTAGTTGCTGGGCATGTGAAAACAAAAGGGTTTATGGTTCCTTATTTCAAGGTGTTAACATTCTAGGGACTGAGAGTGGTGGTGGAACATTAAACAAAAAACACAATTAACATTCCTGTCATCAATGGCAATAAAGGAAAAGATTCTGATGCCATTACAGAGAAGGAGGGGGCCTATGGCATCTCTTAATACCCTTGTGCTAAGCTCAAAAGAAGGGGTAGAAATTGGCAAGAGAGTGGGGCAATGAGTGTAGAGTGCTGCACACCGAGGAAACAGCACATGTAAAGGCCCTGTGGTGGGAAAGACCTAAGCAAATGTGAGGAACCAAAGATGAGCAGATGGTGAGACAGTGCTTTATGATGAAGCAGACAAGATAGACAGGGTTAGATCAGCCTGGGTCTTGTTTGCCATGTAAAGGACGTTGGTTCTAAATCATAAAAAGGTTTGAAAGAGGGAGGAGCATAATTTGATTTACATTGTAAAAGAACATCCTAGATGAAGTGCCGAAAACAGAAGAGAGAAGAACAAGACTAGAAGCAAAGAGCCAAGTGAGGGGTGATGATACAGTGAAGGTGGAGCCTTGTGCTGGGTAAGGGCATGGGGAAGAGGGCAAATGGACAGATTGGGAAGACATGTTGGAGGAATAATGAGCAGGGCTTACTGATGAACTGGGCATGAGCATTAGATACAGGGAGGCGCCAAGGTGGTGGTCTATACCAGGATAGATTGGAATAGAAAAATTAATTAGAATATTCCTACAATTAAGGGATAGCACAGAAAATAGAAATTGCAGGAAAGGTGTAAAAAATTTTGCTGAGAGAAAATCGATGATCTGATGCTTGAAATTAAGAGTTTCAGGGAAGAGGATGAGGAAGATTCAAGGACGACTTGAAGTAAACATCTATAAACTAGCAGTTGGAAACAAACTAGTTTCAACAATGGGCCAAAGTGCCAAACCGGTTTGGCTCAGTGGATAGAGCGTCGGCCTGCGGACTCAAGGGTCCCAGGTTCGATTCCGGGCAAGGGCATGTACCTTGGTTGCAGGCACATCCCCACTAGGGGGCGTGCAGGAGGCAGCTGATCGATGTTTCTCTCTCATCGATGTTTCTAACTCTCTATCCCACTCCCTTCTTCTCTGTAAAAATTCAATAAAATATATTTAAAAAACAACAACAACAACAAAAAAACAATGGGCCAAAGTGAAAAAAATTTGGTAATTATTCACATAGAAGTAATATTTGAAGTTGGGCACAGAGTAGAAGAAATTAGCAAGGGAGAAAGTAGAGAGAGAAGAAAAATGTGACAGAACCTTGAGGAAACCTTACATTTTAGAGGAAAAAGAAGGAAAAGCAGAGTAAGACTGGAGGGTCAGAGGAGTAACAGGAGCACTGCAACCTGGGGGAGAAGGTAATATCAAGTGCTGCAGAGAGGCTGAGGAAGAGAAAAATAAAGACCCACTGGTTTCAGAGACCAGAAAGGCATTTAGAACCTGTGAGAGGAAAGTGAAGTGGTGAGGGCTTACGTCAGTGCCAGGAGGAGTGAGTAGAGGAATGTGAAGGGAGGAGAAGTGCAAGGGTAGGTTCCTCTTTCCCCAAGCTTGACAGTGAAACAGAGCTCAGAGTAATTTAAGGGAAGAAGAGCACAAAGAAGGTGTTTGTGGGGAGCTCATGTTAGTGAAAAAGCCAACGAAGACAGACAAATTAAAAATGTACAAGCCCCAGAGTTAGGCAACATTTTAAAATTTGTTTTGTTTTGGGGAGAGGGTGTATCAGTTAGGTTATTTGTCTGTGTGTAACTAAAAATTCAACTACCAAACAGTGGCTGCATTTTCTCCCAAAATGTATCTGGAAGTTGGTATTTGCTTCTCCGTGCTATCAAGTACCTTGGCAAGTATCAACACTACCCTGGTGTTGGCTTTCTTTTCTCTTGCTGTGGCCTTGTAGTCTGAAGATGTCTGCTACAGCATTAGGCATTCTATCTCCCTTCAGGGGAGGAAGAACAGGTAGCCCTACCTGCTCCACCCTGGTGCTGGAAGCTCTTGGCCAACGTCCCTGAGTGCTGCAAAAGAGTTTGGGGGCCCAAATATTTTTATTTTCAGCATCCTTAGTGGAAAATGGTAGGAATGAAAGAGGTTGTTGGTGGCATCTGAGTCAGCCATAGAGATGTAGAGTATATTTAGGGAAGAGGTAATAGCATTAAGCATACAGGAAAGTGACAGTTTCTGAGAAAGAGACCATAGATGACACAGAGGAATTTTGAGACAGAGAAACATGAAGCAAAAGGTGTATGAGACAGCTTGATCATCAGTGTAGGACATGGGACAATCCTCTGATAAAGCATGATCCAAGGAGGGAGGGGAGGAGGGGGGGAGGGAGGGGCTATAATTAGGAGAGAATAGGTGAACTTGATAAGGTCATCTAGGGCAATGAGATAGAGTCAACAAAATGGGTAATCCATAGATTTATGTGCATAAAACTCAGAACAATGTTGTATTATTGAAACACTACTTTTTAAAAAAATATTTTATTGATTTTTTACAGAGAGGAAGGGAGAAGGACAGAGAGCTAGAAACATCAATGAGAGAGAAACATCGATCAGCTGCCTCCTGCACACTCCCCACTGGGGATGTGCCCGAAACCAAGGTACATGCCCTTGACTGGAATCGAACCTGGGACCCTTCAGTTTGCTCTATCCACTGAGCCAAACCGGTCAGGGCTGAAACACTACTTTTAATGGTCAGTTTTCTTATAATTACTTAGAATAATCATTTTATTTTTTCTTTAAAGTCTGGCTTTCAAATTTGTGGAAAGTTCTTGCTCTATATTCTTAAAATATTTAAGGGATGGGTTGAGCTCATTTTGGAGAGGTAAATATCAATATAGGCCTAATGTAGAGTAAGCAGATGACTGAGAAATATTGTCGACAATTTCCATTTGAACACAGAGAACTGAACTGAACAAGTAATTCTTCTACCTTCTTCAATGACAAAAATGATATACTTTTGAATTGATTAAAAGGATACTAGTATCTACTTTCCCAAAGGGAGTCTTTAAATATGCATGTCTGCTGATTTTTTGCCTCTTCTATAAAACAGGCCCCAGTGTCTGCTCTGGGAAGCCCACAAGTGTCCAGGAGGCCGTGACTTTTGCCAAGCCCTAGCTGCTTTCCAACTGACAGGGAGAAAATGGGAGCTTGCAGAACTTACCAATTGTTTTCTCTGGGGTCTGAAACCATAACATTTCCACTCAGAGGAAATAGTCTAGGATGTTTATTTTTTCAAACTTCATGAATATTAAAAGCACTATAATTCAAGCCAAAACATAAGAAAAATGAATGCAGTGACACCAAACGTGGGTGTTCTACGTTCAAAGCCGTCTTCATCAACGCAAAGTGTTTGAAGCAAAAGAAGATAAATGGTATAAACATAAAACTAGATCAAATGCAGTTTTGGAGATGAAATGATCACCATTTTATCTGGGCTTTTGCTAAGCTCTATGTTGGAAGGCAGTATGAGAAAGAAAAGCATTGTTAGATGAGTGGACCACAGAGAAGAAAGGACAGACATTTACATAAAATTCAACGTGCCAATTCTTTTTTAAAGGTTCAGATTTATTCAGCCTGGATATACCATGAACCTCTGAGGATTTACATATCTTGAACTTAATGTGAAGAACTAATAACCAGTGAGCTGCTTAGATAAGACCTTATGAATATTCAAACCTTTAAAATCTTCCAGTGCCAAGACACACATTTCTCGCCATGGACTCATCCACTGCAGCACGTATTATATTACTCCTTCTCCTACTCTGCTGGCCCAGGACCAGCTACACCGTTACAGGAATACTAACTGGCATTAGGACAGAAAAGTAACATTGACAGTTACTGGCTTATTTTGGGATTGAGAATGATTCAGGGCTCACCAAAAAATCAAACCTGATTTATTTTTGTAAGAGAAAAACCAAACACTGAAGTCACTTCTGAAATGAAGAAGCCATTAAATTTTGTTCAGTTAAGTGATAAAATACAGAATCTTAACCTTTTTATTAAATGCGCGCCCCCCCTCGCCCCCCCGCCCCTCCCGTTGAGTAGTATAGGAGTTGTAAATAGGATGACAGTAGGGTTCCTGAGCACAAAGGTCAGCCCTGCTGGGGGTGGGGGAAACAATATGGAATTAGCATTTAGACCTGGATTAGAACAAATTGAGTATGTGAGATACCAGAAAGGGGAGAAGGTGAAAGAATGGAAAGTGGGCAGGAGGAAAAGGAAATACAAAATAATCAAAAGAGAGAGGGAGGCCCAGGAGAATCTAGCAAAATTGCTTTGTCTATTGTTTCTGTGGTCCTCTGTGGCTTTAGGCACCCTGGTAAATTACTACCAAGTCTTTCTTCACCCACAAGTTCATTCTTTCAAAATTTCTGACAACACAAACTATATTAGTTCTGCAATAATTTAAAATTTGACTTTCCTGTGACTGGTAGTCATTTATTTTTATTTTCAAACTTTAAGTTTATTTTTTTGAGACATGAGCCATCAATGATGTGATTCTCATTCATTCATTTAGCACAACATCCACTGAACACCTACTATATGCCAGACACAGTATTACATGCTGGATATACAGTGGAGTATATGGGAGACACAATTCATACCCTGTACAGCCTCTGTCCATTGGGAAAAATAGATACTAAGTGAATGCCATGAAAGTGATGAAGTGGACAACAGGGTGCTCTGGGAACGGATGGCAGCTGGGGCCAGGACTGGGAGCAATCAAGAGAGATCCTTCTGAATAAGCCACTTTTCACCATAAGCTTGATCAGGTGACAGGGGAGGAGGCATGCAATTGGAAGAAGTAGAAGACCCTGTTCTAGGCATGGGCAATGCCCCAGATGCTGGGGAGAACCTGGAATATTCTAGGAAGTAATATGGCAGAGCAAAGAGAGCAAGGAAGAGCTAACACAAAGAGGAGTTAGAGTGTAGAGGGTCCTTGAATTTTGTTAAGAATCCTGGACTAAAGGAAATGTCAAGTTGAAGCTATTACAGGGTTTTAAGTAGCACAGTGATACACAGATTTACATTTAAGAAAGATGTTTTAACCATGAAAATTCTCTGTAGCAACGGAGAACTTCAGCCTGAAATCTTCAACTCTAAACCACTTTTTAATCACACCCATATTAATTATTTTCATTTCAACCTCAGATGATATTTTTTTTGTCCAAAGTAATCTGTTTTTCCTGAACACTTTCATTTCTCTCTCTTCTGCATCCATTCCTTACTCTTGCCATGAGCCATTCCTTCCCCTGCCTTATCTTCTCTCTCTCTAGTCCTAGAATATATTCTTTCCTATTGTAATGCTACCCTGACCCTTAAATACTGGGAAAAATCACTATTTTCCATTAGGGTCTTGCTGAGGGGAGTCCCTATTATCCTCAAGAAGTCCCCACAGTTTCCCTGAACTCACCCCAAAGTTGACCATGTTCTTTTGTAGTTTGAGATATTTGTTCCATGTACATGACTTCATTCATTACGCAAAATATATTTTACCATATGTTTATTTCCTTCACTAAATCTTTAAGGGCAATGACAAAGCATTACATTTTCACAATTCTAAGCACCTAGTTTAATACCAGACAGAAAGGAGACCCACTAAATAGTTATTTTACTTGAATTCAGTAAAAACAGCAAGCATTGGAAATTCCTTCTGCTTCTTCATACCTAGCTGAGAAATAACTCTTTTGCCAAACAGAAGTACTACACCATTTGTAAAACAACAGCAACAAAACACAATCCTGTCTTTTATCTGGTTCTTTCTTAGTGAGAATTACAGGAACCAAAAAAACCTCAATGAAAAATCAATTTGAGATAGTGTTATAGGTTGAATTATGTCCCTTCTAAATTTTTATGTTGAAGTCCTAACAGTACCTCAGACTGTGACCTTGTTTGGAAATAGGATCATTGCAGATGTAATTAGTTGAGATGAGGTAATTAGGATAAAACTTTAATCTAATATGACTGGTGTCCTTCAAAATGGAAGATTTGGACACAGACATTCAGACAGGGAGGACTCCATGTGAACATGAAGACAGAGATTGGGGGTGATGCTTCCACAAGCCAAGAACACCAACAAACCACCAGGAGCTAGAAGAGAGGCCTGGAATATATCCTCTCTCGCAGACCTCAGAAAGAACCAACTCTGCCAACACCTTGATCTCAGACTTGTAGCCTCCAGAACTGTGAGATAATCATTTCTGTTGTTCAGGCCACCCAGCTTATGGCACTTTCTTATAGCAGCTCTAGGAAATGAAAACATGTTAACAAGAGGTCTACTGTTCAGTTGCTCTTACCAAGCTTTCCATTACTCCACTCAGTGGAGAGGCATAGGAGACCACTGGGATGGAGTGGGAGCTGTTTTATAGGATGTGCGCTGTGGGACAATATCAACCCATTTAACTCTTGCAAAGACAAGGGAAAATAAGTTGAAAGGCAGCTTACTGGCTAGTATTATTTCTCCTACCAATTTAAGCTATTTGGAAAAGAATTACCCTTTAATAATGATACGAATCCATCAAGTAAAAAGCCAGACATGTAACTAACTATACTATCATTTTCTGTAATATCTTATGCAGCCAGAGAACACATTACAGAAAATGCTAGAATTACATAAACCTATCTAGATGATACTCTTAGAAAAAGAAAGCCAAAAGGACTTAAATTATTCGATCCTCTGTCTACAGAAAGTGGAAGACCAAAGCCATCATAAAACACCCCCTCCCGGATGTGGGCAGCATCTTTAATGAGAATACTGCCCAGGACCACCATTGTCCGTTATTTTGATAACTTCTAGGTACAAGAGGACTTAATCTCATATCAATGCACAGAATAAAAATGAAGGCTAGAGGTTGAGTTAACCCAAGGGTACAATGTGAGTAGACGGTAGGATGAAATCTGGACTTGATCATTGTGATTTCGGTCTTGATCATTTTTCTAAAATAAATGTTATCTGGATGGACATAAATATTAAGAGAGTAATTTTTCTTATCTTGGAAAAGGTAACAGTAAAACACAGAAAAATATTTCACTCATTGAGCATCCCATGCTCTTTAGAGCTTAGCCCAGCCCTTGTGGCTGCAGACTATGGCTTACTCTAAGCGTCGCTGTGCCTCATGGTGCGCTGGCTCGAAGCAGGCGAACAATAAATGTCCACTGAAAGTGAAATAAAAGACTTTAATAAAATACTGTTTCAGAAGACTTCGTGAACTGGCAAGTAGACTGCTGCTCTTGGCAGAGCTCTGCTGGTGGATCTGGTTATGGGAAAACTTTACTACATTGTTCGGCCAAATATGATAATTGCAAACCTTTTCTGATGTGGGGAGGGGCACTGTTTCTTACTATGTGTTCCTACCAAGACATGTGTTTCGAGGTCGTGTCTTTGCTTTCTAAAGTAAATAGGGTAGCTGAGTCTGGATCTGCTTAACCCCACCTGTCCTTTCCCCTTCAAGTCGATAATAAAAAAGGGAGATTCCACGTCAGACCTGGACCAGCAAGGCATAGCATCTAAGACTCAGTCCCCATAAAAGAAGGCATTCTCTGGGCTCTCTCACAGGCAAGATTCTGGGTACAATTATGGGAATGAGGCTACAAGGATTAGAATTAGTGCATGTCACAGTCGGAAAGTGCGGCTGGCAGGCAGGCAATTGACTGAGATGTGAACAGATGAGCAACAAATGTGTGTAGCAGCCCAACCCTTTTTGGGAAACCACACCCCTGTGCAGGATATTTGGACACAGGCAGGCATATTAGATGTGCCATACTAGTTCTAATAGCAGGCCAACAAAAGAATGCAAGGAGTCGCTAACCCTTCTGCTTAGTGGTCTCTGAAGGAGCTCCAATAATTGCTCATTTATAACCTCTGAGCACTTGGTGGCCTTCCATGGAAGGAGCAGGCAACTGCCTACAGGAAACCAATTGCCCTGCCCACTGACTGGAAACACATGTTCCTTTCTGTCATCTTTGGGAATAGTTGCAATTCCACAATGTGATAGTTGTCAACTTATTTCCTTCTATTTGTGGTTCACTGAAACTTCAGGATCTAAAGAGCTCATCATCCTGTCACCAATTGCTGTTAATGCCCAAAACACTGTTGCAATAATAAGAATAATAACAGTCATTCTTGCAAAGTCATTCTTTTATTCTAAACTCCTTCAGATTCGCATGGGGCCCTGATCAGGATCACTCCGATATCCAAATTCTGAATACTAGAATACAATTCTGGGTGTTTGGAATAAAATCTCTTAATAAGCATAATGAACTGACCACAGAGATTTTTAAAAAATTCCATGTTAATGATTAGGATGATGGACCCACATGTAGAATTTTAGAGTTGAAACAGTCTTAGTGATCAGGAGGGATAGTTCCAATTCCTTATTACATATAGAATATAGGCAATCACCATGCCAGGATTCTCCTGTTCTGTTAAAAAAAGACAGCCAATACTTGCAGTCACAATTAAATGCAGTTAATTCTGAGTCTTCAAAATTCACAAAATAAAGGTATCATTGGTTTCCCATTTAAAACGTCTAAGAAATAAACCATAGAAGGAAAAATATTCACTATTGAAATAAATTATTTAACTTATTTCTGGTTTAGAACTATATTTACTATATATATTTCACTTTTATACTATTTGATCAAATAAACACCAAGAACTGTACTTCAAACTATAAATATTGTACTATTCTACAATATGTCACATAATTAATCAGAATAACATATCTTGGCTTTTAGGCTAAGTCTTTCATGCCAGCACAAGATTTTATAGGTAAATAAATTAAGCATGACACATAAATATGACTTTACTTTCAGTTCAGTTTTTCTAATATCTGATAATTTTTTGACATGTTTTAAAAGGGAAAATGATTCAACAACAACTTCTCCTTGATATTCACTTATACTAGCTTATTCTGTTGTAGGCAAAGTCTTTAGCTTGCTGTTGATTTTGTTAGATGGTGTTCATTAGTCATTGCTTTTACAGTGTACGTGGGAGTGGGGAAAAAAGGGCAGCCTTGCTTCTTTGGATACAAGGAAGGAAACAGAGTTTCTGCCTCTCGATCCTCCTCCTGGTTTTTCTCAGAGCACAAATAAGTGAAAGTAAAATAAGAAAATGCTGGCCCTAGCCAGTTTGGCTAAGTGGATAGAGCGTTAGCCCATGGACTGAAGGGTCCCGGGTTTGATTCTGGTCAAGGGCACATACCTGGGTTGCGGGCTTGAACCCTGGCCCTGGTCGGAGTGCATACAGGAGGCAACCAATCAATGTGTCTCTCTCACATTGATGTTTTTCTCTCTCTGTCTCTCCCCCTCCCTTCTACTCTCTCTCTCTCTCTCTCTCTCTCTCTCTCTCTCTAAAAAGAAAAAGAAAGAAAGAAACTGTTGGGAATATTCAGGGAAAGGCAGAGGAAGGGTGTGGGAGCTCAAAAGCCCCGGGGCAAACTGCAAAACTGTAGTATCGGAACTCCTGGGGCCACTTCAGCCAGAAATGGTGTGCTTCTAATGAGGCCACAGGGTAGAAGGCTGGGAGACTTGGCAAAATTTCAGAGGCAAAATTACCAGGCTGGTGACTGATTAGACTGGCGAGAGGGAGGAGTCTAGCTCCTGGCTATGTGAGCTGGTAGATGGTGAAGCCATTTGCCATTTTCGGAGACAGAAATGCTGACAGGTTAGGGGGATGCAGGGTTGCATCTCTCACACCTGCTGAACATGGTGTGTGTGTGTGTGTGTGTGTGTGTGTGTGTGTGTGTGTATGTGTGTATGTGTGTTCCAAGCTGGAAAGTCTGGAATGCATTAGGTCACTGAGTCTGGCACTTAGATGAAGGATCTAACCTTTCAAGCATTTAGACTTGGAAGTCATAAGCACACAGGTAACAGTGGAAGCTGGAAAAGTAGACAAAAGCTAAGGATAGAACCTTGGGGAGCATCAGCCTGGATATTATGGAGAAGGGAAAAGAGTCTGGAATGAAGAAGGCTGTTTGGAATATAGAAGAATCACAAAAGATGGTTAAAGAAAAGGAAGGAGTGGCTAAAACAAAACAAAACAAAACACCTACAGAAAGGTCTGTAAGAAGGAGATGGAAAATATTTGGAATTGGAGTTAATTGGGTTGCAGACTTGGGTGAGACTAGTTTCAGAGGAATGATGAGGGCAGCAGTCAGCTCTGACAGGTTTAGGGCTGAACTGGAAGTGAGAAGGGGATTTCCTTGTAAGTGTGACTGTAGAGTCTCTTATGACTGAAGCTGGGGGTGAGGGTTGGTAGGGAATCCAGAGGGCTCACAGCACTTCTACTAACTTAGAGCATAGACTTCACCCTCTCTATCGGAACCTTCTCTCCAACACTTAAATACATTACATTCTTTTACATACTAAAATCAAAATCTAAACCCAAATACCTCAAATCTCTTGGGTATAGGGATCTGAACACAGTTATAAAGGTGGTGGTACACTGAGTTAAGATTCACACCAACCCTAAAATCACACCAATCCTAAATGTTAAAAGTTGTTATCCCTGGCTAATGATTTAGTGTAATTTTTGCAAGATGTAATCACTATGTGATATACATATATTGTAACAAATATACTTAAGTGTCTGAAAGAAAAACATTTCAAAACTAAAATTCAAAATTACAGTAAAAAGGTTGCAATCAAGATAATCCTATATAATAAAAGCCTAATATGCTAAGTGTGTGGTCGACTGCTCGGCCGTTCAACCAATCAAAGTGTAATATGCTAATGATATGCTAAGGCTGCTCAACCGCTTGCTATGAAGTGCACTGACCACCAGGGAGCAGACAATTGACCAGTCGACCAGTCGCTATGACGTGCACTGACCACCAGGGGGTAGATGCTCCAACTGGTAGGTTAGCTTGATGCTAGGGTCCGGCTGATCGGGACTGAGCGAGATGGGCCGGACATGCCCTGGAGTCCTCCCGCAGTCCCTCCCCAGCTGGTCAAGCTCCCGTGTCCCTCCCTGGTGCTGATCGCGCACTGGTGGGGTCCCCCGTCCTGGCCTGCACCCTCTCGCAATCTGGGACCCCTTGGGGGATGTCAGAGAGCCGGTTTCGGCCCAATCCTGCAGGCCAGGCCGAGAGACCACACTGGTGCACAAATTTGTGCACCAGGCCACTAGTAGTTATAATAATAACAATCCCAAAAGTTGTATACAGTGGGGCCTTGACTTACGAGTTTAATTCGTTCTGAGACCGAGCTCGTTAAGGAGCTCGTTAAGAAGCTCGTTAACTCAAAATACTCTATCAACTCAATGCAAAAAATCGGCGGAGAGACAGCTGGTATCTCAAAAAACTCGTTAGTCGGGGACACTCGTAAGTCAAGGCCCCACTGTATTTAAAAAGTATCCCCTGGTCAATTAACTAGAAGTATAAATAATCAGCACACAAGCACAGAGCCTTGCAAATAGCAAATACACAATAAATGTTTGCTGGGGTGCATTCTAGGACATCTCTGTAATTGTGGCCAAAGCTCTGAGCCCTTGAGCTATTTCTAAAATCATAACAGCAGGCCAGGGAGTGGATTTCCTGGGGGTACAGGAAGCCAATCTCAGTTTATTCTTGAAAGGTATTCACAAGCTCTTTCCCCCGCTTAGATCAAAGACCACATGTAAGAAATCAATGAACAGAGAAGGGTGTCATTTGCCATGATGCTGAAAGCCTCAGCCAAGACCACGTTTGTGTTTCCCCCCCTAGGTGAACATGGGCTTTTTTCCTACACCTAAGTCTTGTCTATGAGCTCACCTGAACATTTCCAGTAAGAAGAACAATGTATAATTTTGGAAGATAATATATTAAAACGTGCATGGCTTCATTTCTAGAAACATACATGCCTTTACATGTGAATTTCATTTACTTTCTAGGCAGTAGTTAGTTCAGGGTGAGAAGCAAATTCATTATCTATGACCTTGGCTGGCACTGTTCTCCAATTCATTATCTACCTGTATGAGGTCTCAAGCAACACAGATGCTTGTACTGACTTTTAGGAATCACATATTTTAATACCCTTGCTTAAAAGGAATAGTATTTTAAACCCCTTTTCCTACTGCTTAACTCCCATTTCAGTACCAAACCCCAGGTAGCAACTTGCTTCCTTAAATAAGTCTTTTATTAAGGATAAATGGGAAGTTAATCTATAATAATAAAAGGGTAATATGCTAATTAGATTGGACATCATTTTTGATGTCATTCCAGACATCATTCCGGATGAAGCCAGGGCCAGAGGGAAGCCTGGGTCCCGGGTGCCAGAGGGAAGCCAGTGGGAAGGAAGACCTACACTTGCACGAATTTTGTGCATGGGGCCTCTAGTTTAAAATAATCACAGTAACAAATGTAATCCCCTAACATTATGTTATAAGTGGGATCCAAAATGAAATGAAATGTCCAGAGATACGCTGCTGGGATGGATGGGGAACAAACACCAGCCGTGATAGTGAAGATAATGGCACCTTGGGTTTCACTGCTTCCAAGTCTTCCATGTACTGATGCATTAATTTTAGGGGGGACAAAATGTTCACAAATTAGTGCAAATCTTCTTTAAAATAAGTCATTGTAATATTTAGCATCTAAATGCCTTCTCATTCCCTTCTGTTTCGTGAGTGGACTCTTCTTTCTGGGTTGCCCTTTGGTGCGAGAGTAACAGACATGGTTTTTACACAGTTGAATGTTCCACACTGTGTGGGCCATGGGCCTTTTTCTTGTTTGTTTTTTAAATCCTTACCCCGGGATATTTTTCCCACTGGTTTTTTTAGAGAGACTGGAAGGGAGGGAGGAGAGGAAAGGGGAGGGAGAGAGAGAGAGAGAGAAACATCGACGTGAGAGACACATCAATTGGTTGCCTCATGCTAGCACCCTGACGCTGGCTAGTGATCAAGCCTGCGACCCTTCAGTCCACAGACTGACATTCTAACCACTGAGCAAACCGGCCAGGGCCCTTTTTCTTGTTTTTAATCCTGGATCTGGCTCTTTGTGCTGCAACGTAATCACCAGCAAAAAGTAACCTTGTAATGGGAATATCACAGTCAAATCGGCAAATACGGTATAACATTTTGACTTCCTCACTTCCTGTAACAAATTTCCCTCCCTCATATTTTAGTAATTGGTATTCTCCCCAAGAAAACCTCCTATCTATGTCTCATGTACCTCTAGCATCTTGAAGTATTTTATTTTTATCGGAATTCTCGGGGAAGCCAATCCTTTAAGCTGCACTGGTGCCCTTTCCTTTCTCCAATGCTCCTTATCTGGCAGCCTGTTCGAGTACATTCATGTGGTTTGGCCAGGATTTCCCCTTCATAAAGATGAACTCACTGAATCTAAAAACATATGTCCCGCTACAGATAATTAGTCTCTTTAAACATCCGCCGTGTCTTATTTTCTCTCATCTTCTTTTTTTCATGGCCAACAATTTTGGGGCTTTTAATAGTCAAGGAATAAAAATGTATTCTCTGATAGTTAAGAAATTTTAGAATTAAATAAGGTATCTTATTCTATTACAGGCCATTGCTATTATACATCAATTAACATTTTAAAATGATACATCCCATTATGAAAAACTTGCTTTATACTTGCTGGGAGGAAAAAAGGCATCTCTCCTTAAATATTTATCAGCACAGTGAAAGATGCTATTTTTAAACTTCACCAACACAGAGTTTTCTAGTAAATTATTTATGTCAATATTAACTGGTAATTATTCCTGAAATTATAATTATTTATATGAATTGTAATTAGGGCAGTCACCAGTTGATTATACATATCGTAACATGGTATAGTGAGTAACACAGTGTAGAGAGCAGGTCTGAAAGCAGTCAGACCTGGGACTGAATCCCATCTTTGTATCTTAATAGCTCTGTTACACTGGGTACATTCCTCATTCTCCATTTCTCAATGTATTCAAAAAGTGTGGACAATAAGGGTTACTGTGAGAAATAGATATAATCAATGTAAAATAACTAGTATAGTATTTGGCTTGAATTAGACACCTACTAATCCAACCTGCAAATTTAGAAAGTCTTTAAATAGGGGAAAAAGGAAGGAAGGGAAGAAAATGGAAGAAAGAAGCTCTTTTCCTCCCTGGCTGCTTGAAGATCAAACTTCATCGTGAATGACATGGTAACTATCCAGACCAGAAAGTTCATGACCACCAGACTACTTCAGTGGAAGCAAATGGTCATTGATGTCCTTCACCCTGGGAAGGCAACAGTACCCAAGACAGAAATTCAGGAAAAACTAGCCAAAATGTGTAAGACCACACCTGATGTCATCTTTGTGTTTGGATTCAGAACCCATTTTGGTGGTGGCAAGACCACTGGCTTTGTCATGATTTATGATTCCTTGGATTACGCAAAGAAAAATGAACCCAAACACAGACTTGCAAGACATGGCCTATATGAGAAGAAGAAGACCTCAAGAAAACAGAGAAAGGAACCCTAGAACAGAATGAAGACAGTCAGGGGGACTTCAAAGGCCAATGTTGGTGCTGGCCAAAAGAAGGAGCAAAGATTCTTCGGTGACTTTATCTGTGATGGTTGTGCAGATTTTTCATGAGAGGATTAATAAACTATAAACTTTAAAAAAAAAATGGAAGGAAGAAAATGAAAAAAATACGTCATTATGCGTAATATTTGGGGTCAGCTTTGATGACTTGTATCCATATCAGTGTCCAGAGGAAAGGAGACCACTATTCTGGCCAGGAGCTAAGCTGGATGATGATCTCAAAGACACTAAAATTTTATCTACATGTGGAGGTTGCTACCAGGTGATTTAATCCATTTGAGTTGAGTACAATCTGTTTATGCTCCTAGGAGTCATAATGAGCGTGAGGTTTAAGGATTTAGGAGTGAGAGCAACTGGACTGATGGGAAAAACATAGGTGCTAGAAGAACAGGAAACATGGACCCCAGACACTGTCTGGAACTCAGCAAGGGCTCAATAGATGATCTCTGTGACCAAACCCAAAATAAACTAATAAAAGAGGTATACAGAAAGAACAAATAAAATGAGTTAGAAATAAGAGGACGCAAACAGAAAAGCAGATTAATTCACTAATAGGGACAATTACAACACTGTAATGCTCTGTTCAAAGTTAAGATTTAAACAACTTCTGGAACTTGAGCAGTAAAATAAAAACAGCAATGGACTAGGAATGACATGAGTTGGGTTCCACGCCAGGTGTGTTGCCATCAAGGCAGTGAGCAACCGTTTTTGGGCTTCAATTTCCTCATGAGAAAACAAAGGGCGTGGGAAGTGCTCTGAGATTTCCTCCACTTCAGTCGGCCACATGTCTCAAACATTAGATCGTGTGGCACATTTTAAGTTGTAATCCTGTGTCCGACCGATCCAATCTATAGGATTTTGCAGCAGCTGGGCCACATCAGAAGAGTAAGCCTGAAAGTTGATTCATAGCAAGGGCTGGATCTCTGAAAGTGCACGCAGCTGAAGCCGGGCCACGGGTGCTGCTGTGGTGACAGCCTGTCTTTCTTCCTTGGAATGTGTTCTTTGAGAAAAACCAAGACCACTGAAAGAGGCAGGCAGGGACGGGTGCCCAGCCCTCCGCCTCAGACCTGCCGTGCTCTGCCCATGGCCACTGCGACACTCCTGAAGGTCTGTTCCGCGTGGCCCAGGGGAGCCTGGCCACAGACCAGGGAAGGAGCCGGTTCAAAGGCATATTCAAGGTGAGTTATGTGAAAATTGCCCGCAACATCCTTTTTTCCTTTTTCTCTCACATTGTTAGCATTTATTAAATCAATGTCTCCATTTCCCTTCCTGTATTTTAATCTGACTCACAGTTGGTGGAGAATGTTTTCAGAACCAACCCAGAGCTGATAAATAGCAGTGGCTAAATGTTAATAAAGGAACAGGGTTGAGATTGAACTAAAGCATGGGTTTAAGTAAATAATTACACAAAATCCATGATTTTATAAAGAACAATTTCATAGAAATGTTTTATGTTTTTGTTTTAACATGATGATAAATGGAGGGAATGCACTGGTAGAGAAAGCATAATTTTAGACTTGGAAGGAAACTTTAAAGTTCATTTCAATCTACTAAATGTTTATTAAATTTTTCTTGGTGCTAGTCACTATAGTTACAAAATAAGTGAGGTGAAGTTCCTGTTTTTAAGCAGCTCTAAGTATGTTAGGGAGACCGATATGACCCGTGCCTGGGCTTGGTCTCTTCTGCACCCAAATTTATTCAGTAGCCCCTGCTCTGTTCATGTTACAGTGCCCGACCCTGAAGCCTGCATGCTCTGGTAGCTCCAGCTGGGTTCTGCCAGTGAGAGGTTCTGGCCTGAGATTAGAGGGTGGGAAGAAGATTGAAGCCAGGATTTCTCCGCTCTGTCTGGAGGTCTCCAGAAGTGGCCATGTTTCCCCAGCTCTAGATCCTGCTGGACAGCCCCACCAGGATCCATGCTCTGCAGTGACCCAGCCACTGCACTGGGATACCACTGCCCTTCCCTTTGGCCCTCCAACCTAAGAGGGTGGGAACTTTTTGTTGTGGTTCACCTCTGGGTTTTCTCTCAGCCCCTATATCACCTCTGCACCCTATTCTTTGAATTAAAATCCACTATCTATAATAATAAAAGGATAATATGCTAATTAGACTGGATGTCCTTCCGATGTCCTTCCAAATGAAGCCGGGGCCGGAGGGAAGCCAGCCCAGGTCCTGGGTGACAGAGGGAAGCTGGTGCCGGCAGCCGGGGGGAAGGAAGGCCTACTCTTGCATGAATTTCGTGCATCAGGCCTCTAGTTTTAAATAATTAGCATGGCTTCTGTACTACTGGTTGACCCTGACTGATTCACAACCCTTTAATGATAATGTAGTTTAAGAACTGTTCTTCTAGCAGTTTGAACAAAAACACTCAAGAGCTATGGGTGGGCACAGAGAAAAAGATTAATTTTGCTGGGAAGTCTGGAAGACCCCACAGAGATAGTAGCACCTGTTATAGTGACACCTTGACAAAAGATGAGGGTTTGGTCTTTGAAAAGTGAGCCAAATCTTAACAGGTGAGGAAGGATGAAGAAAGGCCTTCCATAAGGAGAATAGCATAACCAAAACTTGAAAATGTACAGCATGTCTCTAGCACAGGCAGCAGTGAAAGAGGTGGTTAGAGGGTAGGGAAAGGATCCATTGTGGGGCTCTTGGAAGCCCTTCCAAGGAGTCTGGGATTTGCTTTTCAGGTAGTTGTGACCCTTACCAAGTTTCTAAGCAGTGAAAGGGTTATATTATAGGAGTGAAGGAGGTTATGACATGGAGATCATCCAGAGTAACTGCTACAGTTGAGCAAAAGGTAATGATGGTCACAATCAGCATGGTAGCAGTGGGAATGTGGAGAGGAGTAGATTTGCAAAATATACTGATGAAGGAAAGGATAGGATTGAAAAAAGATGGATATGTAGGTCAGGGAGTGGTAAGAATATAAGAAAAATTCTCTGTTTCATGTTTGAACAGAAAGATGTATAATAATGCTCATACGCACATAGGTTGTACGCAATGAGCTTATTTTTGAGTATGTTGAATCTTAAGTAACCATGCAAACACAGCTGGAAAGTGTGACAGGTTCTGAGAAATGCCAGTCTGGTGCTCGTGAAAGAGGTAAGAGCTAGAGATTTATATTTGCAATGCAAATATTTATATTTGGTTGAAGCATGGGAATGGAAGGATGATCCTAGGGAGAGATAAGAAATCCATAAAGGACTGAACTGAACTCCATAAAGGAACACTACACTTAATGGCCAGAAAGGATAAGGAGAATCAGCAAATGAGATGGAAAGAGACAGGAGGAAATTAGGCAAAATAAATAATTTAGATGTCAACAGAGAAGAGTTTTAAGAAGTGAAGGTAGCCATGAATATATCACAGGACAAACATCAAGTGAGATGACCGGAATGTCTTTTGCTCTGGTGTTGTGATGGTTAATTTCATATGTCAACTTGTTGAGGATATATGAGGTCATCTGGTTCCATTTCCTCATTTCACAGTTGAGGGAATAGATCCTGGGGCGATTGATTAATCTGCCCAAGGGTTCAGAACTGCTTAATAGTAAAGCTGGTCTAGTTCTTTGGCTTTTTGATGGTCAACCAGAATGTGTCCTACTAAAGAGCCCACTCTCCATGATGAGTCCAAGGTTTCTCAGGGAGAAGCTCAGAAAGATTTGGTATTTTACATCAATTCCCTAACTAAAGTCACTTCAAGAAATGTAGAGAGGGGGGTTGCCAGTCATTTTTTAAATATTTATCCACACATCCTAAAACTTAATTCTTAACACTGAAATTATTCACCAGATCAAAAATATAAACAAACACAAAACAGACTTCTGATTGAGATGTTCTCAGTCTAAAAGACCTTTACACCACAGTTCAGGTGTTAGCATGCACCCAGGCAATCTAGTTTATAAACTATATCTTTTCTTTGTGGGAAACAAAAACTATCATGAGAACTAACAACCTTAAATGTCTCCTTTCCCAATAAAGACTTGCCAGAAAGAAATACATGCTAGTTTTATAAAAGGAAGATAATTTCTTAATCAAGGAGATCACAATGGTATTTACAAATCAGTTATACTAACTGACATTTTTTGTCATCTGTTGTTTTAAAAGATGAAAGTATTATTTTATTTTTTACCATTTTTTAATGTATTCATGTTTTCTCTTAACTTCTAGGGATGACCTGACAATGGGACATCCTGGAAGAGCATAGGCTTAAAGGGTGAGACAGCAGTCAGTACACATTATATCCCTACCATTTCCTGGCTATGCAATCTTGGGGTGATAATAACTAATAACATAGCAAGTGCTACTATTTACCTGGTGCTGTATTGAATAAAATAATAGATGAGCCCATTTAATTGATCTCTGTAATTACTTCATGAAGCAGGCATTTTTATCCCCAAGCCCCCTTTTAGGGGCAGAAACTTAAGCTTAGGCATTTTAGCAATTTGCTTAGAGTCCCAAAGGTTGAATGCAGCTAAGTTGGGAGGGGGACCCAGTTCAGTCCACAAGGTTACCCAGTGCAGTGGTTCAGAGGTTTCACAAATACATCCTACTCAGATTGGGTTGTACAATCATAAAGGAAGGCTCCACGTGAAATGCTAAGCAGAACGTAGTGCCCACTCTATATTATAATGGGGGTGAAGAGGAGGAATGCTAGTTTACAATATTAACATTGATTAGAATTAGAATGTCAGCTGCAAAGTAGACTTTTGCTATGTAGTGAATCCCATCCCCTCCCATCCCTTCCTGACTTAAATTTTTAAAACTAATTCTCCAAGAACCTTAATACTGTACAAAATTATTTGTAAGATATCTAAGATTTGTGATAATAAAGAGTGAGGTAACATTAGGTTTTGAGCTCATTTACCTTAACATTTGAAATAAAAATGTTCTTTTTTAAAGGGGGGAACTGAAGTATATAGGCTGGACATGGACTTGTGTTATTAAGTGTGGAAGCAAATGCTTTGGAACAGAAGTTCTCCCTGTGCTGGAGCTGGCTGACCTGTCACTGACCAGGAGTCCTAAGCTGCCAAGCTGCCAATTTACTTCTTTAAACTACTAACTCGTTTCTTTATGATTCTGAGGATAAATTCTAAGGGCTCTCAGCACATTCCCTTACGGTGAAGCTCAAATTAGTCCCCTCTCCTGGACTCCCACTGGGCTCCTCAGTACATCACAGAAGGCTGGCTGAGAAGACCTCTTTCTAGTCCCACAAATCATCCTAGTACCTGCTACTCTGACAGGCCTGGGCCATTATTTATTACAGAGTAAGCACTAGCTGACTAGGGTCAATTATTCCATTGACCAGGCATTACAATAATTCCTGGTAATTAAAAGAGGTACTTATGTGAATCTGGGTGCATATTGAAAGAAACATCAGTCCTTTTGTCAACTTGGCAAGTCTATTGTTCTGAGCCAGGCCCAACCAATTAGCATCTTTTGCCAATCCCTGTCAGCTGGGGCTTGAAAAAAGGAGAGAAAGGGGGTCAGTCAGATGCTAATTTAGATACAATTGTGTCAGGGCTTTTGGAAGGGGCTGGCTCTAAAGAAGCCACCAGGGTTTAATGAAGCAAACAGCTTGGGTCCCAGTGACCCTGCAGGGGTAATTTTTAAAAGACCCCTCTGTGTTCCTGTGCCAAATAGCAGAGGGACATCACAAGAAGCCCTTCCTTTAAAAAAAATTGAGAAGGATAATCATCCGTTAAATCTGCTCATTAAACAAATCTCTCAGGCGGACTTAACGTGAATTAGCACTTCTCTAAAAAAGTAAAATGTGACATACAGGAGACAGTTCAGATCATTTGAAAGGTCACAGTTCCTTATTATAGACTCAGTTATTGTTAATGTATTAATATTTGATGATATGGAGCCAAGACCACCACCTTCATTCAACGTTGGGAGCAAAATAGTATATTTTCCTAACTGGAAACCAGGAACAACAAAAACACATTCACCAGGTCCAACAGATCTAAGCACAAACCAAATATAGTTTCATGTTTTTCAAACATAGAAATTAAGAGAAAAAAAAACCCAAATCTGTTGACTCCCTCTACTGCCTTCCACCTGATACCTGCCAGGCTCACACATGGGGCCTAGTAGCCTGACAGCCAAGCTCCCACAGGATTGCAGTTCTTCAGGGAACTTCAGAAACCCCTGCACGTACTCCCCCAGGCCATTTGGTCTGGAGTGCCACAGCCTGGACACAAAGGTTCAAGTGGCTGAGGCCCCAGGAAGATTCATGACTGACAGCGTCTGGGAGGCAAACTTCCTGGAAAATAGTGAAATCTTTTGTTCACAAGCAAAACATCACAGTGACACAAATACTTCTCTCGCAGTCTCTCAGCCTTTTCTAAAGGAGGGATAATGAGCTCTCTCTTCATATTTACTTCATCATTTTTAGGTGCTGCGAATGGGCCTGTTAAGATGGTGTTTGCAATGAGGCATGAAGACTTACACAACTCTCCATCTTGTCAACCTAAACCTTCAAATAAGAAGCTTATACCCATTAAAGTATTATTTCATCTGAAAAGAGTAAAAGAGCCAATCCTGGACCACGCTGGAGAGAAATACTTAATATTTCCTATTGTAAAAAAAGAGAGTGAGGCACGATTCTAAACAGAACAACACTGAAACAGAAACATGTGCGCCAATGTTCACTGCAGCACTGCTCACAGCAGCCAAAGGTGAAACAGCACAAGTGTCCATCAGCAGATGAATGGATCACAAAATGTGGGGTTCAGGACACACTACCCCAATATTTTAAGCTAAAGCAGTTTGGAGTAAGTGGCAGAAGAGGTGTTCTCTCCCACCTTCTCCAGCCCTTCTCACCTATACCCAGAGTGAAACAGCATGAATGCCGAGAAGAATCCTAACAAACATGCCTTGCCAAATTTCCCCAGGTTACTACACTCAGCTCCTACTCTTTGCCCTATCACATCTTTCCATGACTTTTTACTCTTCACCAAACTCGCATAAAACCTTTCAGGTTCCCTGGTCAGTGTTTCTCAGTGGTTAGAATATGGGTCCACGCACCAAAGGGTCTCAGGTTTGATTCCCAGTCAAGGGACTGTACCTGTATTGCAGGTTCGATCCCCAACCTTGGTCAGGGCACATGAGGGAGGCAATCAATTGACGTGTCTCTCTAACATCTATTTCTCTCTCTTTCTCTCTCTCTTATTCTCTCTCTCCCTCCCTCCTTCTCTCCTCCCGTCCCTCCCACTATCTCAAAAAAATCAATGGAAGAAATATTCTCAGGTGAAGATTAACCAAAAAGAAAACACACACACAAAAACACCTTTCAGGTTAACCACTAACCATTTCTTTGGGCCTTTATTTTCTTATGAAGATTCCTACCATATACAATATATACAAATAAATTTGTATGCTTCTCCTACTAATTTGTCAGTTTAAGTTTTAGACCCACCCAGAGACCCTAAGAGATCAAAGAGAACTTTATCCCTCCTCTACAAAATATTCAATGGAATAATGTTATTCAACCTTAAGAAGAAATGAAATTCTGACATATGCTACAATATGGAACAGACTTGAAAACATTATGCTACGTGAAATAAGATAGACACGAAGGACGGATATTGTATAATTCCACTTATATGAGGTACCTAGATTACAGGAAGTATAATAGGGGGTGGGAATGAGGAATTATCTAATGGGTACAGATCTTCTGTTTGGGATGATGAAAAGTTCTGAAAATGGATAGTGGCAATGTTTGTACAACATAAATATATTTAATGTCACTGAATTGTACACTTAAAATGGTTAAAATAATTAAAATAATTATAAAATAAAATATGGCATAGTCAGTTGTAGTTATATTTGTTACCAGTTACATTATTCTGGGAACTCATATCATTAAGCTTGTGAAACTTACCTTAGGATAGTTTAATTATTACTAATATTTAAATAGGTAAATATGTACTCAGGATTTCCTTTTTAAGAAAGTAAACAAATTATTATAAATAAGTAAATCAACAACTCCAATATATACTTGCGAGTCTCATATTCAGTTAAAATATATTATGTTTAAATAAATTTTAATTTAAAGCCACATATAAAATATATAGTTTTAAAATACTCCTTAATATTGTTTTCTCCTCTTATCATCTGATAATATTTTCTACTTAAAAGTTAAGTATCACACACCAAAATTATTCAAAATCATTGAGTCAGCTGTCTCCCCACAACAAAAAAGGCCAGAAAACTAGAATGCTGTCGAAATAAATGAAGCCGGAATCAAGACTGCCTGGAAGAGTTGCTCCTCTAAAGTCAGTTTCTTCAGAATAAAGCAGCAGTAGTTGGTATTTGAAATGTTTTCTTTCTCTTCGGAACTTGTTGCCTGAACAGTAAGTCATGTCAGGTTTGGCTCAGCCCCCTTGAGGCCTGAACCAAGTGAAGCCTGAAGTCACCATTTAGCAACTACTGCAGCCAAGGGGCGTCTGGAATTTGTTGAGAGCACTGAGTCTTAAAACAGAACAGCTGTTGTAGAATGCTGTTACAAGACACCTCTGAGGGACTGGAGGCCTCACAGACACCCTTGTCTATTCTGAATAGGGAGGCCAATCACTGCCTCATACTTTCTTACAAGATAAGAATTTGCAAAGATGTAAGTCCAAGAGCAATGTAAGGACCAATAGGAAAATTCTCAGTTCCTTTGTAATCCCACCTGGACAAGACAACTTATGGGTAAAACTATGTCCAACACACCTAAGTGACTATTACCACAAACCCCAAGGGCTTAAAATAGAGTCACACATGCTGTGAGCACACAATGATTGTGACCGGCAGAAATTACTGAAACTGCTGCATTAAAAGATCTGCAAAGAAAGTCTGTCTCAATAGGAAACCATCAGGCATTAAGGTTTCATAAGGACCATGAAACTTATTTTGAAAGTTTATCTCAAATTCTGGTATTTATATAAATTATCCCAATTTTGATAGTCTGGTAGGAAGGATAGTCTCGTAGAAGTTGATTTATTATCATAGAACCTTTATCTGAAAAAAATCTGTCAAGGATATTGAAATAAGTCAATATCTTATAACAGAAAAGCAATGCAATAGGACATTTTAACTCCTGAAAAGAATTTGTAAGATCCTGCCTTTCTATCATTTCATGATTTGGTCTATCATAGAATGCAGACAGAATCTTTTTATTCTATATTCCACTGGGCTGATTTTAAAAGTATAGTGAGCCCAAAGCATAGGTGCCTAACCTTGGATTAGAAATGAAGTTAGGACACACAAAAAACAAGGGGTATGAAAAAAGCCTGTAATGGCAAAAAGAAAATTAAAAAAAACCACACAAAACAAAAAACAAACAAAAACTCTGTGTGGCCTGATGATCAAATAATGTTTTTGTCTTTAGAAAATGTTATTGCTATTATACAATTGAAGGGGGCCTTAGAAATTAACAGGTTCCCATCGTAAGTAGTCATAAAATGATTGTTGAATGGCTGAATCAATAAACCCTTTTACTTTGTAAATGAGAAAAGCAAGAGATATACCAGTAAAGGAATCTAAGGCCTCTGTCATGGAGAAACCCACTAAGAAGGGCAAGATTCCAAATGGTTGCTAGTATAATGATTATCAAAATTGACGTTTGATTTTAATTTAGCTCCTTTTCAACGTTATCATTTGTTGTAATGCAACATATACCAGTTCCTTGAATGTACCCTGTTTTTTGTTGTTGTTGTTTGTTTTATATATTTTATTGATTTTTTACAGAGAGGAAGGGAGAGGGATAGAGAGTTAGAAACATCGATGAGCTGTCTCCTGCACACCCTCTACTGGGGATGTGCCCGCAGCCAAGGTACATGCCCTTGATCGAAATTGAACCTGGGACCCTTCAGTCCGCAGGCCGACGCTCTATCCACTGAGCCAAACCGGTTAGGGTGAATGTACCCTCCCTGTTTTGACTGCTCATCAACAAGATGTATTTATTAAGGACATCTGCTCCAAGTACTGTTATAATCACCAGAGAGAAACAGATGAAGATCCAACGCCTGGCCAGGAAAGAGCATAGGACAACATGTCACAGAAACTGGGATTTGCTATCTTCAGGCTCTCATTTTGTCATCTTGATAATTAAGTAGAATAAGCAATGAAAAAGCATACCTGTGTAAGATGTACTCATAAATGAATGAGGAAAGCAAGAATGGGCAGATGTGGCTAGGTGAAGAGAAGGAGGGGAAACATTTCATATAGGAAGAAAAAAAGCATTCATTAACAGGCAGAAAAGAAGAGAGGGGGAGGGACCACTGTCCAGGGAATCTGTAAGGTGGGTGAGGGAAGCCTGGAAAACTAGGTAGAATTATATGCAGAATCACTGCAGATTCTGAGCAGAGTGACATAATGAAAATGGGCTTTGAGAAAAGTCAAGGTTGTGTTGTGTGTATTGAAAAGGAGAGACTGAAGGCAGGAAGACAGGAAGCAATAAAGGATAAGATAAGAAGGTTTACACTAGGACAGGGAAGAAAAAGTCAACAGGATGCAAAGTCTGATTGGCTGTGAAGGGCAAATAAAGGGGAGGAACAGTGAGATGATCAGAGGCTTGGGACTTAAGTCAAAAGATGAATGACAAACAGAAATTAGGACAGATCTATTTTAAAGGGGGTGAGGAAGAGAAAAGGTAAGTTTTAGACATGTAAAGTTTGAGGTAAGGACAGAAGACATTAGCACACAGAAAGTACAGATGGTGCTAGCATAAAGATTGCAGGGAGATCTGGGATAACTGTCACCTTCTGAGAGTTTTTCTTGAGGAGTATCAACAAAGAAAAAAGGAGAGATTACCAAGACTTGAGAAAGGGACACAGAGTGTGTTGAACACTTACATGGCCATAGGCTTTCTCAAAGCTCTCAATGGTCTGGCAAGGTGAAGAAGGGTAGGAAGAGAAAAGATCATCACAGAAGCAGGAAAGGGACCCAAGGGAGCAAAGCCTCACAGGAACCTATACTGTGTCCTTCAGGGAGGTAGACAGCAAGAGGTTGATGCTGCATGTCAGCAGGCAGAGGAGAACCATGATGGTGATGGGCACCAAGCCTGGAGTTTAGCTGGCAATCCGTGATCTCTGCATTAAGAATAGTGAGGACTCAGGCAGCAAGCAAAAACTCATTACTCACCAACTGCAGACAGTGAAGTAGTGGAGAGAAGACAGCAAAGAGAGCTCAGCACAGGGGATCAGGCAGGTGTTTTTCACAGTTCTTATTTTTAAATAATTAAGAAAGACTAGAACATTAAGAGAGAGAAGGTGTGTGGAGAGAGAGAGAGAGAGAGAGAGAGAGAGAGAGAGAAAATAGGGGCGAAAACAGAATCAAGGTCCATTAAGAAGAAATAGAAGACAGGATCAGAGAACAGGAAGAGGTTAAATCTGGAGAAGGTTAGGATTAGGAGAAAAAGAAAGAGAAAATCTTATTTGTTTAGAAATGAGTACATTGGAGATGTCACTTAGAAAGTCTCCCTTTAATTTTTTTTTTAAAATAATGTGCCTAGGAGATAATGTACTGAAAGAGAGTAGCAGAGGTTAAATTTAGGGGAAGAGAAGATGGTGGGCCATTGACAGTAAGAGAAAAATGGGTGATTTGTGCTCTCTTTTTAGGACTAGGACAGAAAACACACACTTCTTACATGTATGTGTGTATCTATCTCTGTATGTGCAGGAATCGAGCTGCTCTACTGAATACTCAAGAAAATCCAGAAGCAGAAGACAGCAAGAAGACTGATATACAGATTTTGGTGAGAATCCATATTTTAAGGAAAATATGAGACTATGAAGCTAGTAAAAGAGAAGAGAGGAGTGACTCAATGGAAAGGGGAATGACTATAAAGTTTATTATAACAACAGTGACCAAACTATATACTTAAAAAGTATATACAGAGAGTAGGTGGAAGTCACACTGACTCTCTCCCAGGACCAAACTGGAATTACAACTAAATAACAGAAATCAACTGAAGACTAGCTAGAGAGAACCCTGATAAAGATGGAAAGTGGAGACCTCATAGAGACTGGTAGGAAGTACGGAGGCTTGAAAGGGCTGGTCTGGCTCCTACAGACAGCAGCTGAAGTTCTGGAGGGATATCGCAGCTGTGGTGGTTCCCCACCAAGAATTGTGGGGTCTAAACTCCAAACTGGGTTCCCCAGCCTAGAGCACCAGAACCAAGAAAGGTGCCTATGTAACATCTGGCTGTGAAAAGCAGCAGGGTTGCTGTCTGCTAGCTAGAGACAGCTGGAAATGCAGGCACCCTCTTAAAGGGCCAATGTACCAAATTTGGTGTGTATCCACTCACCTGGGGCTCTGAAAGAGAGAAGGCAGAGTGGACTGGAGCTGTGCGAGGACAGTCTGGGTTGGGGGCTCTGGGGTTGGAGCTTGGTGAGCAGCCACCACAGTTTCCAGTGCTAAGTCATTCCATCATGCTAGAGGAAATCTTACTCGGGTGGAACTTTGTTATCCAGGTGGTTTTTGTCTGGGGGAAAGGCAGTTGTCCACCATGCTGGAAGACCCCACAACCCACCCTGTGGTTGATAGCCTGAGGCTAATCAAGACTGAGTGTCAATGTGAGTGAAGACAGAGAAGGATCTCTGGAGGCTTAGAGTCTATGCCTGATCTACTTATGGGCCCCGGACTAGGAAGAGCAGACACCGGTGCACATCTTGGTCTTTTCCAAAGGCACCCAGCCCAAGCAGAGGGAGCCACAGCTGTGGATTGCTGATAGCTCCAAGCAAGGTACTCAGGGCCAGCCACAAACAGTATCTGACATTGCCCAGCAGAAGAGACTGGGAGTCGTAGCAGATCTACCTAGTACACAGACACCAACCCCAACAGGCAGCCAAATGGGGAGACAAAAAAAAAGAAGCCCCAAATGAAAGAACAAGAGAATTCTCCAAAATAGATAAATGAAATGGAGATAAGAAATTTATCAGATACAGAGTTCAGAATAATAACAGCAAAGGTGCTCAACAGCATGAGAAAAAGTACAATAACTATGAAGAATGACATAGCACTAAGAAAGAACATAGTAGAAGGAATACATAGTAGATTAGGGGAGGCCAAGGATTAGATTAGTGAATTAGAAAACAGGGTAGAAAAAAATTAATCAGGTAATCAAAAAAGAAACAATTAGAAAACAGGAGGACAGTTTAAGGGAGCAGTGGGATTACATGAAATGTAATAATATTCACATTATAGGAATACCAGAAGGGGAAGAAAGTGAACAAGTGATCGAGAACTTGTTTGAGGAAATAATGGCAGAAAACTTCCCTAACTGGGTGAAGGAAAAAGTCACACAAGTTCAAAAGGCACAGAGAGTCCCAAGCAAGAAGAACCCAAACAGAACCACAACCAGACACATCATAATTAAAATGACAAAAATTAAAGACAAAGAGAGAAGCTTAAAGACAGCAAGAGTAAAGCATTTTGTTACGTACAAAGGAGCTCCCATAAGGCTGTCAGCTGGTTTTTTTTTTATCAATAACTCTATAGGCCAGATAGGAATGGCATGAAGTATTCAAGGTAAAGAAAAGCAAGGATCTGAAACCAAGATTTCTATATCCAGCAAAGCTATCATTCAAAAACAGATGGTGGAATAAAGAGCTTCCCAGACAAAAAAAAAAAAAAAAAAAAAAAAAAAAAAAAAGACTAAATGAGTTAATCACCACCAAACCATCACTGCAAGAAATGCTAAAGGGACTTTTGTAATGAGAAGAAATATATAAATATATACAGAGAGAAACATAGGAATAAGAAATTAAAATGGCAATAAATAAGTACCTATCAATAATAATCTTAAATGTAAATGGACTAAATGCTCCAATGAAAGATATAGGGTAGCTGAATGGATAAAAAAAAATGACCCAATTTTGCTGTTTACAAGACACCCATCTCAGAACAAAAGACTCACATAGGATGAGAGTGAAGGATGGAAAAAATTTTCCATGCAAATGGAAATTAAAGAAAAGCTGGGGTAGCAATACTCATATGACAAAATAAACTTCAAAATGAAGGCCATCACAAAAGACAATAAAGATCACTATTTAATACTAAAGGGATTGATCCAACAAGATGATATAACCCTGGTAAACATATATGCACCCAATATAGGGGCACCTAAATATATTAAAAAAACTTCTAGAGAGATGAGCAGCAATACAGTCATAGTAGGGGACTTGAAAATCCCACTGACATCATTGGATAGATATTCTAGACAAAAAATCAACAAGGAAACAGAGACTCTAAAGGACACATTGGATCAGATGAATTTAATAGACATTTATAGAACATTCCCCCGCAGAGCTGCAGAATATACATTCCTTTTAAGTGCACATGGGTCATACTCAAAGACAGACTACATGTTAGGACACAAAACAAGTCTCTACAAGTTAATGAAGACTGAAATAATATCAAGCATCTTCTCAGATCACAATGGAATGAAATTAGAAATAAACTACAGTAAAATCACTCAAACACATTAAAAAACATGGAGGCTAAATAGCGTGTTATTAAACAATGAATGGGCTACCAATGAGATTAAGAAAGAAATAAAAACTTCCTGGAAACAAATGCAAATGAAAACAAAACAACCCAAAATCTGTAGGACACAGCAAAAGCAGTCATGAGAGAGAAGTTCATAGCACTACAGGCCTACCTAATAAAAAAAGATAAATTAATAATAAACTATTTAACCCTACAACTTAGAAAGAATTTGAAAGAGAACAAAAAGAAAAACCCAGAGTAAGTAGAAGGAAGAAAATAATGAAGATTAGAGGAGAAATAAATGACACAGACATTAAAAAAACAATACAAATAATCAATGAAACCAAGAGCTCATTCTTTGAAAAGATAAACAAGATTGATGAAGTATTAGCCAGACTCATTAAGAAACAAAGAAAGAGGACCCAAATAAATAAAATCAGAAATGAAAGCAGTGAAGTGACAACTGACACTATAGAAATACAAAGGATTGTAAGAAAATATTATGAACAACTATATGTCAACAAGCTGAACAATGTGGATGAAATGGACAAATTCCTAAAAAAATCTTCTAAAACTGAATCAGTAAGAATCAGAAAACCTGAATAGGCCAATAACAACTGATTAGAAGCAATAACCAAAAAAAAAAAAAAAATATCCCAGCAAACAAAAGCCATGGTCCGATGGCTTCCCAGGGGAGTTTTACCAAACCTTCAAAGAACAACTAATACCTGCCCTCCTCAAACTATTCCAAAAAATTCAAGTGGAAGGAACACTTTCAACTCTTTCTTATGAGGCCAGTTATCCTAATTCCAAAACCAGATAAAGACACAACCAAGAAAGAGAATTAGAGGCCAATATCCCTGATGACTATAAATGTTAAAATCCTCAACAAAATATTAGCAAATCTGATCCAGCAATACATGAAAAGATCATACACCATGACCAAGTGGAATTTATTCCAGGGATGTAAGGCTGGTACAGTATTCGCAAGTCAAATAAATGTGATACATCACATAAACAAACTGAAAGGCAAAAATCACAGGATCATATCAATAGACCAGTGGTTCCACAGGGGGGCAATTTGATTTTTATGGGGGGCAATTTGAGAATGAATTATTAACAGTGAATTTTTTGCATTTCTTATGGTTCTGAGGGCCTCATATACAGTATATAAATATATATTGTGACATATTTATGCATCTCAGTTCTCTATTATATGTTTTGAAATTTTATTTGCTATTTTTTCATATCACTTCATATTATTATTATTATTAGAGGCTCAGTGCACGAAATTCGTGTATGGAGAGGGGGGTTGGGGGGGTCCCTCAGCCCGGCCTGCACCATCTCACAACCCAGGACCTCTTGGGGGATGTCCGACTGCCAGATGTCCACGGGATCGGGCTTAAACCGGCAGTCGGACATCCTTCTCACAATCTGGGACCACTGGCTCCTAACTGCTCTCTTGCCTGCCTGCCTGATCACTCCTTACCGCCTCTACCTTGGCCACCACTGCCACGGTTTCATCTGGAAGGACATCCAGAATGACGTTTGGAAGGTTGTTCGGCTGTCTGGTCTAATTAGCATATTATGCTTTTATTATTATAGCTTTTTAACAATTTCTTAGTAATTTCTTCCTCAATACTTCAACTGTCCTTTTGTTCTTTTATTTTTCTCTTTCATGGATGCTTTGTTCTTTGAAGGTTTGTTTAGACTAAGTTAATGGCCTTTTAGGCTTCCTCCATGTGAATAGGAGTTCATTTTTTGAATAAGAATTATATGTCACAGGGGGGCATCAGGATTTTAGAGATGCTTAGGTGGGAGATGGCTAAGAAAAGGTTGGGAACCACTGCAATAGATGCAGCAAAAACATCTGACAAAATCTAACACTCATTTTTGATGAAAACTCTCAGCAAAGTGGGAATGGAGGGATCATATGTCAATATAATAAAGGCCATATATGACAAGCCTACACCCAATATCATACTCAATGGACAAAATCTAAAACCATTTCCCCTAAGACCAGGAGCAAGACAGGAATGTCCACTTTCACCACTCTTATTCAACACTAGAGGCCCAGTGCATGAAATTCGTGCATGGGTAGGGCCCCTAGTGGCTGCCAGCTGTTGGCTGGGGCCTTCCCTCCCCAGCTGCCGGCTGCCACCCAAGGCTTCCTTCATTCCGTGCCACCCCCTGGTGGTCAGCACACGTCATAGCAAGCGATCGAACTCCCAGTTGGTTAAACTCCTCAGGGGACACTTTGCATATTAGGTCTTTATATAGAGAGATATAGATAGTACTGGAAGTCCTAGCCACAATGATCAGACAGGAAGAAGAAATAAAAGGCATCCAAATTGGAAAGGAGGAAGTAAACTCTCATTATTCACAAATGACATATCGTACATAGAAAACCCTAAAGACTCTACCATTTAATAAATTAATTAATTTGGCAACATATTAGGATACAAAATTAGCACCCATAAATCGATGGCATTTTCATGCACCAATAGTGAACTCTCAGAAAGAGAAACTAAACAAACAATCCCATTTACCAATGCTAAAAAAGTTTTTTTTATGATACTTAGGAATAAACTTAACCAAGAATGTAAAATACTTGTACTTGAAGAACTACAGGACATTGAAAAAGAAGATAGAGGAAGATATAAACAAATAGAAGAATATACCATGTTCATGGATTGGTAGAATTAATATTATTAAAATGTCCATACTACCCAAAGCAATCTACAGATTCAATGCAATCGCTATTAAAACACCAATGTCATATTTACAAATCTAAAACAAATACTTCAAAAACTTATATGGAACCAAAAAAGATACCAAATAGCCACAGCAATCTTGAGAAAGAAGAATAAAGTTGGAGGGATCACAAGACCAGATAACAAATAATACTACAAAGCCACTATAATCAAAACATCTTGGTACTGGCATAAGAACAGGCATATAGATGAATGGCACAGAACAGAGACCCCAAGAATTGACCAAAGCCATTATTTGACAAAGGAGTCAAGAGTATACAGTGGAGTCAAGGCAGTCTCTTCTATAAATGGTTTTGAGACAATTGGACAGATACATAAAAAAAAAAAAAAAAATGGAACCAGACAGCTAACTTACACCATACAGAAGAATAAACTCAAAATGGATAAAAGACTTAAATGTAAGCCATGAAACCATAAAAATCCTAGAAGAAACCATAGGCAGCAAAATCCCAGACATCTCTCATAGCAATATGTTTACAGATACTCCTAGGGCAAAGGAAACTAAGGAGAAAAATAAACAAATAGGACTACATCAAAATAAAAAGCTTCTGCACAGCAAAAGAAACCATCAAGAAAATGGAAAGGGAACACACTGTATGGGAGAACATATTTAGCATTGATACATCTGATAAAGTTTTAATATCCAAAATATATAAGGAACTCATGCAACTTAACAAAAGGAAGACAAACAATCCAATTAAAAAATGGGTGAAGGATCTAGACCAGTGGTTCTCAACCTTCTGGCCCTTTCAATACAGTTCCTCATGTTGTGACCCCAACCATAAAATTATTTTCATTGCTACTTCATAACTGTAATGTTGCTACTGTTATGAATCGTAATGTAAATATCTTATATGCAGGATGGTCTTAGGCGACCCCTGTGAAAGGGTCGTTCGACCGCCAAAGGGGTCGCGACCCACAGGTTGAGAACCGCTGATCTAGACATTTCTCCAAAGGGGACATACAGATGGACAAGAGACATATGAAGAAATGCTCAGTCACTGATCATCAGAGAGATGCAAATTCAAATGACAATGAGGTATCACCTCACACCTGTCAGAATGGCTACCATCAACAAATCAACAAATGACAAGTGCTGGTGAGGACATGGAGAAAAGGAAATCCTAGTACATTGCTGTTGGGAATGCAGACTGGTGTATCCATTGTGGAAAACAGTATGGAGTTTCCTCAAAAAATTAAATATGCAACTACTATTTGATCCAGTGATCCCACTTCTAGGAATATATCCTAAGAAACCCAAAACACCAATCAGAAAGAATGTATGCACTTCTTTGTTCATAGCAGCACAATTTACAATAGCTAAGATCTGACAGCCCAAGTGCCCATCAGTAGATGAGTGGATGAAGGAGTTGTGGTACATTTACACCATGGAATACTATGCAGCAATAAAAAAGAATGATCTCTTACTCTTTGAGACAGCATGTAGGGTCCTGGAGAGTATTATGTTAAGTGAAATAAGCCAGTTGGATAAAGACAAGTCTCACATGATCTCACTCATTTGTGGAATCTAATGAACAAAATAAACTGATGAACAAAATAGATCCAGAACCATAGAAGCAAGGAACAGACTGTAGAATTTCAGAGGGAAGGCAGGAAAGGGTGGGTGGGTAGGAGGGAAGAGATCACCAAAGAAGTTATATGCATATATGCATAACCCATGGACACAGACAATAGGGTGGTGGAGGCCTGGGGCATGGGGTGGAGGCGGGCTAGAAGAGGACAATGGGGGCAAAGGGGGCATATGTAAAACTTTCAACAATAAAGATTAAAAAAAAAAAGAAAACATGTATATACAGTATGCACACAGTGAAAATGAAGGCACAATTTAAGAGTTTGGCTATAAAGTTATTTCATAGCTTTAAGACACATATACTCAATATTTCTCTAATAAATCTTTAAAATTACTCCAAAAGTACAAAAATAATATTTTTATTATATCTCATTAAGCAAAAAGTTATTCCTTTCTCTTTTCTCTCTTTATATATACACTACACTACACACACACACACACACACACACACACACACACACACTCATACATTTGTCTTAGGATTTTAACTATTTTGCATTTAAGATAACTAAACATGCCTAGAGAGAATAGGATTAGGATTATTGTTGGCCATTTTAAACTATTTTAAATATTTTTGCTTGTTTACTGTGCTTAATTGTGTATTCACATTAAGTCTCAAATTCTTAATATGCATAATAATGGATTTTTTTCTTCATAGGGATTCAATGAAACAATATGTTGTATCTCATTTGTAGATTTTATGTATTCATTTATATATTCATTCACATGTTGAATAAATATTGACACAGTGCCAAACACACACACACACACACACACACACAGAAAAATCCAATAAAGGTAGCTCATATCAAATTTTTGTTTTGGTACATTAACTAAAGAGCTATCCTATATAATTAAAGCCTAATATGCTAAGTGTCCGGTCATCCGGTTGGCTGTTCAACCAAAGTGTAATATGCTAATGATATGCTAAAGCTGCTCAACCGCTCGCTATGACATGCACTGACCACCAGGGGACAGACGCTCTGACTGGCAGGTTAGCTTGCTGCTGGGGTCCAGCCGGGACTGAGCAAGATGGGTCGGATACACCCTGGAGCCCTTCTGTGGTCCCTCCCCGGCTGGCCAATCTCCTGTGTCCCTCTCCGGCCTGATCGTGCACCGGTGGGGTCCCTTGGCCTGGCCTGCACCCTCTCCCAATCTGGGACCCCTCAGGGGATGTCGGAGAGCCGGTTTCGGCCTGACAGCGGAACAACTGGTCACTATGATGCGCACTGACCACCAGGGCGCAGATACTCAATGCAGGAGCTACCCCTTGGTGGTCAATGCGCTCCCACAGGGGGAGCGCTGCTCAGCCAGAAGCCCTGAGCCGGACTTACGACTGGTGAGTGCAGCAGTGGTGGGAAAGCCTCTCCCTCCTCCGCGGCAGTGCTAAGGATGTCCGACTGCCGGCTTAGGCCCACTCCCCATCAGTCAGACGTCCCCTGAGGGCTCCTGGACTGCGAGAGGGCACAGGCCTGGCTGAGAGACCCCCTCCTCACCCTCCCCTCTGAGTGCACAAATTTCCTGTACCGGGCCTCTAGTATTTAATAATTTGCTAGATGTTGAGGATGTCTTTATAAATCTTTTAGAAGTTTAGAGTCTAATTATAATGGAATATGATATGAATAGGATATATAATGTACAATAAAAGTAACTCTTAATTACTGGGATGGTTGTGTAGAAACCAGGGTATAAGGGAAAATTGTATTTAACCACTGATATTTGATTCAGAACTTTCCCCATGAGCAATTCACCAGACAGAGAGTGGAAAGAAAACATTCTTGGCAGAGAAAAGGCATGTGCACAATGAAGACACACTAGAGAAAACACATATGTTTGCATAGGGGGTAATGCAGGGGGACGGTGGATGGGTGGGAGGACACAGGCTGAAAAGTCTCCCGAGGCCTGATCTGCAGTCACCTTAAGCAGTTTGGGCATAACCCCATAGGAAAATGGAGAGCTGTTAAAGGGTTTTAAGCTGGGGATATCTACGGTTTAAAAAATCTCTCTGTGGTATCAATGGCTCTGAAGCCCAGGACCTTGTCAAAATATCAACTTCTGGATCCCACACCCTAAGGTTCTTATTCAATAGGTCTGAGGTGGAATTTGCACAACACTGTTTTTTAAATGCTCCCCAGATGATGCTCATTCACTTACTTAAAAAATATCTACTTAGTTCTTGTTATTTTAAGCAGAGGACTCAACTATGAATAAAATAGACAAAATTTGCAGCCTCCTAGAGCTTATATGTATGGGAAGACAAATCAAAGATGTAAGTAAATTCTATGGTATATCAGAAGGTGAACAGCACTGTGGATAAAAATTAAACATGGAGAGAAGGATAACATGGGTGGTTCGAGGTGTTGCACAATCTGTATAGTATGGTTGTTGAGATGGGCCTTGCTGAGAATTTGAGTAATGACTTGGAGGGGTGGCAGTGCCAGGACACATATTTCTAAGGAACTGGGCAAAGGGACCAGCAAGTTCACAAGCCTGAGAATGGAATATACCTTGGGTTGAATGACAAGGCCAGTGTGGTAGACAAGAATGTGTAAAGAAAACAGTAGCAAAGTATGGTCATGAATGCTCTTCTAGACCATCCCAAGGACCTACTCTGAATGAGGTGGGAAGCCACTAGAGGCTTCTGAATAGAGGGATGACATGAATGATTTAGGTTCTTAAAGGATCATTCTGGTTGCTGTTTTAAAGAAAAGACTGAGAATGGCTGGCATGGAAATGGCAGACCAGGAGCGGGGTGTCAGGGTGGTGAGGAGCAATGGAATCTGGATGAATTTCGCATGGAGGGCTGAAGTAAAGAGAAGAAATAGAGATGTGGCAGCCAGACCAGTCAGGATGCTGTTGCTGTGGTTGAGAAGGAAAATAATGAGGGTAGTCCAAAGGAGATAAGCTCAAGACCAATATTAGGGTAAACACCGCCATACTTGGGACTATTCGTGCAAGAAAGTGTGGGAGTGGGAGAAGTCATGAATGAATCTCAGGTTCCTAGTTTGAGTTACCTGAAACCAAGACAGGATTTATAGCAGGAAAAACAAAAATTTTTTTCTATGTTGTCTGCTCACTTTTGTTGCACACATGCATGTGTGCGTGTATGTGTGTGTGTGTGTGTGTGTTGGGGGTGTGTCTAAAGTTAATATTTTGACATGTTGATTTTGAGAGGCCTAGAGAACATAAGACATTTAGGAAAAAAATGATCAGTCAAAAAGTGGAAATTCATTCAATAAGCCTGGGTCTGAGACTCAGGAAGAGGTTGGGTTGGACACAGAATTGGGATCACTAAGAGCAGTGGTTGATGCTGTGACTAAGCTATTCAAATGCTATAGCAGAAATTGATTGTTTCAACCACCCATGATCCAAAATAAAAACATCAAACACATAGTATTTACACTCTATTCTTTGCACACCTGATATGGATTCTTATTGATAGAAGCTGGATTTCTTATTTCAAAAATGCTAGTCATCTGAAAATAACCCAATCTGTTTGTACAGAGAAATGTCCAAAGGGCCCCCCCCTCTCGCCCCCCACCAGGGCTTTGGGGAGGGTAATACAAAGATACCATGGAAGTTTCACTGCACAAGTAAAAAAAAAACAAAAACAAAAAACAGGTAGGCGATTAGCATATCACTCCACAGTCACATAATATTTTCTAGCTGGAGTTGGATTTGCCATTTGAAATGCAGAGATGATGGTGGAAGAAGTGGATTCCTGCAGACCTGTGGTACAATCTTCCTTTTTGGCTCAGTGAACTTTCCATTGTCCTTTTTAAAACCCCAATGTCCTTTTTTCATTTGATTGACAAGAATTTTTATTTTGATACCCTTTTCTATAAATACTAGGCAAGTTACTTAATGGATCCCAAATCTAGGTTAATATAACTAAATTATTTTGAATTATCTTTACTTAGGCATCCTCCAGTTTAGTAGATCAACTAGTATTTATATGCTTGTACATATGATATTTTCATTCAAATTGTCTTTATATGCATGTTTCAGAAGAGCTATTCCCCTGAGTACCCAGTGATGAGCTATTGTCAGAAAGAGCAATGATCATTTACAAATAATTATCATATCCTGTTTGGAGATAAGTTTCCCAGCCAACAGGCTAGAAGAGGCCTCTGCAGAGTAACTGTACTTTAGCAAATGAGCTCCAGAGTGAAATTGAAGCTAACTTTGAAACCTCAGCCATCCATAGCAGTTGCTTTACCAATGGTAATTTAAGACACGCATATTTACTCCCTCAGAAACTGACTTCTGAACTGACTCTGCTCCTGCTTCTAAGATTTGTATATAGAAATAATGAAAAATGATTAAAATTTTTATTTTGTCCTATCTCATTGATTTGTTTCTTCTAAAAGTCACACTTTAAATTATGTGTATATAATATAGCCATGAATTTGTATTTATAACTATGATAGATTTTTACATTAAAATACACATCTATTGGGTATAAATGAATTCCTTCACAGGTGTTGTGTGTTGTTTTGATAGGATTTCAAATGCACTTGTTTTTGACTTAAGTGAAGTGGCTTTAATCCACTTGTTTATGACAAAGATAAAAAAAGTTGTTTCTAGAAGTAAAGTTATTTTGACATAAGAGTGAGATAAGTTGTGTGAGGATGCCATCATCTCATCTGTTGTCACTGAGAAGGGCTCTATAGCTCAGCTGCTGAGGAGCCCTGCTAGGGCTTCTTGACAAGAATATGTGGAGAAGCAACTATAGCAAGGGGACATTTAGACTATAAATACTGACAATCTGTGAGGAATAGCCAAGAATTTCCTTCTGGACAGGCAACACTTTGCTGATCTAAACACCTCTCTGAAGATCTTGACACTCAAGATCTTAAGGCAACTCTGGTTGGCAATGGTGCTAATCCTGCAAGGGTCCCAGGAAGAGAAGGGACACCTGTCCTGCGTCAGCTAGGCACACCTTGTAGGTCCTGGAGTATTCACCCCAGGCAGCCAGTCTACCCACCAACACTGGCATCTTCGTTCCCTAGCAACATGCTCTGTTGGCAGCTGGAAGTCAGCTTGTGATTGGTTAAAGCCGTCTCTCCTGAGTGCCTACTTATATAAAAAGGTCTACCTCATCTAAATTTGTTGGCTTTCTTCCTTTAATTTTCCCTTGCCTGGAATGATAGTGTAATTAATCTATCATTTCTTTGGACTATGTTATTTCTTTACCAGAGGCCAGGTACATGAAAATTCATGCACTCGGGGGAGGGGGTGTGGGTCCCTCAGCCTGGCCTATGCCCTCTCGCAATCTGGGATCCCTCAGGGGATGTCCACCTGCTGGCTTAGGCCTGCTCCCTGGGGGATCGGGCTTAAACTGGCAGTCAGACTTCCTTCTGGCGGCCCGGGACCCCTCGGGGGATGTCCACCTGCCAGCTTAGGCCTGCTCCCTGGGGGATCGGGCCTAAGCTGGCAGTCAGATATCCCTCTGGCAGCCCGGGAGCCCTCGGGGCATGTCCATCTGCCAGCTTAGGTTCACTCCCCAGGGGATCGGGCCTAAACTGGCAGTCAGACATCCCTCTGACAGTCCTGAAGCCCGGAGGATGTCCGACTGACAGCTTAGGCCTGCAGTTGGATATCTTTAGTGCTGCCGAGGAGGTGGGAGAGGCTCCCACCACCACCGCTGTGCTTGCAGCAGTTAGCCTGGCTTGTGGTTCAGTGGAGCTCCCCCTGTGGGAGCGCACTGACCACCAGGGGCAGCTCCTGCATTGAGCATCTGCCCCCTGGTGGTCAGTGCATGTCATAGGAACTGGTCATTCCCAGCCATTCTGCTGTTAGGATCAATTTGAATATTACCCTTTTATTATATAGGATTGGCTTATTAAGAGACATTATCCTCTATGCTATTGGCTTATGACAATTCCTGCAGTAATCCTGTGTTAAATAAATTACTGGCAAAGAGAAACTCAGTCTCTGAGCATAAAATGCCACCCAAAACAAAACAAAAGGCAAATACATACATCTGAAACTTTTCACGTTCAAGTTCTACCTGTGTTTTTTTTCTTTTATATGAACAAATGCCACTGGAGCTCCTTCCTTAAGAAAAATTCTTCAATCCCACAAAATTCCCCAAGCCCTTTCAGTTCAGCCCATTGTTCTCTTTTCTTCCCTTCAAACTAATTCTCAGCTTCCCTTACCCTAATTCTACTTACGAAATCCCTTGGCCCAACACTATTCATCAGCCACTTCTACTAGCACCCAGATTGGCAGAAGCCTCCAAAAGTGTTTCTTCTTCCAGGTCTGGTATTTTCAGCAAATCTCACCAGCCTCCTTTGGCCACCCACTTTAGCTAGTTTCTCTGCAATCACAGAATTGTCACTACCACCCTGTCTTTCTTCACTCCCTTCTTCTTCCTTCCTAGGCCAGTGGAGAGCCATCCCTGGGCCTCACCTTCTGGAACAGTATCTAGTACATCACAGGCATGAATTCATTTGTGTTCAATGACTATATACAGAGTTTTCAACAAAAATGGTCCCAAACTATTTCTGACAGGTTAATACTATGAATTGAGAAGAATCCTATAATAAGTGCCTTTTACCAAGTAAATATCAAAGGAGTTTATCGGACACTTTCAAGCGTTATCTCACAAAACCCTTAATAAAATGGACTCTAAATCCTCCATTTGCCAGACATGCTCATGAGGTTAAGTAAGCTGTGACATGTCACACAGCAAGGGGCAGAGCGGCCAACAGCCTTCTGAGCAGAGCTGAAAAGGCAGCCCTTCCTCATGCTGGCAGCAGTGGCACATGGCAAGCCATCCCGGCTTCACAGACTCCAGTGTCCGGACTGGGAACCACAAACAGCATGCATCCATGCTGGTCAGCAATGCCTTCCGCAGACCTGCACTAAGACAATATTTAATTCATATGTCCAAAGTGTTTGATAGAAACTCCAAACCCCAGGCCTAAGAGCCATTAACCACAACTAGCACTTTGTAGTGGCGTTTAATGCCTTCAACCCTGGATAGTGTTTGAAGAATATATTCAATGGCAACAGGTCCCTTAATGATCCAGTCTTCATTTTTATGCAAAATAATCAAATGCCTCTGCAACCAGGCCATAGTGCTAGGAGCAGGAAACCATGAGAAGCTTCCAGCTGTAAATGGGAGAGCTCTGCCCTCCATATGCATAGAACTTCCCAGAATATCTCAGTACTAGGTGTACCGGTTAATAATAGCGATTTCATAATCAAAGAAAACACAATAATTTCAAGAGAAACATCAAAAATGCTTTATTCAAAGTAATGTCCATCGCTAGCTACACATTTCCCCCATCTTTCAGGTAATTTGTGGATACCGTCCCAATAGAACTTTTCTTGTTTTGAGGCAAACCATTCAGAGACCCAATTTTCCACTTCTTTGTACGTTTTGAAGTGCTGCTCAGAAAGTGCGAGTGCCATCGATCGGAACAAGTGGTAATCTGAAGGAGCAAGGTCTGGTGAACATAGCAGGTGGGTTAATACTTCCAAGGCAAGATCTTTTAACGTGTCTTTAACTGGTTTTGAAGTGTGTGGTGGTGCATTATCATGAAGCAAAATTACTTTGCTGTGTCTTCTGGCCCATTCTGGTCGTTTTATGATCAAAGCGTGGTTCAAATTGATTATTTGTTGTCAGTAGCGATCTGTATTAATGGTTTCACCTGGTTTTAGAAGTTCATAATACACCACACCTTCCTGATCTCACCAAATGCAGAGCATTGTCTTCTTTCCGAAGCGATTTGGTTTTGCAGTCGATGTTGATGGTTGACCTGGATCAACCCATGATTTTGTACATTTGGGATTCTCAAAATAAATCCACTTTTCATCGCTAGTAACAATTCGATGCAAAAAAGACTTTCTTTCATGCTGTTGAAGCAACATTTTACTGATGACTTTTCGGTTTCCATTTGTCTTTCGTTCAGTTGATGTGGCACCCATTTTTCTTCCTTTAAAATATTTCCCATTGCTTGTAAATGATTGGAAATTGTTTGCTGAGCAACATTTAATCTTTCTGCAAGTTGTTTTTGAGTTTGACATGCATCTTCATCCAATAAAATGCTTGTAATTGTTGGTCTTCAAATGTTTTCGGTTGACCTGGATATTCTTTGTCTTTCACATCAAAATCATCACTTTTAAAGCGTTTAAACCAGCATGCACAAGTATCTTGAGATGGAGCATGTTCACCATAAGCTTCCCAAAGTATACAATAACATTTTCTTCAAAATAAAGTAATGAATTAAAACTTCCCGCAAATGCTCTTTTTTTTTGGCACGAATTTCGACATTTTTAAGCATAAAAATATCTATGATGTTAACACCTTCAGCAAATTTGACATATGAAGTTTGCTGTCTATACAACAAAATAGCATACATATCAAATCGCATATATATCAACATATGTGTAACTCCATCTATTGAAAAAAATCCGCATTATTAACTGGTACACCTAGTATGTAACAAAGATATGTGGAAGAAAGGAGAAAAAGACACTAAGGGGTATGTGTGTGAAAAGAAAGTTATTTGTTATTTCCATTGCTCTAACTTATTTTCTACAGGCATCAAGAAAATTCCACCTCTAATGCCAAAATAAATATCTCATAACCAAAGAGATGCCACCTCATGCCAAGATAGGCTGTACATGGTAAGCACCCAAGCCGACCCCACCCACTAATAAAACCAAAAAAGACTTTAAAGACCACACACCTCCATTTCTAAAAGGATATGAAGAGTCAGAATCAAGCAAACAAAAACGACAAAATAACCTCAGCAGTCCAGTCAGTTAGATATGTTACCTTGGGATGTTTTTTTTCTTTCTAGTGTGTCAGACAAAAGACAGCTATGGTTGGACTTTCAGCATTTTTGTCCTTTTCCCTGCATGGAACATGCTGGCCTAACTGGAAAACACTTATGCACTTCAGTGCAGAGGCAGAGACCACAGTGCATGCCCTCCAAAGTCAGACAGAACCTACTGCACTGACTCCCTAAGGAGTGTGTGTGTGTGTGTGTGTGTGTGTGTGTGTGTGTGTGTGTGAAATTCCCAGGGATGAAGGTGGCTAGTGCCAGGGATCAAATGGGTTAGATCTGAGAATATCCCAATTTCTACCCCTTTCTGAATTCTATAAGCTTTAACATGATCATATTTGAGTGGCATAACTTTGCCTTAAAGAAACATCAAGTACACACTGAAGAAAACCATGGGCTTCCTTGAGTGAGAGCAATGTACAGTACTTATTAATACATACTTTTCATTAACCAAAGGTAAATCTCCAAGACAAGATAGCTTGCATTTTTCACTCTACTTTTTGGCTTGACTAAGTCAACTCAGGAGGAGAAGCAGGGTACTTGTCAGGCAACCTGCGGCTCATTCTCCTCCCTTCACAGTGCCTATGGCCATCACGCAGCATGAGTGCTCTTCATCTTTATCACCACAGACCCTCAACTGCTGAGCTCTGCTGAACTGTCAAAATCTGGTCCCGGTTGTAACTTGGCAAACATGACTTAACCTGAGAGAAATTCTCTAAAACAAATTCTCATAACATCTGCCATGTCATTTTTAAGCAATACCTTCTGTTTCTACAAAACTTAAACACAGCTTTGTTTTTAAAAGCGAAATTTCATAGGCCTTTTTTCATCTCCATGGGATATTCACTTCTGGCAATAAAAGGCTCCTAACCAGGAGCAAAAAGTTCCCAAACGTCTTAGCATTTCTGCTCCATGAACTTATGGTCAAAATCAGTCTAGTCCATAGCACAAAGGGAAAAAAAGTTCCGCAAAGTGTCATCTCAATCTCCCAAATATCTGACTTCCACAAGAAGTTTGACAGAAGTAGTCCTTAGTTAAAAGCATATCAATTGTAAGGGGAGTCTGTTGGTCATTATGACAGAAGTATAATTATGCATCAGGGAAAGGAAACACCTGCATGGGTTCTTCCATCACTGTTTGGGGTGTATTAGAAGAATCTACACTAATAAAAGAGAAACATGGTAATTGGCGTACGACCGCTACCCTTCCCATTGGCTAATCAGTGAGTATATGCAAATTAACTGTCAGCCAAGATGGCGGCCGGCAGCCAGGCAGCTTAAAGTGAACATGAGGCTTGCTTGCTTCAGTGACTGCAGACTCCAACGTTCTCCGCCTGCGCTGCTGGCAGTTTGAAACTTTGTAACATTTTCAGCAGGCCGGGATCTCAGAGCTGAAGTTATACATTGTTTCGATTATAGAACCAGCAACGGAAGCCTCAGAGCTAGAGCCAGAGCTAAAGCTGGCCCAGAATTAAAAAAAAAGAAAA
>NW_005358092.1:680428-691169 GCF_000412655.1 Myotis brandtii
GACCCCCCCTTCCCCCCCGAGTGCACAAATTTTTGTGCACCGGGCCCCTAGTCTATAATAAAAGCATAATATGCTAATGAGAGTGGATAGCCGAACGACCTTCCGGACATCATTCTGGACGTCCTTCTGGACAAAGCCATGGTGGCGACAGGGGCTGAGGCAGAGGCCATTAGGGGTGATCAGGTAGGCAGGCGAGCAGTTAGGGGCGATCAGGCAGGCAAGCAGAGTGGTTAGGGGCAATCAGGCAGGCAGGCAGAGGCAGTTAGTGGTGATCAGGCAGGCAGGCAAGTGGTTATGGGCGATCAGGCAGGCAGGATAGTGTTTAGGGGCAATGAGGCAAGCAGGCAGGCCAGTGGTTAGGAGCCAGTGGTCCTGGATTTCAAGAGGGATGTCCAACTGCCGGTTTAGGCCCAATCCCGCAGGGATCTCTGCAGGATCGGGCCTAAACTGGCAGTCGGACATCCCCAGAGGGGTCCCAGATTGTGAGAGGGTGCAGGTCGGGCTGAGGGAACCCCCCACCCAGTGCATGAATTTCGTGCACCGAGCCTCTAGTAAATATTAAAATCGAACATAGAAATTAAGAAAAGTTTACTGATGGTTTTCATCCATTCAATATTTACTATGTATAAGGTATTCTGTTAGGTATTTAAAGATACACAAAAGATGAAAAAGATCTGTCTTCATTTTCAAAGTAAAGCAAACTGTAGACAACTATAAAGTGTTGGCCTAAAGATACATAGTTGGAAATTGTTAGTTTTTAGCTGGAATTGAAGCCTTTGGTATATATGATGTAACCTAGGAAGAAAGTTTATAAATGTGGCTCAGGAAAAAATCCTTCAGACCAGTTATTTTAAGGGATAGGCCATAGAATAGGATAAATCAATAAACAGTAGTAAAGTAATAGTCAAGAGAGATAGAAGAGAATTATGTTTCAAGAGCAAAAGACAGAATTTCTAGAAGCAACGAGTGCTGAGTGCTGCCAGATCAACCACCATGAAGGTTAAGAAGAGGTTACTGCATGAGGGGGAGGTGGGGATGGCATTGATAATATCCAACAGGAAAGAGCTGAGGTTTGTACAAAAACCTACACTGAGCTTGAAATAACAGTCCTTCTTAAAGAATACTCTATTAACACACCACTGAGCCTCAAGCAAGTGTGAATAGCGTTATGATCGGAACACATCTCAAAGGTTTTAAGAGGAATGAAATCATTTTAAAAAGAGTTCTCTAGCTAAGAAATAGAGGGGAAAAAAGTGATTTAAAGAAAATTTATTCAAACAATGCTCTGCCCAGGAGATTTTCCACTTCCTGAAATCATAAAACCTTTTATTATTTTAAATAAATCATTTACATTTATATACATGATAAATGATAAAATAAATTTAATAGAAATGAATAGACACTGGTCTTTGTTGGGAAATCGCGATCAGAATTGAAACAAGAACATAACAATAAAAAAATAGTAGAACAAATAAATTATTTGTACAAATGGTGTACAAATAGCATTTAATTATTCCTTTATTTTTAAAAAATCTCTCTCATGTGGTGGAACTTAAATTGTTTGCTTCCTGGCACAGTCCTTGACAGGTCATAGGAAAAAAACATGCCATATTAAGGTGAAGAAGGGAAGGGAAGCCTCAGAAGCAGTATTTTCACATAAAATCAAACACATGGAAAGAAATATACCTATTTCAATAAAATTTCCATCTACTGCAATGCCCCCACGAACCTCGCACTCTCCTCTGTGCGAGCTGGTGGAAGAGCCCAGCTACAGCACGTGACTTCACTGATCATCCCAAGCACATGGACGCTCTTGATTATGCACTGCACACAGGGTCCATATTTAGTTGCTTTTGCTTTTGTTTTTAGCTTTTTCTAAACTTGATAAAGAAAATAAAACAGAAAGAAACTTCCCTTATCAGCCAGTTTCAGAAATTTTATATAAGATACTTATAAGCATTTTTCGAAGTTCTTTAATGAAGAAAATTGTGGAGCTATTAAAGTCAGGACATTGTTTTGGTGCTAACCTAAAATTTCAGACAAGGAATTTCATAGCAGCTAAAAGCCATTTCACCTTTTATGAAAAGACAAGACTGAATTATTCAACTAAGCTTTACAGAGTGAGCACGATACTCTTTCTAGCTAACTTGTGCTACCTGTGGTAAGCAGAGGCCGTCATCAGCCTGTGAGTGCCAGCAGTCCCTGGGGGCTCTGGCCTCTGTTCTTTTCCTTAATCCCTTTTCCCCCTTACCACGAACAGTGCCACCTACTACCACGAACAGTGCCATCTACTACTATGAACAGTGCCATCTACCAGCATGACTCTACCTACCATCTAAAATGATGGCAATTTCCAAGTCAGGACATTGATATAAATTTTGTAGATTATTCATGACATAAGCAGATACTGAAACACTTATTCAAAAACATCCTACTGAGATAAAAAGAACTCTGATATGCTTAGTCTATCTATATATATAAATGCCTAAGCAGCCGTTATAATCAAATGACCAGATGACCAGCTAGTAGCTATGATGTGCACTGACCACCAGGGGGCAGATGCTGGAGCTGTCCCCTGGTGGTCAGTGTGCTCCCACAGTCAACCTCCCGCAGCTGGCCAACTTCCCCCAGTCCCTTCCCCAGCGCCTGGTCCAATTGGCCGGGAGGGACCCCACCTGTGCACAAATTCATGTACTGGGCCTCTAGTTAAAAAATAAAACTGAAAAACCAAATTGGGAACCCTCAATAGACAAACTAAAACTTAATAAGAAGAGAAACTAAACAGCTCACAGGGCAGATGTGAAGAAAGTTCCACCCAGCCGGTGTGGCTCAGTGCTTGAGTGTTGACCTATGAACCAAGAAATCATGGTTTGATTCCTGTGGCTTGATCCCCAGTGGGGAGCATGCAGGAGGCAACCTATCAATGATTCTCTCTCATCATTAATGTTGCTATCTCTCTCTCCCTCTCCTTTCCTCTCTGAAATATATATATATTTCCTATCTCAGGGTGCCACATATGGAAACACCTACCTACTTAAAGCTGTTGCCTTCTTCTTTCTCCACCTATTTGAATTATTATTAATGAAAGCTAGACTGGGGAAAGAAGTTTTTCCTTATTTTCTAATGTCATATTTTAAAATGTAGACTTTTATTAAAGTTAAACATATACAACAACTGAGTGCACATATATGGGGACATCTCAAATGATTTTTCATTTTCAGAAAATGAGGGTGGACACAGTACTCAGAAAAAAAATAAAACAAAAACAAAACAAAACCCCAGAAACTTAACAGAAAGCTTCTTATGCCTCTTCCATTTCTTACTCATCCTCCCTCCACTCGAGCACAACCACTATCCTAACAATAAATTAGTTTTGCAAGTTTTTGAACTTTCCACAGATGTAATCACACAGCATGGATGTTTACAGAGACCACTTAGACATTATGGATAGCTGACTAGTAAGCGGAAAAATGTTCTGTCTGCTAGCTGACTAGGTGCTGCCAACATGCCTAAGTTGACGCTCCTTTTCTTTGCAAACCTGACTATAGTGAACAGGCAGCACTCCCACAGATACAAAGCCTGTGGAACACCAAAGGGCCAGGACTGGAAGCCTCCTCATGTTTTTCTCATAATTTTCCACTCTTACGGCAGTTAATCTCTGATGGCCCCTCTGGACAAGGCCCTGAGTCTCAGAACATTTTTCTATAAGCCACTCAACAGCCACCACATGGCACAGAAAAATGCCATCTGGCTGAGCTTGGCTGCTGCCTGGCACAGGACCAGGGAGTGGCCAGGGGAGGCGCTCTGAACACAAGTTTGAACCTCCAGTTCCCCCCTCCTTCCCACTGTCAGCATCAGTGCATATGGTGTATAAGGCCATGCATGGCGTCAGTTCTATTTCATGCCACTAATCTGGATTTAGTGACCTGTTTACAGAAGGCAGGCTGCACCTGCAGATGTGCCCCCAAATAGGGAGGCCAAGAGGGTGGGCAACATACAACAGGCACTGTCTATAAAGCAGAAGCACAGAATCCCCTTCTAATTACAGAAACACAAAACTCAGCTAAAGCCAAATGCAACCATTTCCACATTGAGAATCTTTCAGAACAAGAGCTATTTTAGACTGATGACCTAATCCTAGCAACAAATACTTCATTCCACCAGCACTACCCCCACATCCCAACTTCTTTTGTTTGGGTGCCCTATTAGATGAGTTGGAAAACATAATGGCATTTTCTTGATTAGATCAGGTATAGAAAACCATACACCTCATCTAAAAGATGATATAACATTGCCTGCCAGTTTCCGAACTAGCTACTGTAATATTCTTGGAGAAAAAACTTCCTTCAAACAAAATGCAATGTTAAAACAGTGGTGCATGAGCAGAGAAGGCTGGCAACGTGCTACCTAGAAGGCTGCTCTCTTAATTCAGCCATTTTCCAAGATCCTCTTTGGTAGCGTGTTCTTCAGATTTCTCTCGGGAATTTTGAATCCACAGTCCCCTTCGCTTTTCTTTGAAACATCTCTTCCTTCAACAGGAATGGTGGTTATTACAAGTTAATATTGAATTACCCAGGGCAAGAGAGAAGTGAGTCTAGGTAAATAGGCATATCTTTAAGGAGTAATGCATGCAACAATCCCCGAGTAAAAGGCCAGCTTTATTTATTTATTTATTTATTTTTTTATTGCTTAAAGTGAGTAAAAGGCCAGCTTTAAAAGAGGGAAAAAGAATGATTCGCTCTGATTGAACGGCCCTCCTATCAGGTTCTGACTTTAATTCTAAGAGAAACAAGACTCTAGAATTAATAGGAAGAAAACAGCACAACCAGAAATAGTGGGACACTAAGCTTGCTCTGGGTTAGGACTGATCCATGTGGGCTGTTGGTGACTTTTAACACCAGCCACCCTCTATCCCAGGGGTGGGCAAACTTTTTGACTCGAGGGCCACAATGGGTTCTTAAACTGGACCGGAGGGCCGGAACAAAAGCATGGATGGAGTGTTTGTGTGAACTAATATAAATTCAAAGTAAACATCATTACATAAAAGGGTACGGTCTTTTTTTTTTTAGTTTTATTCATTTCAAACGGGCCGGATCCGGCCCGTGGGCCGTAGTTTGCCCACGGCTGCTCTATCCAGTTAATGAGCCGGAAAAGGACCATTCCTCAGACCATTGCCTGACCTAATATGAAGCCATTAAATTCCCTTCTTTAAGTAACATGCCTCTCACAACAGGTGGATGGATGGAAGGAAAGAAGGACAGGGTCAGGGAAAGAGACACAGGAGAAAGAGGAAAAAGAAAGGAGACTGACCCTTAGGTTGGAGTGGCGAAGTGAGTCCTGAGCAAAACAGGAATTGGAGGCCAGAAGGGCGGAGTGAGGCTACCTGCCTGTCCTTGCTCCAGAGGCAGTGGCCCACGCAGGCAAGGGCCACAGGCAAGCCTCTTTTATCTCTGTAGAGAGTTCTCTTGGTTCCCACAGAGTAAACAGCCAGCAGAGCAGGGAGAGGGGTGAGAGTGGACATGGAGGTGTGAAGAAGGGGCCGGGGATTTGGAGAAGGCTCCAGGGGGGACAAGTGCCAGAGGTCAAAGATGAGAGGAGCAACTGCAGTAGGGAAATCAGATTCTGTTCACCCAGCTGGTTCAGGCCATTCCTCAAATGCCTTACATTTCATAGCATGTTTAGGACATTTCAGGCCAATGTAAAAATAAGAGCTGGGAGTGAAAGTAGCCATCACCCTCGGAAACATCTATCAAGAGAAAGGGCTTATCACTGACCCAGTTCAAGAGATCAGGGTGCAAAATTCCTCTGAAGCAAACTTGAAGCACAAGCCAAAGCGGACACTGATTTGAGGATGATGTCCTTGCTTCCCTCATAGCCTGCTCTCTGAGAGCCTGTTAATGAGCAGAGAAAGCTGGAGGAGACAGGCAAGAAAAGAGAGTGGGCGCTGAAGCAGGGGAACTGCATTATCCACAAATAAACCAGTCCCTGGCTCTGGGAGTTGGCGTGTGGGTGATGAGTGACAGAGGACCAAACCCCGAAAGGACTTTCTTTCTCCAGCTCTTCAGCTGCCATCCTAAATCCCGAAGGACTGCAACACGGCTGTGGAGGAGGGAGCCGAGACCACCTAACTTCAGCTTGAACTGGTTTGCTGGAGCCAATCAAGGCCACCGACCCTCCCAAAAGTGGGTCTTCACAGAGGCAGGAGTGCAATGCCCACTGTCCTTGTCTTAACCAATCTCCCTCCATGTTGGTAAAAGGTAGAATATTGAGGGTGGGCTAGATGGATGGGCCTGAAGAGTTGGATTTCTCATATTTTTGTGTCCCCTTCCCCCAAATGAGCTCCCTTTCCCCTGAAGGGAGAGACTATGTGTACAAAAGGGATGAAATCACTAGAAATGAAAACTTGCTTTGGTTCCTGTCATCCTCATCTCAGGGTTTCTGTCCCTCCTAAGATAAAAGCCATGTATCTTCTGAGGCTGTCAATCAAGGCCTCAGCGGCTTGTAAGATTTCCCTGAGTGTCTCCTGACTTGCACACGCAGGCTGCCTCATTGTTAGTGGGAGTTCTGTGTGGCTGCTGCAGACCTCGAGGTGGTGTTCTCCCGGGAGTGGCCTAAAGGGGACTGTTCTCTCGCCTCTTAAAGAAACGGGGACAGGCCAAGAGACAAGGGCTGATCCCCAGAATTCAGCTCAGTGTTGGGAAGGTCTGACTGCCCTGCAAGCCCTGCCAGAGGACTGGAGCTCGGCACAGGAACAGAGATGCTGGCTGGCCGACGCAGGAGGAACTAGTCACGTTCACCGAGGGCCTCCTCTATGCCTGTCCCTTCTCTAAAATTCCTGACAAGGCAGTGTGAGACTTGTATACACATTAGTCTTTAGTAATAATAAAAGCATTTTTTCATAAACGAAATTATGCTGAGGACTCTAAGAGCACAGAGAAGGCATGCAGCACTCTGGGAGGGAGTGTGGGGGTGTGGGAGGTGGGGGTCTCAGAGAGAAGTCGTATGGAGGGTGAGGGGCTGCTGCTAGGGGCCCTCCAGGCAGGCCTGGTCAATTCCAGCTGCCCTGCTGACTACGTGACTATGGGCAGGTTCCTTAACATCACCAGGCCTCGGTTCCTTGTCTGTAGAATAGGAATTGTAGTAAGGGTTAAATATAGAAAGCATTCAATAAAGTGTTGGCACTTGGTTACCTATTTTCATAGCAGCAGCAGCCCAGGCACAGGAGCATTAAGGAAAATATTTCCAGGTAAAATTAAAGAAGAATATGACTCTTCTCATTTATAGCCATCCCATTAGTGAATAGGAACAGGAGACTAGTAGCTAATTTTTAAGCTGGGAAATAGTTGTCTCTTTGGAATAAATAACATTCAATGAGCTCCTTAAAAATGACAGTGTGAGAGTCATATTTTAAAACGGTTAGGCAAGCCCGCTGGTTTGACTCAGTGGTTGAGCATCGACCTATGAACCCGGAGGTTATGGTTTGATTACCAGTCAGGGCACATGCCCAGGTTGTGGGTTCGATTCCCAGTGGGGGATGTGCAGGAGGCAGCCAATCAATGATTCTCTCTCATTATTAATGTTTCTATTTCTCTCTCCCTCTCCCTTCCTCTCTGAAATCAATAAAAATATATATATATTTGAAAAACTGGGTAGGGAAGCATCTTTGCCCAGCATGCCACATGAGGATTAATAAGTATTAACTGGTGGTGATCGTTCAGCCCCTCAAACACTTAAGGAACACGAAGTGCCAAAGGTCAAACCCACGTTCAGCTTTATGGTACAAAAGAGTTGTCCTGAACCTACAGAACTCAGTTCTCTCCCCTGTTTCTCACGGACTCAGTTTCGAAAGGGAAAAGGTGGATGTGAGCAGGTAATTGATATTTGGAAATGCTGACAGGCTGCGCAGGACCATGGCACAGTCCTGCCCATTTTAAGCCCGGAAATCTGATCTGTATCGACTTAAAAAAAGAGCAGCGAGCAGTGAGTGAGCTTAAGCTTTTCAAATAATTAAGATTTTATCTATGCGAGCAAAGCCTCTCCAGTTCCACTCGGTTTGGCACTTAGCTCTGCATTGAAAACCTCCCTAATTCGATAACGATAATACCATCTTTTCCATCATTATCTCGTAGTTGCAGGGCTATCTGACTGATCCCAGTCAGGTTTTCACGGCCACTGGCCCCTGCATTCCTGCCTGAGCCCTGCAGGAAACAGAGCCTCTGCAGCTGCCAGCGTTTATTTACACACATTCCTGCCTCAAATTGAATTAATGAGCATAATTTAACTCAGGCAATGTCCTCCTGCTCTCCTTCCTCTGTGCCCCGCTGGTCGGCCTGCCTCCTCCCTCCCAGCCTCCCGTGGAGGTCTTGTGGGAATGGACTGGGCACTCTGGGAGCATGCACTGAACTCAGGGCTTCTGCGCCTTCATGTCCAAAGAACCACTTGGGCCTCTAGTTTAAATGCAGGTTCTAGTCCAGTAGCTCTGGGTTGGGTCTGAGATGCAGCATTTCTAACAAGCCTCTCTCTGGGGAGGCCGAGGCTGCCCAGCTGGGGGCTACACTTTGAGTAGCAGGATTACTGGAGGACTCACCTGCGCTGAATAGAACAAGCAATGCCCTGAATGAGTAACCAAAAGGTGAATGCTAACTTCTGAACTTTCCGATTGACCTGATATAACATAAGGTTTATCAGAAGCACATGCACAGGGAGTCTGTGTACCTTGTCTACCTTTTCCATGGGTGCATAATGAACACAGAGTAAGTCAAACCACAGTCCTATCAACCCCAAACACAGGCCTGCACAAATCCCAAAGCCTGGGAGCTAAAGAAAGTGTAGAACAGCAAGGCTGGGACCCTTACCTTTTACACAAAAGGCAAAAGTAACCCCACATAAGAATCATCAGTGTGACCGTGGTTAGGCGCAGAAGGGCTGTTTATTGCATTGGGCAGGCCAACAAGGAATTTCCCGCCTGCTATGCCAAAGTCGGAGTGCAAGGAACTTTCTCTGAAGTGTGTGCAAGAAAACCAGCAGATCTCCTGTGTATTCACACATTGTGCACCTCCGTTAGTTATCCCTGGCAAAAATCCCTCCAAATTCTACCAAGTGCGGAAGAGGATTAAAAAGAGGAGCAAGGAGAAAAACATTCCCCCTAAACAAAAGAAAGCAAAAGAGTATATTTGAAAACCAGTGTCAATGTGTTGGATTTTGTTCTTCCTGGATACAAATACATATAATATCTCCAGCAATAAATATCCTTAACCTTGGACCCAAAACTGTTTGCCCAGGTCCACACAAACTCAGTATTTGGCTGCTTCAACAGAGAAAGGCTTTCATGTCAAATTTTGCACAGAAAAGTAGGATTTGGGGAATTTCTTTTCTGAGGAAAGATTGAATTTATCATGATACATATTTCACCAAGAAACCAGTAAAATGAACCACCTTTTTACCCAAACCACAAAAACGGCAAATTCCTTTGCTAGAAAAGTTGGCTGCTCCTGTTGAAAAGATTAACTTATGCTGGGGTCGGGGGGAGGTAGAAGAGGGTAAAGGGGGGATAAATGGTGATGGAAGGAGACTTGACTTGGGGTGTTAAACACACAATACAACATTCAGATGATGTATTATAGAATCGTACACCTGAAACCTATATAATTTTATTAACCAGTGTCATACCAATAAATTCAATAAAAAAGATTAATTTATGCTGAATAGCTTTTTGGGGGCATGCAGGGGTAGATGAGATTAGGGGTACATAGCAATGTGTAAAGATAAAGAGTACTTATCAGTACTTTCCTTATTATAAAGGTTCTTCCGGTACATTTACATGAATCAACCTAACTGTATTCTAGAAAGATCCTTACAATGCTGCATAAATAAAATTCACCTCAAACTTTTCATTTTCACTCAAGGCCTCATGTAAGGATTATGGCTGGGGTACAACTTCCCTTAGTTTTAGTAACTGATTCCCTCAAGCTGAAACTACCACAGTGTTTTAATTAATATGATGAAATAATGCTAATCAAATTTTTTCTCTTCTCTTTTTTGGTTGCTGCTGACTTGCCAGTATCAGAAATAAACAAGGGAATTATACTTTTTAATCAGAAGGAATGTTTAGCTATTCCACACGAAGCAAGTCTGCCAAGAGGCAACCCTGTATGGATTAGCTACTGAATATTACTGAAGCACAAGTAAAGAAAAATTGTTACTTAGAGTTCATTAGACTCTGACATTAATTTCTGATTTTAGGATTATTTGACATCTGATTATACATCACAGTCCCTCTGCCCCAAGCAGGCCATCCCATGGACAGGCCCTTGCCCCTGCAGCTTATATCCAGGATGCTATCTCCTTCTTACTCTCTACCTTTTTTTGTGTGTGTGTGTGTAATAATTTTATTGATTTTAGAGAGAGGAAGGGAGAGGGAGAGAGAGATAGAAACATCAATGAGAGAGAGATATCCAGCAGCTGCTCCTGCATGCCCCCTACTGGGGATCAAGCCTGCAACCCGGACATGTGCCCTGACCCAGAATCAAACCAGTGACCTCCTGTTGTAGGAGATGATGCTCAACCAACTGAGCCACGCCTGCTGGGCTGCTCCTTATCTTTTTAAAGTGAACCAAGCTCAAGCCGCCTTCCACAAGCTCTCATCCTCTGTAAGTTTTCTTTAATTTTTTAAAAATTATTGTTTAAAGTGTTACAAATAGTAGTAAATATGTCTCTTTTCCCCCCCATTGACCTCCCCCTG
>NW_005358092.1:691840-692485 GCF_000412655.1 Myotis brandtii
TCGGATGATTAGTGACTCTGAGCATGTTTTCATATGTCTCTTGGCCTTCTGTATTTCCTCCTTTGAAAAGTGTCTATTTAGGTCCTTTGCCCATTTTTTGATTGGATTGTTTATCTTCCTTTTGTTAAGTTGTATGAGTTCCCTGTAAATTTTGGAGATTAATCCCTTATCAGAGATAAAATTGGCAAATATGTTCTCTCATGCAGTGGGCTCTCTTGTTGTTTTGTTGATGGTTTCTTTTGCTGTGCAGAAGCTTTTTATTTTGATGTAGTCCCATTTGTTTATTTTCTCCTTAGTTTCCATTGTCCTAGGAGCTGTGTCGGTAAAGATATTGCTGCAACAAATGTCTGCTATTTTGTTGTCTACGGCTTCTTTTAAGATTTTTATGTTTTCCCATCTTAAGTTTGAGTTCTTTATCCATTTTGAGTTTACTTGTGTATGGTGCAAGTTGGTGGTCTAGTTTCTTTCTTTCTTTCTTTTTTTTGCATGTATCTGTTCAATTTTCCCAACACCATTTATTGAAAAGACTGTCTTGACTCCACTGTATGCTCTTGCCTCCTTTGTCAAATATTAACTGAGCATAATGGCTTGGGTCAATTTCTGGGTTCTCTGTTCTGTTCCACTGGTCTATATGTCTGTTCTTGT
>NW_005358092.1:692701-750840 GCF_000412655.1 Myotis brandtii
TGAATTTATAGATTGCTTTGGGTAGTATTGACATTTTAATGATGTTGATTCTACCAATCCATGAACATGGTATATTCTTTCATTTGTTTATGTCTTCTTCTATCTCTTTTTTCATTGTCCTGTAATTTTCTGAGTACAGGTCCTTTACCTCCTTGGTTAAATTTATTCCTAAATATCTTACTTTTTTTGTTGCAATGGTAAATGAGATTGTTTTTTTAGTTTCTCTTTCTGTGAGTTCATTACTGATGTATAAAAAAAGCCATAGATTTCTGGGTGTTAATTTTGTATCTTGCTACATTGCTGAATTCATTTATTAATTCTAGTAGCTTTTTGATGAAGTGTTTAGGGTTTTCAATGTACAATATCATGTCATCTGTGAATAAGAAGTTTTCTTCTTTTTCAAATTGGATGACTTTTATTTCTTCTTCTTATGTGATCGCTATGGCTAATACTTCCAGTACTATGTACAGCAGTGGTGAGAGTGGGCATCCCTGTCTTGTTCCTGTTCTTAGGGGAAATGGTTTTAGTTTTTGCCCATTGAGTATGATTATGATGTTGGCTGTAGGTTTGTTATCTATGGCTTTTACTATGTTGAGGTATGATCCTTCTATTCCCACCTTGCTGAGAGTTTTTATCAAGAAAGGGTGTTGGATTTTGTCAAATGCTTTTTCTGCATTCATTGATATGATTATATGGTTTTTATCTCTCAATTTGTTTATGTGATGTATCACATTTATTGATTTGCGGGTATTGTACCATCCTTGCATCCTCAGAATAAATCCCACTTGGTCATGGTGTATGATCTTTTTAATGTAATGCTGGATCTGATTTGCTACAATTTTGTTGAGAATTTTGGCATTTATGTTCATGAGGGATATTGGCCTATAATTCTCTTTCTTTGTATTGTTTTTAAATGGTTTTGGGATTAGGGTAATGCTGGTTTCATAGAAAGAGCTGACAAGTATTCCTTCCTCTTGAATTTTTTGGAATAGTCTGAGGATAGGTTTTATTTCTTCTTTGAATGTTTGGTAAAGCTCCCATCTGGTCCAGGGCTTTTGTTTGTTGGAAGTTTTTTGATTACTGCTTCAATTTCCTCCATAGTTATCAGCCTATTCAGATTTTTTATTCTTCCTGACTGAGTTTTGGAAGTTCGTATTTTTCTAGGAATATCCTTTTCTTCTAGGTTGACCAGTTTGTTGGAATAGAGTTGCTCATAGTATTTTTTTTTTATGATTCTTTTTTATTTCTGTGGGGTCTGTTGTTATTTCACTTCTTTCATTTCTGATTTTGTTTATTTGGTCCTCTCTCTTCATTCCTTGGTGAGCCTGGCTAGAGGTTCATCAATCTTGTTTATCCTTTCAAAGAACCAGCTCTTGGTTTCATTGATCTTTTGTATTGTTTTTTGTTGTTGTTGTTTTGTCTCTATGTCATTTATTTCCGCTCTGATCTTTATTATTTCCTTCCTTCTGCTCACTCTGGGCCTTTCTTGTTGCTCTCTTTCTAAATCTTCAGAGTTAGATGGTTTATTATCAGTTTTTCTTTCCTCTCAGGACTGCTTTCACTGTGTCCCATAGATTTTGGATTGTTGTGTTTTCATTGTCATTTGTTTCCAGGATGTTTTTTTTAATTTCTTCTTTGATCTCTTTGGCAACCCAATCATTGTTTATAGCATGCTATTTAGTCTCAAAGTGTTTAAATTTTTGTGATTGTTTTTATTGTAGTTTATTTCTAATATTATGCCATTGTGATCTGAGAAGATGCTTGATATGCTTGAATTTGGAGAGTCTTTGCCTGTATCCCCATATGTGGTCTATCGTTGAAAATGATCCATGTGCACTTGAGAAGAATGTATATTCTGTAGCTTTGGGGTGGAATGTTCTGAAGATGTTGATTAAGTCCATTTGATCTAGTGAGTCATTTAGGATTGATGTTTCTTTGCTGATTTTTTGTCTAGAGGATTTATCCAGTGAAGTTAATGAGGTACTAACATCTTCTACTATGATTGTATTGCTGTCAATCTGTCCCCTGATATCTCCCAGAAGTTTTTTTTTTATGTATTTGGGGGGTCCTGCATTAGATGCATGTATGTTTACCAGAGTTATATCCTCTTGTTGTATTAATCCCTTTAGAATTATGAAGTGGCCTTCCTTGTCTCTTGTTATGGCCTTCACTTTGAGGTCTATTTTGTCAGATATAAGGATTGCTACCCCAGCTTTTTTTAAATTTCAATTTGTCTGAAAGATATTTTTCCATCCCATCACTTTCAGTCTGTGTGAGTCCCTTGTTCTGAGGTGGGTCTCTTGTCAACAGCATATACATGGGTCATGTTTTCTTATCCGTTCAGTCATTTGATGTCTTTTGATTGGAGAATTTAATCCATTTAAATTTAATGTTATTATTGATAGGTACTTGTTTTTAGCCATTTATATTCTTTATGCCTGTGTTCCTTCCTCTCTTTCTAATTATTCTTTTTACAACAGTCCCTTTAGCATTTCTTGCATTGCTGGCTTGGTAGTGATAAACTTCCTTAGCCTTTTTTTTTGTCTGTGAAGTTCCTGATTTCCCCTTCAATTTTGATTGATAGTATTGTTGGATAGAGTATTCTTGGAGTCAGTCCCTTGCTTTGCACCACTTTGTATACTTCATTCCATTCCCTTCTGGCCTGATGTATTTCTGTTGAGAAATCATTTGATTATCTGATGGGAGATCCTTTGTAGGTAACTCTATGTCTCTCTCTTCCAACCTTTAAGATTCTCTCTTTGTCGTTAATGTTTGCCATTGTAATTATGATGTGTCTTGGTGTGGGTCTTTTTGGGTTCATCTTTCTTGGGACTCTCTGTGCTTGTGTGACTTTTTCTTCCCCATGTCAGGGAAGTTTTCTGTCATTATTTCTTCAAATAGGTTCTCTAATCCTTGCTGCTCTTCTTGTCCTGTGGCATCCCTATTATATGTATGTTACTTTGTTTCATGTTATCCCAAAGCTTCCTTAGGCTCTCCTCCTGCTTTTTAATTTTTTTCTACAATTGCTGTTTAGATTGGGCTTTTCCCTCTACCTTCTCTTCTAATCCACTAATTTGGTCCTCCGCTGCTCCTAGTCTACTGTTAAAACCTTCCATTGTGTTTTTGATTGAAGCTATATCGCTTTTGATTTCCTCCTGATTCTTCCATAGGTTGTTGATTTTTTCATCCATCCGGTTTATGAACTGTATGACCATTACTCTGAATTCTTTTTCTGACATATTGCATGCCTCTGTTTCATTTAGTTCCTTTCTTGGCAATTCCTCCTTTTCTTTCCTGTGGGGATTGTTTTGTTGTCTCTCCATTTGTGCTAATACCAAAAGGTCCAAATGCCAAGTTGTGGGGGCCTGAGCCACACACAGCGGGAGCATTGCACAACCCGAGTGTCACTGAAGAGCTCAGGCACCGACACACATGGCTGCAGTGGGTTGGCGGGAGCCACAGGTGGCGAGAGTTGGCCCACCTGGGGGCGGGTGGCACAGCTGCTGGGGGTCAGCAGCAGCCCCCTAACCCTGGGTGCACATGCACCCAGAATCCGAGTTACGGGTGCTCTGTGTGGCTGCCTCGGGTCAGTGGGGGCCTCACACCTGCTCCAAGAATCAGAGTCATGGATACTTGAATTGGCTGCCTTGGATCAGCGGGAGGCTTCTTGCATGTGTGTGTGCCAAGAATCACAGTCCCCATGTGTGTGCGCTGAGAATCAGAGTTGTGGGCACTCAGTTTGGCTGCCTTGGGTCACCTGGGGGCCTCCACACCGAGAATCAGAGTCCTTGAATATGTGCACTGAGAATCAGAGTCATGGGTGCTCAGATCGGCCTTGGGTCAGCGAGGGCCTCGCACAAAAGCGCTGAGAATCAGAGACCTCGCGTGCATGTGCCAAGAATCAGAGTCAAGGGTGCTCGGTTTGGCCGCCGTGGGTTAGTGTGGGACCTCCACACCGAGAATCTGAGTCACGGGCCTGGTAGGGGGCCAGTTTGCATGGCTGTCCTGTGTCGGCGGGTGGCCTGCTCGCGAGCCATGGGTTGTGCATGCCCTATGCTGCTGCAGTGGGCCAGCAGGTGGGGGATGCGCTCTGTGATTTACAGGAATCTGCAGCTGGGATGTCTAGAGTCTCAGTGTCCCTGGGTCTGCAGCTGTGCTAGCAGGTCTTTGTCCAGAGTGGCTGTAGGGTCCCGGTTTGTGTCTGAGGCCAGTCTGGGTGGTGGTGAGTCTGGGTTCCCAGTCTCAGCAGTTCTGCCCTTCAAGATGGCATGGTTTCTGTGCCAGTGCTGGCCATCCAGGAGTGCTTGCTGCGGCAGTGGGGTCTTGCAGTCTAAGACCACCTGGTCTACCAGCCTCCGAAAGTCCTGCAGGATCTAACTGTCTCTAACACTCTCTCTCCCTCCTTCTGTCTCTCTCTCTCTCTCTCTCTCTCTCTCTTCTCTCTCTCTCACACACACACACACACACACACACACACATACACGTCCACACACTCCCCTTTGTTCCCTCACTCTCTCTTCCTCACAGCCATCCTGCTGGACGCCATCTTTACATACATCCTGCAAATTTTCTTATAAGGATGACCTTGCTTTGTCTATGCCAGTGATGGCGAACCTTTTGAGCTCGGCGTGTCAGCATTTTGAGAAACCCTAACTTAACTCTGGTGCCGTGTCACATATAGAAATTTTTTGATATTTGCAACCATAGTAAAACAAAGACTTATATTTTTGATATTTATTTTATATATTTAAATGCCATTTAACAAAGAAAAATCAACCAAAAAATGAGTTCACATGTCACCTCTGACATGCGTGTCATAGGTTCACCATCACTGATCTATGCTCATTACTAACTATGATGTTTATAAAGTATACATCCTGAACTTATTCCAGTTATTGGTAAATTAGGCAAATTTGTCTTCTCATTGACAGAAGCTGTTCAAAAAAAAAAGGGCCAGAGTTCTCCTTCTAACTCCTATTTTTTCCTCTGTTATTGCAGGAAAATATGGATGGTCATCAGGATATTTCTAAAAACACATTTGAGTCAATTCATAATAAATATGCTAGAAGAACCATTGTATAGAGGAAACTGTAGGGCAGGGCAGGAGATCTGGGCTTGTCCATTAAATGCTCCTGTCTGTACTTGGATAACTCAAGGATTATTCTCAGTGGTGGAGTCCAAAGTCCATCACTGGCAGAGGCACACAGCCAATGGCTGTAGTGCCAGGTCATGTCCTGACCACGTGGTCCCAGGGTAGCCTCTGTGGGTCCTACAAACTATACACCTTTCCATAAATTGTGTGGGCTGCATCGTTACCTCTATTTATTGCTTTTCTGTTTATTAAGTCAAAGCCAGTTTTTTTTCTCTGCTACCAAAGACCTTAACTAGTATAATTAATAAAGAAAAGTTTAGCATGTTTGGGTTATAGCCCAAACTGGCAAGTCAAGGCATAAGGCCAACAGAGCAGCCTGCTCTCCCTCAAAAGCCTTCATTTAGTGCCATTACTGGAGATATTTTCCTCGCTACTGGGTAAAAAATTTCTAAAAAAGAGACACTAGTAGGGAATAAGAGTAAACATTTTAAGATATTTTTTTTTCATGGGAATAAGTCACAACAAAAGACAATTCAGAGTCCTGACTCTGAGGTTACTGAAAGTTTTGTCCTCAATACCAAAGGTTCTCTCCTCTCCTGTCATTTCAACACATCCTATAGACCAAGTATGTTTGCAGATTATTTGTGGCCTCTTGGAGTATATAACATAAAATATCAGATATGAGACTGGTGATACAATGCTACAAAGGCGATAACACACAAACAATACAGCTGCACGAAGTGAAAATTAGTGATGTTGAATCAACATCTGGAGGTGCAGGGTGGAGCTCTGGTGATGAGGGAGAGATTGAGGAAGGTCGCTTGCAGGTTAATTTAGCATGTATGACGATGGGACGATGACAACGTCACTCAACAGAGAGGGAACATGAAGGAATGTGTCAGGGTGAGAAGACATCAAAGAGTTGTGCTTTAGATATTTCAGAGTGTAGGATACTGGGGGACCAAGCATGTGGATGACACAGAATTAGTCAAAATTGTTCAGATTCACCATATGGTCACTATTCTGTAACATTATTCATTAGCTTTGATACAAACTATACAAAAATAAGAAGTAACCGGGCATGTCTGAGGGGCCTGATTGGTGATGACCGAGGAAGCAGCTCATTTCATGCACACAGCCCTCCACTCCCACCTCAGCCATCTATTCTTTAAACACTGAACTGTCTTCTACATGCAACTGAGTATGCTGTCATTAAGGAGTTCTCCATCTAAAGGGAATAACTGAAAACCTATTTTTCTCCAGTGTTGAGTGGAAGTGAGTGGTTCAACTACTAACCCTTTGCTTACAATCTATTTACCAAATTATTTTCTAAGGAAATCTGCTAAGATTGACATATATATTTCAGGTCTTGAAGGCTCTCTTTCTATGTACAGTTGAGACTCTGTTAGGAGGCCACTAAAAAAGGAGCATTTTCCCTTTGTTGGCAATCACTTGTAATAAAGAATGTCTTAAATGAGCCCTTAATGAACACGGTGATGTTCTAAGCCATGGCTGAAGGTTTGGGGGCTCATAAAATGACTTAGGAATTTATGATGATAGTAATTTTGGTAATAAACCCCAGAGGTGTTGGTTTTGAGAGGGTTTTCTTGTAAAACTATGATCAATAAATTAAAATTTAAACTTAAACCACCACAATAGTGTCCAAAAGTTTAGAAAGGCACCCACTCTAAGAAACTCCTAGAAACTACTACTGTAGGAAAACTAGAGTTCAGGGAAGAGCCAGGAGGAAGTGATAGAGGACATCAACAGGAAAAAACAATCAAGAATTAGCTTTAAAAAGGCAAAATATAAAGAAGACTAATGAATATAAACATCTCCGTGAAACTGAAACAAAATAAAATGGAGAATTCACAAACAGTACAGCTCCAAATATATCACATTATTCATCAAATGTTTAATACTTAGAGTTCCGACTTTTAGAAGCTTGGTTCACCCTGTCAGAAGTTTGGCGGCTAAAAAGGTGGGCTCTGCAGAGCTCTGGATCCAAACTGCAACTTTCTAGAATGACAACCCAATCTCAGTGGTTACATAAATGATACTGAGAAATAAAGAAGTAATTACTCTTCTTAAAAAAAACATTTGGGGAGAAAGTAGCTCTAAAATGGCATATACTAGGTGGCAATCCATCACTAAGATGACCTATGTCAAAAGAACTTTATAAAAGGCTTGAGTAGAATTCACATTTATGCTGTATTATGAGAATACTACCTCCATTAACCTTATTCCACTAAATCTGAACCACTGAAAGCATTGAAAAAAAAAGAAAAGAAATAATTTTTTCTTTTAGCAAAATGAACAAGTCAAAATGAACATGTAGATAGCTTTTTAATTATCTAAAGTTGCCTTCTTTTTCTTTTCCAGTTCTCTTGAGATATAATTGACATATCCTATATAATAAAAGGCTAATATGCAAATTGTCCCCTCGGGAGTTCGACTGACCAGTTCAACTGCTCACTATGACGTGCGCTGACCACCGGGGGCAGCATGGAATGAAGGAAGGCCCTGGCCAGCAGCTGGCAGCTGGCAGCTGGGGGAAGGAAGATCCCAGCCAGCCCTGATTGCCAGCCAGGCCTAGGGACCCTACCCATGCATGAATTTTGTGCACCAGGCCTCTAGTAACATCATATTAGTTTCAGTTGTGCAACATAATGATTTCATACACATATATATATACTTCAAAATGATAACCACAAGTATAATAATCATTCATCACCTCATATAGTTATACATTTTTTTCTTGTGATGAGAACTGTCTACTCTTAGCAAATATCAATTATAAATCACCACTACAGTATTATCTATATATATAAAAGCCCAAGTGACCGTCTGACCATCTGACCAGTAGCTATGGCACACAATGACCACCAGGGAGCGGAGGCTCCGACTGGTAGCTATGACATGCACTGAACACCAGGGGGCAGATGCTCAACAAAGGAGCTGTCAAGCTGCGGTGACTTGGCAGCTGCAGTTCTTGGGTTATACACCTGGAACGAGAGAGGAGGAAGCCCAATTCTGGGGTGCGTCACTTGAGAACCACCCTCTTGCAATCCGGGACCCCTCAGGGGATGTCGGAGAGCCGGTTTCAGCCTGATCCCTGCAGGCCAGGCCGAGGGACCCCACTGGTGCATGAATCCATGCACCGGGCCTCTAGTAAATGATAGTATGGTATTATAAATTATAGTCACCATGTTGTAGATTACATCCCCACAACTTATTTATCTTATAATTGGAAGTTTATACCTAAAGTTGCTTCTTGACTTTATATTACCTGTGTGAAACAAACTAGTCTGGCATAATGAGCTATTTTCCAAAATCATGATCATCTCAGATTTTTAAAAAATCTCAGTAATTTTATATTACAAAAAACTATTATAATGTCCTAAGGTAATATTTCATTCTCTTCTAATGCTGGAAGGATTAAAAAATTTTTATACAGCCCAGACAAGGGCAATTATTTTTAAGATTCATTTTGACTGATTCAGCAGTAAGAAAGATTAATGCAGAATAACATTCATATGCCCTCTATTTCTTTCGTTTCTAAGAATTACTTTTCACATATTATCATAAAAAGGCAAAAAATGATATGTTACAGGAGCTTTATTCATGGCCATTCTTATTCCCTTTTGATTCCACATTGAGGAAAATTTCTCAACTGCCTTCAGTGAAAGTTTGAAGCCCTCTCCTTTTAGCCTTCACTGCTCCACTTGGCCTTTTCCATCACAAGACTTCTCGTCCCCCACATGGCAGTCACTTTGCCTCCCATCTTTCCTTTTCCCACCTCTGCTTCTTCTGGTTTTCCTGGATGCAGAATCCCTTTACTTACTGTTTTTCTTTCCTTTGATTAAGATGCTGGGTTTAAAAAATAGATCCTGAGACAGAGAAACATCGAATAGACCATCAAACCTCAGAGGGAAGGTGGGGGGGGGGGTTAGGGGGTAAGAGGTCAACCAAAGGACTTGAATGTGTGCATATAAACATAACCAATGGACAGAGACACTGGGGGGCAGGGGTGAGGGCATGTGCTGGGGAGTGGGAGTGGCTGGGGAGAGGTCAATGGGGGAAAAGGAGACATATGTAGTACTTTAAACAATAAAGAATTTTTTTAAAAGTGCTGTGCTTTGGGGACAGACTTTTCAAATCTTAAACTTTTTCTTTTCTTGTAATATCACTTTACTTGACACTAAAATTTTATGTCTCAGCTCGGCTCTTGGTGCCAGATCCACCTCTTTAAGCCTCTTCTAAGGCAACCGATGGGCCGGGAAGGCTCTACCATCTGACTGACTAAGAAACAATCCTGCAAGGGGGGTCCATTTTTTCCATGAAATCATCCAAGATTTATTAGAGGCCAGCTGCTCACTAAACTCTACCTAAGCTTGACATTTTCTTGACCAAATGTCCTCTCCAATTATGTGCTTATATTTGTTACTCCAAAAATACTAGTTCTCTCAACAAAATAATGAAAATGCTGCCCAATGATGTACTAGCTTAGGAAACATACATTTCTGCTAGAACTATCTGTGATCCACTATCTTTATTGGTTTTATCTCCCATAGTAAGACCACTGGACAATGATTATCTCAGTACTTCCTTGAATTAGGTACTAAAAAATCCACTTTGATTCAATTTTTGCCTTTTCTTCAATATCAAATCCAAAACAAAGATTTTACAGGAAGTAACTAAACTTTATTATTAACCCTTTACAGATATCAATATCAATGAATATCATACTGCAGATATCACTCATGTAGCTGAAATAGCTAACTGAAATTTTAACTGGAAAAAGTCTAAAAATTTTGTAACTGGAAATCATTCTTTTGGTGGGAAAAAGGTGTGTGCTACTGTTTTGTGTTTGTTTGTTTTTTAACACACTTCTCTTTAGAAAGATGCTAAATTCATTAATCTATCAATCACTTAATATGTGAGGATCCTTGCGAGGCTATTTCCAAATGTTTGAGTACTTGTCATCTGCTTGTGTTATGAAGCACATATTGCACAAAGCCAAATACACTCTCCAATTGTACTTGAGAGGTTGTTAATTTCATCAATTCATTCAGTTAAATATTTACTGAATGCCAGAATAAATGGAAGTTAGGTGCCAAGGATATATTGAAGAGCATTCACTTTTCTCATAGAACTTACTGTTCAGATGAAGAAACTCATATTAATCATGAAAATGTAAATTTTTAAACACTGTGGTAAAAACACATAGAATTTACCATCTTAATCATTTTAAAGTATATTGTTCAGTAGTGTTAACTATATTCACATTATTGTGCAACATATCTCTAAAACCTTTTCATCTTGCAAAACTGAAACTCTGTTAAACACTAAATTCATTTGCCTCTCCCTCCAACTCTTGGTAACCACCCTTCTACTTTCTGTCTCTACAAATTTGACTACTCTAGGTACCTCAAATAAGAGGAATAATACAGTCTTTTCTTTTTGTGACTGGCATATTTCACTTAGCATAATGTTCTCAAGATTCATCCATGTTGCAGTATGTGACAGAATTTCTTTCTAAATGCTGCATAATATTCCATTGTATGTATAGATAATATTTTACTAATCCACTCATGTGTCCATGAACATTTAGGTTGCTTCTACCTCATGGTTATGGTGAATACTACTGTGAGGAACAAGGGTGAGCAAATATCTCTTTGAGATTATGCTTTCACAATTCTTTTGGATATATACTTAAAGGAGAATTGCTGAATCATATGATAATTCTACATTTAATTTTTCAAGGAACCTCCATACTGGTTTCCACAGTGATACATTTTACATTCCTAACAACGGTGCACAAGGATTCCGTTTTTCCACATTTCGCTAATACTTGTTCTTTTCTTTTTTAAATAGTGGCTGTCGTAATGGGTGTAAGGTGGTATTACATGCACTAATGTAAATTTTTTATTGTGGTAGTGAAACAAGGAAAGGTAAATTGTTTAAGAGACCATGTACTAGGAGCATTTAATCTGGCCAGGGAAGCAAGGAAAGGCACCCTTGGAAAGTAAGGACTTACCTGAGGTCTGAGAACTGTGTAGTCAATCATTAGCTAGGGAGGAGACCAGGGCATTCGGGCAGTGAGGCAAGGAGGTGCAAATGCACTTTGCGAGTGCAAGCAGGGCTCCCAAGCACCAGCATGTGAGAAAAGATCAGCATTGTGGGGTGAGGAGCAAGAGAGATTCTGACAGCAGCAGGGTTCAGGGCTTCACAGGGCCTATGAGGTCAGGTAAATGACCTGGAATTTTATCCTGAGGGCCATGGAAGCCAGGGAAATAACTACACCAGATTTGTGTTTTGAAAGACTATTTTGGCTATAGTAGAACAATAGATCTGACAGATGGGTGCTAAGAAATCAGTCACAAGGCTACTGTAACGGTCCAGGCAAGAAATGCTGCAGCACCAACTACTAGTAAATGGATGGGACCAGAACTGGATGGAAGGAGACACATGGAAGAGATATTTAGGAGTAAAAAGGATAGTGCTTGAATTCAGCATAATGATGGGGGAAGGGTAAACTGAAGAAGGATAAAGGACTAAGGGTTTACACAACCTTAGGAATTAATAACTAGGATAATAATTGTACTTATAAGTTGCCACTTACCGAACAGATCAACCATTTGTTAGGAAAAGACACTTTATTTTCAGTGGCACTGGCCATCTCTGCTCAGCTGGTTGCAGAGTGACATAAACATGACTGAAGTCCTGGGTCCTGACCTCTTCCCTCCCACACTCAGGAGGAAATGGTTGGGATATTAGCCAACACACTGGAAAAACTACTGAAGTCAGATCCAATCTTTATAAATCTTGGTTTACAAACTCTGCATAAAGCAGTTACTAAGCATTGATTAACAGCCCAGTTGTCCCCACATTTTAGGGAAAGTCTGTGTAAGACCTGAGACCTTTTTATTGCAAGTGGTGAAAATCCAAGTTAGGTAGTCACACCCTGGTTGCAGTGGAGGGACCTGGAGAACTTGGCAGTTGGGTTTCCTACCTGTTAGTCTCACTTCCACTGCATTTAGCTGTGAAGAGTCACTCTGTGTTTCCAAGTATCTGTTGGTGAAAAGCTGTATTGTCCAATACAGTCACCACTGGTCAGATGTGGCTACTGAGCATTTGAAATAGGTCTAGTCTGACTTGGGATGTACTGTAAATCTAACATACACATGAAATTTCCAAGATTTAGTAGAAAAAGAATGTAAATTATCTCAATAATAATTTCTTTTAATGTCAGTTACATGTTGAAGTGATAACATTTTGGAAATGTTAGGCTAAATATGTTAATGAAACTAACTTATCCTGGTTCATTTTACCTGTTTTCTTTTCTTTTCTTTTTTTATTGTCTAAAGTTTTACATATGTCTCCTTTTTCCCCAATTGACCCCCTCCCCCCAGCCATTCCACCCTGAGCAAGCCCCCACCGCCCCAGTGTCTGTGTCTATTGGTTATGCTAATATGCATGCATACAAGTCCTTTGGTTGCTCTCTAACCCCCCTTACCATTTGACTCTGGATCTATTCTTGTTCATCAAATTCTGTTGATCATTATATCCTGCATATGAGTGAGATCATGTGATATTTATCTTTCTCCGACTGGCTTATTTCCCTTAGCATAAGGCTCTCCAGTTCCATCCATGCTGTTGCAAATGTTGAAAGTTCCTTCTTTTCTTTATAGTCCAGCTTTTCTCCATAAAAGGACTGCTGCTAACTTAAAGGAGCCATAGCAAGGAAATCTAGAAGCAGTAAGCAGGGAAACCTGTGAAAATCCCCAAAATTCAGTTCAACAACCAAAGGAACATACCTAATCTGGTATGACCTCATATTAACTTAATTACATCTGCAAAGACCCTATTTCTAAATAAGGTCACATTCACAGGCCCCAGATAGACATGAATTTGAGAGGAAGGGCACTATTTAACCCACTGCTCCTGGAAATGTCTCTTAATCTGCCCACACCTCAGTTTCCTCATCAGTAAATTGGTGAGAAAACTGGGCTCAAAGTATTTTGATGATATTGTGCTGCTATGAACACAGGGGTGCATATATCCTTTCTGATTGGTGTTTCTGGTTTCTTGGGATATAGTCCTAGAAGTGGGATCACTGGGTCAAATGGGAGTTCCATTCTTAACTTTTTGCGGCAACTCCATATTGTCTTCCACAGTGGCTGCACCAGTCTGCATTCCCACCAGCAGTGCACGAGTGTTCCTTTTTCTCCACATCATTGCCAGCACTTGTCGTTTGTTGATTTGAATGAGACAAAGAAATCATTTTACCTTTTTAATGGTGCCATTGGAAAATTTTAAATTACATGTGTCTCCCATTATATTTCTATTGGATGGTGCTATTCAGGACCATCTGACTCTAAGCCATTTTGAATGGTTGGTGCCGAGAAAGAGGCCTCTCTTAGAAAAGCTTTGATTTCCTTCCACCTTGTTTCAAACAATGAGTTCTACTCAAGCCTGTCTTGTATTTCTTGTTTGGGGTGGAGGGGAGGGACACACTGAAGCCACAAAAAGGAGGCAAAGGCCCTGGCACTCTAGGTTGGGAGACTCACAGTAGGAGACATTCCCTAGCTGCTTTTCCACAATATGACGACAGCCAATTTTACCTTTTGTGTCTGTCATGACTAATTAGGGTTCTTTTTAGAAATCTAACTTGAATCTTATGCAAAAATGTTGATTTATGTGTAATTAAAAGTTCAAAGATGCTCTGCTTTGGGCAGAGTGGGATCCAGGAGTGCACTCAATGCTGTCTCTCTTAGTTCAGCTTTCCTCTTGCATTCAGTCCGGCCAGATGCCCTCTCTGTGGTGGTCCCTAGTAGCTCCAGACTGGTATCATCCCTATATCACACACCCAGCAGCAAGAGAGTGTTTTCTTTCCCCTGTTTCTATAAAAAAATCCAAAATGTGTCTCAGTGGTCTGGTGTGGGTCACCATACCCATTCCTGAATCAACAGCTGTGGTCCGTGAGATGAAGATTCTGGGCGACTATTCCTGGGTGTGGGTCCAGATGCAGAGGGGGAGTTGAGGGGGAACTAGCACTGCTTGAATGCATGTTCTGAAAGAGGAGAAGGGATTTAGGGGCTGTGATCAGAAAAGAGGGAAATGGATGTAGGGCAGGTGACAGATGACAAGATGCCACAGCACCAAGAATGCACAAGGCGCCTGCTGCTGCTGAGCGGACTGGGTGGGGCCAGCCTTCACAGCACACTGGCAAGTTTCTGAACATTTAAATACGCCCTTCTTGCAAGTTCTATCTTTTACCAAAATCAGGTTGCAATAGTTGCCAACCCCCCTGTCTCCCATGAATGAAAGTGCACTTCAGGCATAGACTCAGGTAACCCAGATATCTCTTTCCTATCTTTAGCTAAAGGGATGCCAAACCTGGATGACAGCTGGCTAATCCTGGTTCAAAAAGCATATGATCTTCTCAATGGATGTTTGATGTTTTACAACACCGATGGCAACAACAGTAACTGAAACGCTCTCCTACTGTAAAATCCTTTCACTATATTTTGGTCATCTTAGTACTGTCAACAATAGCTTTTTAAAAAATACATACTTTTTAAATTGATTTCAGAGAGGAAGGGAAAGGGAGAAAGAAATAGAAACATTAATGACGAGAGAGAATCTACTGGGGATTGAGACTGATCAGGCTTGTGCCCTGACTGGGAATTGAACCTCGACCTCCTGGTTCATAGGTTGATGCTCAACCTCTGAGCCACACTGGCTGGGCAGCAATAGCTTTATATCATCATTTACATAGAATAGGAAAACTTTGGCATGTCCTTAATAGTGTGCTGTGATTCTATTTTCTTCTTTTTCAGTCTAACCAACCCTGGTTGTCTTTTCTTGCATGAATCCTTTATCTGGGGGCCTTTTCCAGGCACCTCTACCTCTTCAATAGAACAAATCTACAGAACTCCAATGTCTCCGGGGAGAGAGCTACAGCTACAGTCACCAGACAAGGCAGATGTCGGAGAAGTAAACCGGGCATAGAATCTCAACTCCAGGGCCCCACATACACATTCCCACATGTTTGGAGAAAGGAAAAGTTCAAAACCACATCAAACATACCCTGTGACCACTGGATATAAATATTACAAACAAACAAAATCAGCATTTAATGTGTACTTTAATTTGCTGACAGATATTTAAAAAATTAACATCAGAATGAATGACAAATGCCAACACCACAACAAAACCTTTAACCCAAGAGAAAAACAACTCACAATCAAAGCCGCCTGGCCTCTAATTAGCCCACAGCATCCCTGAAACAAGAAGCCAAAATAAAATAAACTGCCAGCACGGAGAAACTGTGCAGGGGGAAGGGAGAGCAGGAACAAAAAAATTAAGGCTTTCCACAACGTACTGAAAGTGATCATTGTTTGAAGCCTGCTTTACTGGCGTGGGGGTGGCGTGGGCAGAAGACTGCTGCTCAAACCTAAAGTATGTAGATGCCTTCTAACTCCACATTTATGTTTTAAATATTCTCTTACACTGCAGGGTAAGTCAATTCAGATACAATTAACATTTTAAGGAGAATTGACTGACATTTATTCGACATCTGGTTTGCACCAAGCATCACCCTACGCGATTTCCCCAGTGACCAAGTGTTGGGGTTCATAGCCTGATGGCTAGCAGACTTGGGAAGTCCCAGCCACCCCACCAGGAGCCTGACCAACCAAGGTTTTATATTTGTGAATATCAAAGAAACACCCAGCATCCACATGGGTGGAGAGTGTTTCCTGGGTACCTGCTGCTCAGAAAGCACAGGCAGCATGTGCAGGGGGCGTGGCCTGGCGAGCCTGCCTGGGGGTGGGCTTCACCGCTGGCTCCATAAGAGCTTGTTAGGTTTGTTTTGCTTTTTGTTTTTCTCTTCCATCTTTCACAGCAGCAGTAAGATTCTGGATTCCCTCCTTGTGGCTGAACAACTCCAGGCACCACATAGCAACTATGTCATGCACAAGAGAAGCCCACCTCTTCGATGGATTTCCTTCAGGAGCAAACATGCTTCTTTCTCAGAATACCCCAGCGAATGTCTCCTCGCACCTCCTTCAGGGTTTCTGAACCACTCCGTACAGCAAGGGGCCGGGGTCACACTCGCCCCGGAGTCTGGGGTGGAAATGACTTCCCTAAGGTGCTGGGCTTCTTGCACAGGAGTGGTATGTGGAGGCAAACTGGGCCCATTAGGAAAGAGTGAAGGAGGATGGCAGGTGGGCACAAACAACCATGTCCCCACCCCACAGAAAGTTAACCTGAGGACACATCCTCTCCTGGCCCTCAGACAGGCATCTGTCCTGCAGAGACGTTCTGGAACCATAGCGGAGCAAAGACAGCAATAGTCGTGACCGTTACCAGTACGTGTCAGCTTACCTCCTAGAGCACAAGCAACTTGGAAGCAAAATCACTTATTTTTTTTGCATGTGGGAAATGCCTGGACCTGAGTTCGTACTGGGCTGCACAGTCCAGGAGAAGGCAATTGTTCAGGGAAGATTCAAGGATGGCAAACGGCAACCATCCCTCCCCCTGTTTGCTTTTAGTCCCTTGGGATTTGCATTGTGTATACACAAGTGTGTATATAAAACTCCAAAGCAAATCCATTCCTGTATTTAGGATTTTAAAAAGCTCGACATATGCCAGAAACTAGTTGGAGCCTGGAGCTTGGCACTGTGGACAGAGTTCGCAGTTTGTAGGCTTTGAAGTGAAAGTTTTTCCCTCCTGTTTTACTAGCAATGAAAAGAATTTTAAAGGAAAAGCACCAACGTTGGTGAGGAGTATTTTTCCATGGTGAACGATGTAATGTCTTTCGGTATAATCCTCTATTTAGAAAGCTAGATGCCTTAAAGCAGTCACTGGCGCTACCAGTCGTGTCTTACATAACGACTACTCATGAGAAATATGTTGGTTGTGAATGTTTTAAATATACCATGTTCTCCTATAACACCCAGAACTGGCTTACACTGTCACGGAGTAATATGCTAGGTGTTTTAGAGCAGTGGTTCTCAAATTTAAAGTGAAGTATAGCCTGGAGAGTTATTAAAAATCAGAGGTGGGGACTCCACACCCATAGATTCTGATTCAGTGTGTGTGTGTGTGTGTGTGTGTGTGTGTGTGTGTGTGTGTGTATTGTAACTATGCAATTTTTTTTTTGTGTGTGTGTGGTGGAGGGGAGTTTGTCATTTAACAAGCAACCCAGATGATTCAGATGCAGGAGGTCAATGGAGTTGAAAGAGAAACATCACACCTAGAACCTACAAAAAATTACAATTCCACAGCCAACAAGAGTTGGAAGTTTAAATCACAATGTTTCTATTTATAAAAATTTGAAAATAATTGATCACTCCAGGGAAAATAAGAGTCTGCATGTTATACATTTGCCACAGGTTATCTTGTTATAGCCTGTAAGGTAATCAGGGTGGGTGATACTATTTTGACTTTGCTGATAAGGAACTTAATGCAGTTTAAATGATTTACTAAAGGTTACAAAGCTAGTTGGGGCAGGTCGCTTGAGTTTTAAACAGAGGTCAAATAAGATGGCATCTCCTCAGACACTCCTAAAGTGAAAAGCTCATGAAGAAAATACAAGCATATTTCCGGATCCAGTTTTAAGTCAAGGTCTCCTCATCTCTCTAATTCAAAGCTCTACTTCAGCAGACAACTTTGGACTAAAAGAATTTGTCATTCACCTTCAAGCATTGGCTTTGGGGACCCGATATGGACAAGCTTGTTACCTATGGTTTTGCTATTGGCAGAAAGAAAAACAAATGGTCCCCTATTACAGATAAAGATCATCACACATTTTTTCCCCAGCTGAGGACTTTGGTATTATCCCAAAGAGAGACATAACTTGAGTTTTTAATTCACTTTAGACCTGGCTTAGGCCTAGAAAAATGGAAAAACAGGGTGTTCCTTAAAATCCCACAAATGTTGCATATTTTTGGGAGAGGAAGTATACAGATGACTTTTTTGATTTCAGCAACTTTCCCTGGGACTTCCTGGCTCCTTGTCTGGTTGGGTTTCACCCACCATACCTTGAGGTGCTTTAGGGAAGATAGAGACTCTGACAGTGGAAAATCACTCTCCTTCTACAGCCTTCCTTCCCTCTGCCCTCAGGGAAAACCTGCCTTCCCCCTCGTGAGAAAAACTCCAAATATAATGAATGAGACAAAGAAATATTTAATCAAATTAGTTTAGGAAACCCCAGCAGAAACAATGCATCTTTTCAACATTTTATGATGTTATGAATAGACAACGTCTGGTGTGTTAGTCTGTCTCCGGCTCCTGGGTGAGAAATGCCCTTTGCCATCAGACACTAGCTTCATTCTAGAGCTCAAAGGAACCATGTTTATTTGCCAAAAACCTGCTCCTTCATAAGCTACAAAAACGGTTTATAAAAATAACTAGAAACATTCTTAAAATAATGATCATGATGATGGTGGCGATGACGATAAAGCAGACTTTTTCCCTCCCTCCTAAGCACTCACCAACTGTCTTAGCTCAGCTGCTATCACAAAATATCACAGACTGAGTGACTTATCAGTAACAGAGATTTATTTCTCACATTACTGGAGGCTGGAAGTCTGATATTAGGGTTCTAGCAAGGGCCCTCTTCCAGGCTGCAGACGTCTAACTTCTCCTTGTATCTTTGCATGGCAGAAAATGTGAGCTAGTCCCTGGTCTCTTCTTGTCAGATCACTAACCCCATTCATGACCTAATTACCTCCAAAGACCCTACCTCCAAATATATCACCTTCGGGGTAGGACCTCAATATATTTAAGGGACACAAACATGTAGTCCCTAACACAGTGATGGTGAACCTATGACACGTGTGTCAGAGGTGACACGCGAACTCATTTTTTTTGGTTGATTTTTCTTTGTTAAATGGCATTTAAATATATAAAATAAATATCAAAAATATAAATCTTTGTTTTACTATGGTTGCAAATATCAAAAAATTTCTATATGTGACATGGCACCAGAGTTAAGTTAGGGTTTTTCAAAATGCTGACACGCCGAGCTCAAAAGGTTCGTCATCACTGCCTTAACATCAACCTAGAACCAAAGGGATGAACATGGCTTGGGCATATTTTCAACAGTTCCCCAAAAAAGTCAGTCCTCTTGCTGATTACACCTGGGCCCAGTTCCCCCTTTTTTTTTTTGAGGAAGCAGAAAATTAGACTTTAGGCTAGTTTTAGCCAGTCTCCTCCCATTTGATTTTTAAAGTGTTAAAAATGTTTTTTGCCCTGACTGGTCATGCCTGGGTTGCAGGCTCAAACCCTGGTAGGAGGCATGCAGGAGGCAGCTGGTCAGATCGATGTTTCTTTCTCTCTCATTGATGTTTTTCTCTCCTTCTTCCTTTCTCTCTCTCTCTAAAAAAAATCAATTTAAAAATCTTAAACATTTTTTTTAATAATCGTCTACAACTTTTCAAAGAACAAACCATTGGGTGTCAGATACCAAGTGAAATAGTCCTAAAGTTGGCTCTGAAGTTATTTTCTGATACCCTGTCCCCAATCAGAATTCTTCCCAGAGAAAGACTGCAGATAATAAACGGCTCTTTAAACACAGACAGTGGATTACTGACTAAGAAATCCCAGGACACGAAGACTACATTAATCATCTCATTCAATGTCTAATGAAAGCCTCACTCTCAGCCAGACGTGTTTGACTTCAAAACATCATTTGTCTCATGAAAACAAACCAACCAGCAAAAAAGTTAAACGACATGGTATAAGTAAAAAATAAAATGTTTTTATACTGAAATGACAGGTGATTTAATATACAATTTCTTTGCTTTCAGGTGGTAGAAATAGCTCATTAAATGTCTTCAAAAAGTCTCCAACTATGGAAATTTCACCATTAAGACTAGCCTTCAAACCACTCAGACCAGCATGCAACTTGGATAGTGAAAATGTGGCATGTTAATGACTGCCTGGCAAATGTGGTCCCTACACTTTGAAAGTCAACCTCTTGATGGGAGTGAGAATCAGCAACCAGCCTAAGAGTGTGTCTCTGGTTTGGCACTGGGAGCGGCTTTTAAAGGAACTGGCTTTATTAGCCAGTCACATATCAACTGAGTCCATCCTGTCAGCTGTCACCGTCCTCTAATTTAGAAACTATCTACAGCAATCAGCTGCAGTCCCTTTTATTGTCCTGCAAGTAAAATTCCCAAATAAAATATTCGTCAGACCTCACCCATCCTTAGAAGGGAGGGAACCCAAAGCAGATATCTAGACACTGACAACTTACAAGTGACTAAGATTGTTGTAAATACTTTCCTTGACTTGCTTTTTGGGGACAAACCATGTTGCATAAAAATATAATTGATTTCCTTAAATGTACACAAAGTGTCTTTGCTGGGAAATGCTCCTTTTGCTATACAACAATCTCCTCGATCCATTCACTGCTCTGTAATTTCCTCTGTCACTTGGATTTGAAAAAGAATGTGTATATGTTTGTGTTTGTTCCTTACAGAAAGCAAAGATGCATTAAAAATATAGAAGCCCACTCCAGGGGGAAATGTCTGTACCTCTGAGCACCCATCCACAAAGGCAGCCACCCGGGCACCCTGTGGTACATCAGCTAATTGATTTACCAATTGAAAGAGACAAGCAATGCCACCTTTGGATTATTTTACATGAAACAGCTGCTGGATGTGCACCTGGACTGGGGCAGACCCAGGAGTTTTGGTTCATTTCTGCAGAGTAAGTGAGGCAAAGATTATAGCAGCCACGTGTGCCATGTACAGGCCTGCCCCTAAAACATGTATTCCTGAGCCAGGAACACCAGTGGATACAGAGGAAGCCCTTGACCCACAGTCCTTTTCTTCCTACCCTTGGTCCTGTCCTACAGCACCAGCATCCTCATGCAAATGTTTGTGCACACCAGTGTTAACATCCAACGGGCTCAGTGCACACCCTCTGCAAATAGCAGCCCCTTGGGCCCAGGGGTGTTCACACTGGCCTGGAACTGGGGATAGAATCAGATAGGCGTGGGAAGTGGGCTTTTGGCTGTTCGGGAAAGAAACTCAGGGTTCTAAGGACCCAGGGAATAGATTAGAAGTAGGAGTGCTGGCTCTGGGCCTGGAGGAGGTTTAGAACCTGGGATTGTCAAGCTTCTCTCCAGACCCCATACTGGGGAATTCTAAGATTCAGTCTGTCATTATTGATGGCTCAATCTCCAACACTGGACAATGAAAATATAAAGAAATTGTGAAAAAAAAAATGGAAACAAGTGTAAAAATCTTCAATCACAGTCTCTTTAGTTTAAGAGATGAACAATGAGATATTCTGACTAATTAATGATCTGGTTAATAGAGATATTAGATTTATCTTTCACAGGTGACTAATTATTAACTAATCAGAGTACAAATATACACTTAACATCAAAACAAAAATCAACACATTCATTGGATTATGGTGCAACACCAAATATCCCTAGTTTTCCAAGAGCCATGAATTATACACATCAGAATTGTGTGTAATTCACACAGAATTCATTACAGAAATGTGGACATGCTGCGTAGGTCAGAGGATTTAGGTTGATAATTTTCACAACAGTTAAAATTGCAAATGCCATTTCTGTGGACTGGACAACCACTTCCAGGTGCTTTGAATTGGTTTGTTTCCCTCCTGATACATTTCTATGGCAAGAGGCAACACCAGCTCTCTTGAAGTTCATCGTTGTCATGAGACACAGAAAGCCCACACACAGGAAAGGATCACTTCATGAGACACAGGAAGTCCACTCACAGTTAGTAGCACTGACCTGTCCTTTCATATCTGGAGCAATAGGAATGGTGGGCCAGATGGTTGAGTAGATGCCAAAAAACACCAGCCAGATCAGCATGCTTCCCCAGACAGCCAGGTGACTGAACTGCAGAAGAAAACACATACTCAGGCAGGGCCGCCCCACTGGCACAGGAGAGCCACCTGACTCCACCAGCTGCACAACCTCTGTGTCCAAGCTAGCCTTCCTTATGGGAAGATTCCTACGACTCTGAAGTCATTGGAGAATTCAATCTTCCAATTTCCTTGTCTCCAAATGTTGAACAATGAGTTCAAATGACTAGTGGCTCCAAACTATCCTGAAGACAAAGGTGATTTGGCCACCACAGCTGATCTTCCTCTAGATACACCCATAGTATTAGAAGGCCCGTCTTATTCCTCACCAGTTGCTCCAATTTGGAGCTATATAAAACAAGGTCTCATTAGTTTAGTAACAGAACACTGAACAGACAAAACAAACAATATGTTTTTATTTACCATTTTGAGGCATTGTTCTTTTCATTTTCCAAATACTGTAACTTTTTAAAAAATCTGGAATGGATATTACATCTTATGATGCCCCTTTAACCATCTACTGAGTTGTGAATTATTTGTTATTTGTCCTCTTACTATCATGATTCTCAATGGATACATGGAACAGACTGACAGGTATCGGAAATGGGGGGAGGTAGGGGAGTGGATGAAAGAAGGTATAAAAAACATATATATGAAACATAGAACAGACAACAGTGTGTTGATAGCCAGAGGGAAAGGAGGTGGTGAGGGTAGGTGCAGGAGGGCAAAGGGGGGATAAATGGGAACAGAAAGAGACTGTGCTTGGGGCAGTGGGTGCCTGGTGCAGTATGCAGATCATGTTCTGTTGAGTTACACATTTGAAACCTGTAGATTTTGTGAACCAATGTCACCCCAATAAACACTTCTTACTACCTCCTCCTTTAAAGTCTCAGGCTAAACCACTATCCCCTCTCACCTGGATTAATTGCCATTGTTTCTTAAGAGATTCCCTGTTTTGACATTAATCTCCCACTCATTCCCATTGTCTCAGCACAGAATTAGGAGCCTATTTAAACAGCAGTGACAGACAATCATGAAACTAATGGTATAATCTCCAAACATTGGAAATAAACAAAATGTCTAAAATGGGGTCTAATTAAATAAGTGATGGAATATTGGTAAGACTTAATACTCTAATAATGAACAATGATTTTATAGAAGTATACCCCAAGGGATGGAAAATGATTGTAATGTATTTTTAAGTGAAAAAGATGACAAAGCTCTATGTTCTATAATGCATTATCTTTTAAAAACACATAGAACAAAGTCTAGAAAGTCATTTAGCGAAGTGGTAAAGTTATAGAAATTAAAAATTATCTTTTTTGGCCTGTATTTTGTATTTTTTTTTTACAATGTGCATATACATTTGAAATGAGATTACTGTTAATAGCTTAGAGCTTTATTAAGTGCCAAGTAAATGAATCATCAGAAAACTTTGGATTGCAAATTTGCCCTGATAAAGATCAAACCACGTTTTTACATGCAAAATAAAATAAGACAGTTGGACATTGCTTACTGTTTTTTCCAAGGCTTAAAAAGAGTATCATACCAGGAAAAATATCTAGAGTAAATAGAGAAATAATTCTAGAGAAAACTTACTTTAGTCCAAGCTGTAGTCTCCAAACCAGCTTTCAGACAAACAGTGACAACAACATACTGTGAAGGAAAGAGGCATTTGGCAGACAGTATTATCCTTCGTGAGTTAGTTATTTTCTAGGAGGCATCCCAAGTATCCTCTCCGAGGCAGTTCCTCCAAGGCAGCTGCACTGGGCAAGTGCCATCTCGCGGTGCTAATGCTCTAGGGAAGTGGTTCTCAACATTCCTAATGCTGCGACCCTTTAATACAGTTCCTCATGTTGTGGTGACCCCCAATTTCATTGTTACAAATTGAACATAATTAAAGCATAGTGATTAATCACAAAAGCAATATGTAATTATATATGTGTTTTCCGATGGTCTTAGGCGACCCCTGTGAAAGGGTCGTTCGACCCCCAAAGGGGTCGCGACCCACAGGTTGAGAACCGCTGCTCTAGGGGCTAGTTTTAGGGACTACAGACAGATTTACTTCAAGAAAAGCCCTCATTTTAGTGGTTGTCTTCTCACAAGTAATAGTTAATTTTGCTCTTTATTTAACTTGGGAGAAATCACCTTCTTCAGTAATTTAAAGAATGGGGAAATCTGTTCATCATTGTGTAGAAACCATGACCCTGCCTAATCTTCACCAGAAAATGAGGTCAGCATTTCACAACCATTCTGAGCTTTAAGGACTCTAAAATATATAGTTTAACGATCTGAAATAAATGATAATGAGAACAGCTTTATATAAAGGGTTTTGAGAAGCAGAGTCCACACCTGTGCTATTTAAGAATGGCTCAGTACACAGAGAAATAAACTTACCGTGTAAACAATATTTCCAACAAATAAATAGTCTGTGGCATGACCGTTGGCCAACGCAGTGTCTGAAAAACAAAGAAGTTACTACTAACCACCGGAGGACAGCACTGCAGTCTATTTTATTCAGAATATAAAAGCAAAACTTTAGAAATATTTGTCAACACATAAAGGAATTTCCAAAATTATGTCTGTGATTCTGAATTATTTTCGTGTATTTTCTCCAAATGAAGCAAACAAAATAGAATTATCTAATTCAAGTCAGCTAGCCTGCTATGAAAACGCCAGTTTTTATCCAGAGGAGTCAAAGCCTATGTTAAGATCGGGAATGGTTTCTTTGAATGGCCAATCTCCTTTTATTCTGTTTTATGCTCAAATTCAGACCTGTGGCCTACCGGCCAAGTATATAGGAGTTTTTGTGTTCAAATTTCAACCCACACATAATTGGGCTCAGGGATTTACCCATGTGCTTGTTGAAGAATCCTATTAAAGAATTAAAATATGCTTAGTTTTCTAAAACACCATAATAATCAAGTGTCGTCACAGGTAGAATCTGGTAATCCTGGAACCCTGGACCTAGCACCAGGGCATGCCCTTCTTCCTGATTCTAGCGTGGGGAACATAAGGGTTATCCTAGGAGGAGGAGGAGAAGGAAGAGGAGGAGGAGAGAGACAATGACCACAGACTTTAAAAGGAATGATCTCAAAGCTTAGGGAGAGGAGGTGGTAAAGAGAGACTAGAAGCTTAGGTAGGATTTCATTAAAAGGGAAGAAAGAGAGCCCTAGCTGATTTGGCTCAGTGGATAGAGCATTGGCTCATGGACTGAAGGGTGCCGGGTTTAATTCCAGTCAAGGGCACCTACTTCAGTTTCAGGCTCGACCCCGGCCTGACAGGGCCACTTGCAGGAGGCAACCAATCAATGCATTTATCTCACATTCTCTCTCTCTGTCTCTCCCCCTCCCTTCCATTCTCTCTAAAAATCAATGGAAAACTATCCTTGAGTGAGGATTAACAAAAATAAATAAATAAATAAATAAACAAATAAATAAATAAATAAAATAAAATAAAAAGGAAGGGAAAAGTTCAAAAAATAAGGGAGAGGCTAAATTAACCAAGAAGGTAACAAGTTGATGTATTACCAAATAGCTATTCAAAATTGTGGGGGTTTACTTTTCAGTAAATGGACCTAAGATTGTTTTAATAATAAATGCGACATTTTATTTATTTATTTATTTATTTATTTTAATAAATTTTTATTGACTCAGAGAGAAAGGGAGAGGGAGAGAGAGATAGAAACATCAATGATGATAGAGAATCATTGATTGGCTGCCTCCTGCATGCCCCCTACTGGGGATTGAGCCGCAACCAGGCATATGCCCTTGACTGGAATCAAACCCAGGACCCTTCAGTCTGCAGGCTGACACTTTATCCACTGAGCCAAACAAGCTAGGGCTAAATGTGACATTTTAAAAGCATGCCTCAATAAAGAAACACTTGAGATTAGACAGGGCACCTTTTATTTGATTCTAATATAGATTATAGCCTTGAAAGAGGTAACAATATTCTTTCTTTATACAACAAATATTTATTTGAAGTTTACTTTATGCCAGGTACTATTATGGGAATGGGGAGACAAGGTCCCTGCCTTCAAGTAGCTCACACTATAGTGAAGGAGCCAGAATATAAACACAAATACATGTGCAATAAAATGTCAGGTGTAATCTATAGATATAAAAGCCTAAGCGACTAAATGACTGAACGACCGAACGACTGGTTGACTGGTTTGGCCCAAATTTAGCTTCTAAAGTTTTATTATGCATTCATTTCTACTTGTCATGATAGCAAAGTGCTACTGGCATTAAATAAAATGTTGACCTTGAGGTCATTTAAATACACTTAAACTAACTGTAATAAAGACAGGATTAACCTAACCTTTTAGTTCATTTCAGAAGGATAACTCACCATCACATTTTAGTATTCTGCTTAGGAAAGAGTGTCTCCTGTCCCAGTCAAACTAATATCATCTGGAAATAATTTATTCCTTGGAGGAGGAACTCCCAAACCAACTTGAGGTTCGGGACATGCCAAGCACTTCTGAAAAGATGCATCTTCTAAACAAGTCACAAGTTACCACTCTGTACACCCTGGCTCAGAAAATCCCATGGAATGGATTGCTCTCTTACAGGTTATATTTCAAATGTTTTAGAGGCAAATCCCTGTGGGTATCATTCCTTGTTAAAACTTGCCAATAGCATACCCCTGAAGGAGAGATCAGCAGTCCTATGAAACCATTTGTGGATGAATGCATTAATGAGCTACAGCTTGCTGGTAACCCCAGGCTGGAAAAGCCTGCTTTGATTGTCCAGGTTTACTCCTAAAGGTTGTTTCTGCCAAATTATTTCTTCCCACTTTGCTTAGTGTTAACAGTACTGTGGTGATTCCAACACTCTAGTCAGGAAAGTATCTTTCCTATAGTTTAGCTGTTTTAATTTTAGTCAGATATTGAAAATTCCCGTGATGTTTTTTGATAGAGGAAAAAGAACCCCCAAACCAAGGTCAGTAGTTAGGTTCCCCAAGCCAGCTTTCCAAACATCATTCCACCCCATCTGTGTAAATGTAGTAAGAACATTACTTCAGACAAAGCAGCGTGAGATGGGATAGATTGATATTTGGGAGGAAGGAGGCAGTGAGAAGGGAAAGGACAATTCTGGTGAAAAAAGGGACTCAGCCTGCATAGAGGTCTGGAGGGGGGCTCCAGCCTGACTCCATCCTGCCCCAATGGGATGGTGAGCAGCCGAGGTGGGGGTGGGGCTGAGGTACTAGGTGCCAGGTGTTGAGGTCAGCAGGTGCCAAGCCCTGCAAGGCTCTAAGAAGGTCCCTATAAAAGAGATTCACCAAAAGTGCATGTGGAGAGCTGTGATCTCACCAAACCTTTGTTTCCTTATGTTAACCAGCCTGACCAAACCCATCATTAGCACACAAAGGCTACCAGCAAGAGGAGGGGCGAGAAGGAGTAACTAACTGCCTGTTGCATCAAGAACAGTTGGCATTTAACTGAACAATCTGAGATGTCAGTCTTTTGCAAATCCAGGATCAGATTCACCCCTTTGAGGGCTGAAAAGAGAGAGGAGGGTGTTGCCTACAGCCAGTGTGTGTCTTAGAGGCCCAGGTAATGCTATGGCTTCAGGATCCGCTGACCCACAGCAGTGGTTAAGCCGGTTCTCCCAGGCTGATATTATTTGCAGAATCTGGTTGGATCCAACATAATGTAGGATTAGCCAAATGAGGTTTAGAAACACAGTCACTGACACAGACTATTGTGGACAATTGGGACAAAACCACATAGCCCTCCACATTAGCAGTGGCAGCCCAAAATGCTGCATGCAAAAACCTCTTTGAAAATAATTGCGGGAAAACCCAGGGTTTGTAAGAAAAGTATGTCTCATTTTCCTAACAGACAGAATGATCAAGGAACTTACTTCAGAATATTCCAAAGGGCTAGGCTGATGACATTTATAAAGATGCCATTTCAATTAAATGCTCATTAAAAACATTACCTCATTACCCAGCTAAACCACAAAAATCTACTCAGAAACGGTTTTGACAAAAAGCAAAATTTGAAGACAACGTTATAGCATAGCACAGTACAGTCAGAGAGGATCGGATTTAATAATCAGGAAAACAGATGGGGTGGATTTATAGGTGTATTTTGAATGTAGTAAGAATCCACGGAGCACGTGAACTAACCATCACAGGCAGCTCGAGCACATGTGACTCCGTGGGGAGAATTAAGGTGGAGGTGGCACCATTCCCTTGACATCGAGGCATGTGCCAAGAATTTGGGTTGGAGAGCAGATGCCCAGCATCTCCTGCTTTCCCTCTCCTGCCTTTTTGCTTAGAGATCTTTCAGAAGCACTTGTTCAGAGCAGCCCCAATTCCTGAATATTATCAGGCTGCCTTTCTCGACCTCACTTCTGGGCCCTTTTAAGATTCCAGAGGTTCAGAGGAGGTACAATGCCAACCAGCTACTCTTAGATTAATCTCAACAGTGAAAATGTATTCCAAGTTTCACATAACAAATTTACAAACTTTTAGAACACATTCTGTTCAAATGCTTGTACTGCCTGAACAATAACTGAAACGAGGTTTTCTGCTTCCAACACTATGTTTTCATGAAGAGAAAATTTATTTTTTCCTTTCTCTGTAAAGAGTAGTAAAAAATATTGGAAAGAGTCTATAAAAGGTAGAGTTTATTCAAGTGTTAGTGATTATAATTACATTTATAACCAACGTTGGGTTAAGTTCCTGGTTATATAAGCCTTTTGCTAGATTTTCTCTTCTCTATGGCCATTTCTGATGAATATGAAACTCAAATTTCAATATTTTTCTTTTTTCACTTGTTTACTAAAAATAGATTTTTAAAAGGAAGTAAAGAGGATGGAAAGTACACTCAATTGCCAATGTTAAACAGCCACTTTATGAGGCCATAGACTCTTTGCTTATTCTCGGGTGCCCAGCTAAATAACATTCCCCAGTCCCTGGTACCCAGTTGGAGCCCTGAAACTACTTGTTGCCACTCAGACATGAGCAGAAGTGATGGCTCACTTCTTGCCAGAGATGGTTAAGAAGAAGCTATGCTGCTCCTGATTGTCTCCCTTACAGTGTTAAGGCTGAGGGTAAACTCAGGGGCCATGCACTAAATGGAGTCGCATTGTATTGAAATAGACCCAGTTTTATTTTACTCAGGCACAGTAAGACACGCACACATGGAAATGAGTGTCAAGAGGAAAAAATTTATACTTACAGATCCCCAGAAACAGGAGGCACAGGGCACCATGCAGGGCTACATGTAGAAGCACCAGGGTTGGTCAAGGAGGCAGAGGGGAGAGCATGGCCCAGAGCCGTTATTACGGTTTTCAAGGGAGGAAATGGGCAAGGCAGGGTAGGTACGCTGTGTTAGCCTAGGATTAAATAGTTTAATAATGTCCTCAGGCACTGGGTTTAAGGCAGTCCATAGTTGTCTGGTTCCTGGCCCCAGGGTTTAGGTCAGGAGGATATTGGCTTGGTGTGTGGGAGTTTGATAAAGGAGATGGTGGGGGTGTGGGTTCTAGGCTGGTTGCTTTGATCTTGCAAGGAAGTAATTTGCTCTCTCTAGGAACTTGTTAACCCTGGGAGGGATAGTCTCTCCAGGATCAAGGCTTCTAATGTCAGAGCATCAAAAATACAGAAAATATGGTAACTACACCTATGAACAATGCAGTCCTCCATTTGGTAGTGACATGAGTAAGAAATAAGCCTTTACTGGATAAGCCCCTGGGATTTGGGATTGTTTGTTGTAGCAGCTATTTCCACCCTGGCTAACACACCTTGATTCAACTTCCTGATAAAGTTATAAGGGTCAAATCTGGGTACTCTGGCTCACACTTCTTATAACATTACACTAAATCCAACTCTTTAAAATACATGTAATGTAGAGTTTATTAAAAGAGACACTGAAACATAAGAAATATTTAACAGAATGGAAATAATGGCCTTCCAAGCAAACTGTGTTTCCAAACAGCAGTGCTATAGATGTGTGGGCAGGACATCTCCAGAGCTGTATCTACCAGTCCACTGTGTTTAAAGCACATCAAAACAGAAAAAAATGTATTTTGAATTTGGAAACCTGGTCTTATTTTAAGTGTATTATATTAGTTATTTAGATTTATAAGCTGTAGTTTCATTTGTATAAATCAAAAAGCTCCTAGAGTGCCCTGTCTTTCCAGTTTTTAGTGAGCAAGTTCCACTCACTCATTTATATGCTGCAGGAGTTTATGAGCGTCCTCCGCACTGCCCTGGCCTCTCAGCAGGTTTGGCAGAGGCCACGTGGAGCTACTATTCACCCATTTAGCATTTAATGTTCATCTCTGGATCTTTATTTTAGATCTTTTAAAATCTGTACACAGTACGGTCAGTGACTTAAAGGGGAACAAAGTGTCAATTTATGGTTTCATGTATCTGTCTTTAAAATATAGTATTTTGTTGGTAAACTTTGTGACTGCAACAGCCTACTCTTTTGAAGGGTTTAGAACATATTACAATTGGGTAGATTAGGGAAGAGTCATTAATGTGATATTGAATTCTTCCAACTTTACCTCCAAAGCAGCCCTTTAGTCCCTCTACTTCTCTCCACTGCCATTGTCACTATAGTAGACCAGGCAGCAGCCAGCCTGGACTCCAACAATCATCCTCCCAGTGTGGTTACATTAAAATAAATCAGAAATATGGCTCTCTGCTTATCAGTGGCTTCCATTAAACTTATAATACAAAGACTCACAAATCCCCCAAACCTGGGAGGTCTGATGTCCTTGTCTCCATCATTGTCATCCCAAGGCAATCTGAATCTCACACTGTGTTCCCCACGGCCATCCACATATGCCTTCTGCACTTGAAATCACACTCTCAACCAGGCTATCCCACATCCCTTTTCTCTCTACTCTTACCTGGCTCACTGATACTCATCCTTTAACTCTGCTGTCACATCCTCCAGGAAGAAAGCCTTAAAACTCAATGGGACCAGGTTAGCTTTCCTTGGCATACATACATTTGACCTTGACCTTTTTCTTTTGCAATACTTCTCATTATGCAATCTTGCCTTCCCTCGGTGTAAGTTCCATAAGGGCAGGGAATGTGCCTGTTATACACGTGACTGTATGCCCAGAAACCGGTACTGGCCTGGCATAAAGAACGTAATCATTGTCTTTTTCATTATAATGGGTGAATGCTGAGTTTAAGAAAGTGCAACCTCAGAGAACAATGGTGGCCTTGCTCAAATTGTGCTTAATGTAAAACAATGCAAACCATCAGGGTTTACATGATATAAAATAGCCAAGTGTATAGTAACAGGTTTAGGTCATAAACAGTTCAAGCTAAAATGACCCAATAATGCCACAGAGAGAAGTACACTATGTTTCATTTTATGCACGTGCATTATTTCAGTTTATAAAACATGCCTAATCTTCCAGTAGCATATTTATTAAAAAGTATAAAATAGCTTTCTCCCAAAATGTTGAGAAACCTTGTTGCTTAATTAGTGCCAATATAATAAGCATCCATATGGTATTTTTTCTTCTGGAAGTGGGTGGGAATGGTTCTAAGGGTATGGACTGTGAGCAATCCAGAACACATATTTTTGAAAAATTTTTCTGCTAGTAAGTATTCAGTAGTCTCTTTCCCATCACCTCCCTCTTACATTTCATCAAGAAAAATTGGAAAATTTCCTTTTTTAAAAATGAAAACTGATTTTACATTCTTTTGCCAATAACCACATTCCTCTTCAAGGAGGGCTGCTCAAATATGCAGATGGAATACACCAATGGAAAACCTAAGTGTGGCCTGAAACCAAGGCTCCTGATGAATTTCGGTGCCTATGAAGGTGACTTCTCTGGTTTTAAACTATATTCACTGTTCAGATCAAAGGGTGGGAGCTGCAGGCAGGCCATGGGAGTAACCGTAAAGTTGTGATGGTTGGAAGAAATCTGATTTACTGAATTGCTTGAGTGGAAAAATTTATTTTGAAACTTGAAATGAATCATCACAAACTCCATCAGGAAAGGAGTGCTTTGTAAAGTCTATCCAAAACCATGCAAAAATAAGCAAAGCAAAATTCTTGGAAGCTTTCTAAGGAATGAACAATGTACTCACACCTTCTCAAAAAGATTTCTTCCCAACAATTATGTGCCCAAGTGAACAGCACTGACATGTACTTAAGACTCTCACCATGGACAGTGAGGAGAGAATTTTGGTAAAATTCACTGTCTTTATGACACAACCCACATAGTATGAAACAATGACATGAAGCTACCCTTGTGACCTTGGTGCCTAGTCAAGCAAAACTCCGCAGGCTTTGAGTTTAGGGAAGTGTCTGAGGGACAGCTTCAGGCAGGACTGGGAGGATAGAGGGAGGCCTAAAGGCAACTTTCTATTAGACTAAGATCCCCTTCAATGTTTCAAAAGTGCCCCAGGTTGTCTCAAATTGGTGTCATGCTCCTATGCTACTCTGGGGGTGGGGTGAATACATTCTTCTAAATGGCAATTCTAAGTATAACAGAACTCATGTGTACTTAGGGCAGCAAATCAGTACCCATAAATAAGAAATCCAATCAGTTGCCATATCTTGGTCTTTTCAAACTTGCAAATTTTCTTGATTTCCACCACTGACTTCTCTATGACTCCTCCCCCCGCCCCCCCTCCCCCCCAGTAACCCCATGCTCTCTTGCCAATCTTACATGTGCAAACTCCACCATGTAACTCTGTGACCTTAAACCCTTCACTGAGAAAAAGTCCTCACCTGGGTTTTTGTGACCTTACCATCACCTAACTTCTTTACCCCCTTTTCCAGCCACTCCTTCCCACCATCCATACTCCTCCCCCTGTCCCCTGCCCATGCCATAGCTCACTTGACAAGGGGTGCTGTGCTGACCCCAGAGGGGAAGTTGGAAATGTGTGGAGACATGTTTTGGTTTATAGTTGCACAAGGGCAGGGAAAGAGGGGAGTGTCGATGACATTTACTGTCCAGGCCAGGGATGCTCAGTGTCCTGAAAGGTTCATGACAGGCTGAATAAAGTCTAGAATCCAGCCCCCACCCCACCCCCACCTCCACCCATTGGAAAGATAGTTGACCCCTGAATACAGGTTTGAACTATGAGTCTAGTTATACGTGGATTTTTTCAACAAAAACTGTAAATTTATTTTCTCTTTCTTATGATTTTCTTAATTACATTATTTTCTCTAGTGCATTGCATGCATACAATACATAATACATATAACATACAAAATAGGTGTTAATTGCCTGTTTATGTTATTGGTAAGGTTTCCAGTCAGTAGTAGGCTATCAGTAAATATATTTTTGGGGAAGCAAAAGTTATATGTGGTTTTTTGACTGCTCTAGGGGGTCAGCATCCGTGTTGTTCAAGGGTCAACTGGACTGCTGATGGCCTCTTCAGGTTCCTCCTCAGTGCAGGTTCTGTGTGCTCGCTTGGTCCTGGCCAGGAATGCTTTCTCCCCACCTTTCCTCTGCCCCACTTGATTGTGCCCTTCTCATCTTTCAAGAACTTAAATATTACTTCCTTCGAGAAGATTCTTGCTTGACCCACTAGACTAGGTTGTATCCCTGTATTATAAACTCCACCTGCAGTCGTAGACAGAGCATGCCAGTAATAAAACATTATTTACATAATTCCTGATCATCAACTCTAACTTTATATAAGCCCCCAGAGGGCAAGATAGGCCGAGTTTATATCCATTGTACTCACTGTCAGGGCATCATAGATATGTCATGATTTTGCTGAATAAATAAGTTCTCAAAACTTATTTCCTCCTCAATACACACATTCCCATCTCCTGGATTTAACCCTCCTTAAGCTCTACCCTGGAATACCCAGAGACACACCTAGTATCCTTGTCATCCACCTTCTATCATTCACATGATAGATTATTTTTTTCAAATTGCTCTGATAACACTCTCCTTGATCTAAATTCCATATTGACTCCTCAATTCCTAAAAATTCCTTAAGTCCCAGTTTCTTAACCTCACATTCAAAGCCCTCTGCAATCCAGCTTTTGCCTGCTTCCTGAAACTTTTCATTATCTTCCACCCTTGAAGCGATGAACTTCTCACAGCTTTCCACATCTGCCTTAAAATTCCCCACTTTGTCTGGCTCCTCCCTCCATTCCTACACATCTCAATCCTACTTGACTTCCAGGCTAAGCCTAAATGTTATCTCCCCTAACAAACTATTAATAATCCCAAATGAAAGGCATCTCTTTCTCAGCCCTCTGAAATCTGATAGCACTTTATCTGTATTTTATGTGAGACAGTTATTTTCTACCTTGTGCTGGAATTATCCACATGCGAATATAATCTCCCTCATCAGACTACAAACTCTTTGAAGATCAGACCTCATTGATCTATATCCCTAATATCCTTAAGATCTATTACAGTGTCTTGGACATAAATATTACATGAATTAATAAGGTTAATGAGCAATGATGTAATCATTTTTGCTGTGCACTAATAGCATTTAGCAATTAATTCTAAAATACTCATGCAGTTTGTTAGAGGAAGTCAACTAAAAAACAAGAAAACCAGTGGCCTTCCTTTGTTCTATGCCAAATACACAATATTTGCAATTTATTTCATCTTAAACTATTTCACCCAATAGGTCATTGTTTACAACACAACTGAAAAAATTCTCAGTGCTGAAGCCGTAATAAATATGATGATGATAATAATAGAAATAAGAAAAAAATCACCCTATTGGCTGACTGTCAGGCAAACTGTGAATTTGAGGGAAGCAGATAAGGGCAGCAGAAGGTAACTTGAAATTCACTTGATGATACATCAGGTAAATTAGTAACAGTCGGGAGTCTATCCTCTAAGCATACAGCACAAGGCAAATGAATGGATTTACGTAACAAAATCTAGTGAACTATAGCAATTCCACCATAAACTACAAGCCACAATCTCATACCACATAATCACAGCTCCGAGATTAGGAAACCAATGTTTTTACTGCAGAATGGGGCCATATTAGTTCCTTTTGAAGCAGGTAAGTGAATGACCATCTTGTAAAACTTCTCAGAGTCCAAAGACAAGCACTTCAGACTGAAACAGAGTGTAATGTCTACATGATAAGGGTACGGGGCCTGGAGGTAGTACTTGTGGTCAACCTGCACTATCTACTGTCTCTTCCTAAGCACAAACGGCTGGGCTCAGGGACCAAAGAACAGTTACCAAAACTGTCCTGGTGCTCATCAGACATATTGCTTCCCGTCTGCGGTCGCTCCTAATAAAATGATGGCTGCTTCTACCACTAAATTGTCAGAGCTGCTAAAACCAACCATATCCAACACTCATATTCGTAAACCCCTACAAAATCATTTCAAGATAAATTAAATCCACTATGAGTAAAGATGAATCACAGGAAAGCTTTAGAATTAAACAAAAATGATCACATTAGAACGTTCCTTTGGGGGTGGGGCTAGAAGCAGAACATTTTATTTTCTGATCTAGAGACTTAGTGACCCTCAAAGGGCCCCACAGAGGGCTCTGAATGTGAGGTCTGAGGAAATGGAAAGAATAGGTCATAGGGTAGAATAAACTGGCAGTGCATGCATTTTGTCTGTCAGGATTTAATAGGTTAATATCAGTGAGAATGAATCATATCTGCTTGAAGCACAGAACACATTGACACAGAAACAAAGAAGCTTGGAAACTTTATATTCTTTGGGTCTCTGAACAATCAAAGGCCTTGTCTAGTCAACATTTGGAGTAATTTTTCCCAGGGGAATTATCACTATTTGAAAGGGATGAAAGAGTAGCATTCTCGTGATACCTTTTTGTTTTCTGAGACTAAAAGCTGTCTCTGTGAGAGGCAACATTTGGATGTATTGAGAAGTGTGCACACATGCAGTCAGTGGCTTTTCTCAAACATCTTCTAGCTGTAGGGTAGACTACAACTCATTGGGAGCTATATCCTTAAACACACTTCAAACATTTGCTTGAAAAGTATATGTCAAGGAGAGAAGACTCAGGAAACTAGGTTAAAATTAGACTTCTAAAAGATTTTAGTTACTCTGCTTAAGGTTTGTGTAGCTTAGAAAATGAAAGCCCAAATAATTACCAAAAAATTTCAAACTCACAGGCAAGAGGCATTGATGTTTCATTATAGTACAGTGCTTTCCTTCAAGATCCTTGACTCAAACAGTTATTAAAAATAAAGTTTAGGATTCCTAGGATTTAAGCTCTCCAGGCAACTGGAAAGAAAATGGGTTTTCAGAGCCAGAGTGGATGAAACCTATGAGCTATAAACCTGAGACGAGGGCTCATTAGATTTTAGGGATGTTTTTCTCCTCAGATTTGTTCTTGTGATCTCTAGGTCTGCAGAACTGGGCAAAAAATTGTGAACAACTGGCAGGAGAGGGATGACAAGGCTACTTGCTGACAGTGGAAATCATGAAGCCATTACCGTGCTCCAGCGCCTTCATGGGAAACCAGAAGAGGATGAGGGAGTGGACCAAGGCGTTGATGCAGTGACCCCAGAAAACCTACGGGAAAACAAACCGAGGGTCAGGAACTGCCCACAACTCTGACTCAGTAACTCAACGGACGCCTCATCGCGAAGGACACGGGCAGCGTGCTGCACGGTTCCAGGAGTAGCATATTATTCTTGAAGTTAAACAAAACAAAACAAAACAATTTCCTCATTTTTTACACACAAATGACTGGATGATCTCCAGATACTATTATTTAGTACAAAGACCTGAATGTATATACACATGTACTTAGACCAATATACAATCTATCCACATCTGAAAAAATGAATTATGAGCTGTTTTCTTTAGAACCCTAAGAAAGACACCAAAATTTTACAAGCAAAGACAACAAAATCATCCAGAAAAAGGTTATCTGGTCAAAATTGTCAATAGGAGACTGAAACTGTGTGTTTTCTGAAAGCATTTAAAATATAATTCTTACACAGCATTCTCTTTTGTTTTACTCCTTTAAATCTCTCCATTCAACTTTTTAATTTTTAGAATTTTGATTAATATCATGCACATTTAAAAATTCTCTTTACCTTAACACTTGTAAGATCAAATAAAAGAATGCAAAATTTATTTTCTTCTAAATTACAGTTTCATAAATGCATTTAATCATCTGTTTAACCACTGAGATGATAGAACTACTAAAGCCAGATTAAATTTTCTTAAAAATTTACAGATAGATCTGGGAATTGTCATACAGTTTAATCCTAGGTAGGACAACATAAAATAATGAAAAATTATAAGACAAAGAGATTTTCCCATTTTAAATGTTTACTTTTCCCCTCACTTCTTTTTTTTTTTAAATATATTTTGTTGATTTTTTTTTTTTTTATATAGAGAGGAAGAGAGAGGGATAGAGAGTTAGAAACATCGATGAGAGAGAAACATCGATCAGCTGCCTCCTGCACACCTCCTACTGGGGATGTGCCCGCAACCAAGGTACATGCCCTTGACCAGAATCGAACCTGGGACCTTTCAGTCCGCAGGTCAATGCTCTATCCACTGAGCCAAACCAGTCAGAGCTCCCCTCACTTCTATACTCTACTCCCCCCACTTCTCAGATCTTCAAGGTGCCTGCAAATAAGTCTCAGATCCTTCTCAGCTCTATTACCTTTAAGGGTCCATTCCCTACTTATTTTGCACCTTACACAGCCTTTGAATTCAAACTCTGTAAAAAACAGATTTGATTTATGTAAATAATGCAGAAAAAATAGGCCATTGATAGATATTTCCCATTGATAGAATCACAGAAACAAGGATTGATACAGTCATCCAAGTCTCCTGTGTATGAAACATACCAGAACCAATAGAATTTTTTTTATTTCCCCCGGTCTCGGGCATGCTCCAAAATAAGGCAGCTCTGAAGGAAGGCTATCAGTAATACCTGGCTTAAAGTGAAGTCTTCAGACATTGTTCTCTTTTTGAGAATTTTGTATGTCTTCCTTACTAAGACTCCAGTGGCTACCAAAAAAATCATGTACACAACCAGAATCCAGTATTGTAACTGACCAGGGCAGTGGACCTCTGTATAAACTTCCTAATCCCCTCCTGCACAAAACCCGCCAGAAATGAGGCAATGCAGGCGCGTTCACAGCTTTGCCTCTTCCGCCAAGCCAGGCACATTCTTTCCTTCTGGCCGGTGGCAGCAACTCCCTGTCACTCTCAGCTGTGACTGGCAATCGAGTGAGACCCCCTCAGCCATCAGGACTGCAGAATCTCTGTGACACCTAACCCAGCTCTTGCTTGACTCTTGTCAAGATCGCCTGAACCTTTTTGTCTAATGTTTTTTCTTTTTTGATTCTCCATCCTGAAAAAAAAATACCCACGACTGACTTAATTTCTGTGTCCACATCTGGACAATTTTATTCACTAACTAAAGTGATATTTTCTTTTAAATGATAAAACAAGCAATGGTGGTAAGAATGCTCCAGCCTCCTAAGTGCAGGACTTTATGAAAGGGGAGGGGCATGTCTGATGGCTGATCCTAAAGGAACTGGGGCCATGGGTGCTCCTGGCCACATTGATGTCTGAGGCACATGTGGAGAAGAAGGAAGGAGTTGACAAAGAAGAACCAAAAGGAGCACCATGTATCACATGGCAACTTCCTTTCTGATTTGGCATCTCAAATTCACTGGGCTTCCTATGTTGGAAGAGGGCCCTGGTCTTACCTCATTCAACTATTCTCTCTAGAACTCATGGATATGGACAACAGTGTGGTGATGGTGGAGGCAGGGAGAGTTGGAGGTGGAAGAGGACATAGAAGGACATAAAAGGTGATGGAAAAAATGAAATAAATCAATTAAAAATATATTCTCTCGCCAGGCAGGTGTGGCTCAGTGGTTGAGTGTTGGCCTTTGAACCAAGAGGTCACTGGTTTCCAATCAGGGCACATACCTGGGTTGCAGGCTCAATTCCTAGTAGGGGGTATGCAGGAGGCAGTGGATCAATGTTGATTCTCGCCCATCGATGTTTCTATTTCTCTCTCTCCCTTCGTTTCTCTTTAAAAATCAATATTTAAAACAATATTCTCTCTGAAGCTTCAGTGATCTCGCAAGCTTATAACTAGAGCAGGAAGACAAAAAGCAGTGCTGACTCCTTTTTCAGGTAATGATTCTGTGATAACATTCTGTTTACCTTTGTGTTGAAGCCTTCAGCATTCTGGGTAATTTTGTAGAGCTGTGGAAACCTGAGCATGCTCTCCTGAGTGCAAGACCTCTCAAAGATTCCCAGAGTGAAGGGTGGTAATGCGGTGAAAATCTGTGTGGAGAACAAGGAGCCATTAAAAGAGACCTTTCCACTCACACAGCTCAAGTGTTTCAGTTCCATGGAATGATGACTTAACTCTCAGGCAAGTCCAAACCTGAGCATCAGTGATTCACAACTCTGAAGACACCATCCAAAGAAAATAAATGAAAGACCATTTTCAACTATTGTTTAATCAGCATAAAATAAATATACAGAACACTAAAAACAACATCGCAAACATTTGATTAGCCAAGAAAGCTGGTGAAATGAACAGCTACCTTTTTTGTGAGATGAGTGGTGATTTACAATTACACCCTCCTTAGCTTTGTGAAGTATTGGGTCTTCTGTTAGTGCTGGCGGAGGCACAATTTTACAACCCCCCCTCCTGATTTTATGATCAAGTTTCAGGAAGCATGATGTACTTCATTATTCATTTGGCAGACATTTATTGGGAGTGAATTATGGGCCAGATACTGTGATAAACCCCAGAAATACAGAGATACAAAAACAGAAGGGAAAAAAGGAGAAGAAGCAGGTCCCTGACCTCCAAGAACTCGGTCTACTGCAGAGGTGGAATGGGATAGCCAGCAACAGGCAAATAAACAAACATATAAAACACAGTGCTCTGCAAAATTACTCATGGGAAGAGTGGGGAAAGAGAAGAGGGAGTCAAGAAAACATTCTTGGACCAAAGAGCATCTGAACTGTAAGGCATTGTACCTGTGGAATTGGGCAGGATGGTAAGGGATGTGCATGAGAGGGGAGCAGAAGGAAGCACTCCCATAGAACCACACCCCTCACAAAGCCTGGAGGCAGTAATGCACCTGGCACATTTGGGTAGGGGCGGGGGGGTGGGGGGACATCTAAGACATCCAGGATGGTGGCTGGCTGAGGACTCAGTGCAAGACAAGGCTGGGAAGGTGACAGAACTATCTCCTGCGACAATGAGTTTTAGGGGAGGTAGTGCTTCCTATACTTTTACCTGTAGTACTCTAGAGTGGAGTGACATGCTTGTGTTTGTGTTTCAGAAAGAGAAAGCCAGATGCTGAAGAAGAGGTTGGAATAAATATATCATTTCAGTCTGGGAGGTGCGGTAGCCCCGTGGGTCATTCTCCTCTGTGGTTCCGGGCACACGGGTCACAGAGACTGTCTGGGTCACTCACTGCTTAGCATCAGCATTGAGCAAATCCACACCCACAAACCTGGCAAGCCCTCAAGCCCATGGGAACTATATGTGTGTCTCTGAGAGAACTCTGAATGCACCTCAGTTATGGGGAGCCTGAGAAACAAGCTTTTCCCAGTCTGCTGGGAGAGAGCCATCGGCAGTGTGGTGGAGGAAGGCCAACACAACTTGCAGGCTCCCTCCCTCACCTGGAGCAGATAGGAAAACAGCCCTGGGATTTCAGTGCACTACAGATTTCAAGGAGAAAAAGACCAAGAGTAGTTGCCCTCATTTCCCTCACAATAACAGAAGTTATCTGTTTAATGCCTAGAAGAAGGTGCTGGAAACAGACATCTCAGAAGCTCTGCATACTCTCAGCACATAAACTGTCCTTACTGCGGTGCATACAGGGTACACCGTCAATGCTGCCATCTTATTTTTTCTTCTCCCTTTCCACTTGACTTTCTCCTTCTACTCTCTTCAAATCCTCCCCCACCCTTCACCACAAGGCTACCAACCTAGGAGGCCCTCTGAGATTTTTTACCCTGCTTACAGCATGCCCCGCACACATATATACTGTTGAGGGATCATTATTTGTTTTACAGAAATAAGACATTCACATTTTTCTTCATAACATTTTTCTCACTAAACAATACATCATGGGAAGCCCTCCGAGTCCCCTGGGTCTGACACTAATGCAGCATTTTCCTGCTCACATAATAATTCATAGCATAGATGTACCATACTTTTTCAACGGTGCATTCATTTTTGTTTCTAGGTCTTTGTTCTCACAAACATTATGTAATAAACATATATAACATATTATACCATTTATACTTTGTATTTAATTCTATGGGATGGATTCCCTAAAGTAGGGTTGCTTGGGAAAAAGTTATGAGTATTTTAAGTTTTACCAGATTCTGTTTGGTTGCTTTCTTAAAAGGTTCTAATCATTTTCTTTTTTCTTCCCAAAGGACAAGGTAATCTTTCCTCTGCTTTCTTATCAGTAACGGGTGTTATGTTATACTTAATATTCTCTAGTCTGAAAAAATTAAAGATATTAACTCTTTAAAAAAATTTACATTTCCCCAACTACCAGTGATTTTGATCATGTTTCCATATATTTGTTGAACATTTGGATTTGAAAACATCTAGTCAAGTCCTTTGTACTTTTTCCATTCATGTTTTATCACCTTTTCTAAGAGTTCTTTGCATATAATAGATATCAACTCTGTCTTCCTGTAATAAAATTTCATCCAAATGCAATCTTTGTCTACTGGATTTCTTTATGGTTTCTTTTGCTATATAAAAGCTTTTAATTTTTATATGGTTAAGAATAGCTTCTGAGTGTCCAATTGTGGTTATGAAGTTTTTAGGAGTTTCTTCAGAATTCTTACAGTTTTATTTTTCACATTTAAGTTTTACTATATCTGAAATTTATTGACTATGTGGTTTAAGATTGGGGTCCAATTTTATTTTTTTTCCAAATAAAGAATCAGTTGTGAGAACACAACTAATTAATCCAAACTTTCTACTAAACTGAAATACCATCTTTGACATTTATTAAATTCTCACATATGATAGACCTAGGATTTAAAACTGGAATCTTGTTCTAGATTCTCTGGCTTATTTGTCTAGTTCTATGTTAATATCACATAGATTTGCTTACAGTGGCTTTATAGAATAGCCTAATGTTTAGCAAAGATACGTTTACCCTTTTCATTGCCCTTTTTGGACATGCATGCTCCCTACTGAGGATAGAGCCCGCAACCTGGACATGTGCCCTGACCGGGAATTCAACTGTGACCTCTTGATTCATGGGTCAATGCTCAACCACTGAGCCACAATGGCAGGGTGTCCTTAATTTCTTATTTAAAACTAGAGGCCCGGTGCATGAAATTCATGCACAGGTAGGGTCCCTAGGCCGGGCCGGCGATCAGGGCCAATCTGTGGGGTGACTGGCAGGGCGATCAGGGGGGCTCCCCGCTGGCACCCACCTTGGCTGGCCTGGGGCCTGCGGGCAGCTCCCGTGTTGAGTGTCTGCCCTCTGGAGGTCAGTGCGCGACATAGCAACTGGTTGTTCTACAGGTTGGGCAATTTGCATATTAGGCTTTTATTATATAGGATGACACAGTTTTAGAATTTTACCATTTATGACAACATGTCTTATAAAGAATCTGCATTATGTTATTTGGCTTCTTTCTTTCCTATTTTGCTTAGAGTTCTTATTTTGGGAATGGCAGCTGAATTGCCTCAAATACTTTTTATCATGTTTTTCTTTTTCTTTTGTGGTTGATACAGTGATATTTAGAATTTTAAAATTTATTTTGAACTCCCTGTAAAATTTATTTCAACTTTACTTGGTCAAATATTTTATTTTTTTTTATACACTCTTGAACTCTATTTGCTGATGTTTTACTTAGAATTTTTGTATTTATGTTTTTAAGTGACACTGGCTAATAAGTACTATAGTTTACTTTAAGTTATGCTGTCTTGATAAAACTAAATAGTATAAATTTTCTGAAACAGTTTAAAAACAAAGTTATTGCTTCACTAAAAAAATTAATAAAATGTATCTGAAATCCATCTGATAATGCTAGTTTTTGTCACTACTGGCCTCTGTACTCTTATTCTACCCATAAAATAAAATGCTGTAGAAATTTGAGATACTAGAATAATAATGAAAGTCCAATGGGACAGCATTCATTCATTATTTGGAGAGATGTAAGTGTTTAAGTCAGTTTACTGCTGTTTCATCTGCTATAAGAGTTAAACTGAGAAGCAGTGATGTGCTACTTTAGCTGCCTTTGGGACTCAAAGAGGAAAAAAAAGCATAAGTACTGCTTAAAGAAAACGGAAAGAAGAACCCAGTGCAGAAGAGGAGTCACCAGCAAATGCCATACATGTCACAAACTGTCTTGCACTGGGTTTTTGAGGAGTGATTCTGGAGTAGAAAAAATTTCCAAATAGTATATTATTGAAATAATAATAGTAAAATTGAAACATGGACTAATGTGGATTAGATAAGAGTACTGTGTCCTTGTTGAATTATCAGATTTTTGTTATTACACTGCAGTTATCTAAGAGAATTATCTTAGCAATTATGCAATAAAGTATTAAGTAATAAGGGGCATAATGTCTTAATTTACATTCAACTGCTTCAGAAATAAATGTGTTCACAGGAGCATGTGCACATGTGCCTGTGGGCAAACCTCCATGTTCTCAAAAGCTCTGGTCCTCTCACCATGACTGAATCTGAAGATCAATGACCTTCCCTTCTGACCCCACTTCACAGATCCTAGACATTCAGGTCCCTCCCCACTCTCTACCACCTCTCCAACAATTGTACTGTGTACGCCATAGAAACTTAGGGCCATTTAACCTTGAAATTCCTTTCTCTGCTGCAATATTCTCTTCGCTATAGACTGGAGAACCAATGTAGATAAAAAATATTCCCAGCCCTACTGATCAAAGATCTTTGTGAGTCTTTAACCATTTGAGTGCCAACCAATATCCTAGGAACTATGCTAAAATTGCCAAGGCATTTTTGCTGATTTTACAGCAGTTTAGGAAAAAAATTATGAATCGCAAGTAAATGAAGTTACATATTCAAAAACTTAAGGAAATCTTTACTACATTTGTTTTCATCTTTGACATATATTATTTGCTGATTCTATTATAAAATACTAGTAGAAAAAAAATTTGAACAAAACATATAATGTTAAAATGAAATTAAAGCGCCCCGGCGCTTTTGACGAAAGACAGGAGGAGCGCAATCGTGCTCCCCAGCACTCTAAGGGTTAATGTGCATAAGCATCACTAGAAAAATTCATTTAAAATTCAGTATCTCTGAGAAACTCTGTTAAGTTGGGTCAGAGATCAGGAATCAGCATCTTTAAACAAATCCTAGTTATTCTCATGCAAGTGGTCTGTGGACCATATTTTGGCCAATACTATCCTATAGCCAGCCTATTAGCAGCTTATGAAGAGTAGGCTCACAATTTAAGTTTTTTAATTAATTTGAATTTCCCAGGACTGAATGGAACTAAAAAATAATCCAGCTCTTATACCCTGAGCATGAAAATAGGGCTAATCCCCATTTGTCATTTAACCAGGTGATGTGTATTCCAGTTTTGGCTTTAGCTCTAAATCACAGTCTCCCAGGTCTCAGCCTCTTGTTTCTAAATACATATGTGGGCATGGGTTTGGCCCTTTCCAGCACTAAATCATTATGGAGCAGTCAGCATATTTCCCCCTAAATGGTCGCATAATTTTAACCTGCTCAAAACAGTTTTAAATCCTGCAAAGTTAACAATCTGTCCAAGGGGAGGTGCTTGAGTCCTTATCCATGTGGTAGGTGGTTGGAGTAGCTTTTCTAGTACAGGTGATAAATGAACATCAATTCAGCCCTGCTCTCACCACCTGTCACCTTTGTATTTTTGGGTGTAAGTATTAGCAACAAACTTATTAGTGCACTTTGTGGTGAGTAACACAGTACTGACCAATGCAGTGTATACTCAAGATCCAAACTCACTCTCAGTGTCATCGTAGTCTACATATCTGACTCTCTTAGTCTTTAAACTGCACAGGACTGAGGCAACCTGCTGTATGTAGTATTCTATACCTAGCACCTAATATAGTGGCTACTCAAAAAAAAAAAAGAAAAAGGAAGAAAGGAAGGAAAGGAGGAAGGAAAGAAGGAGGGTTAAATATATGGACACCTTGAATATCCAGCCACAAATGTATATTCAAGCTGTAAATATTTATAGCACCACAATATATATTATTGTTTATTATTTATGTCTGGTAACTTCCATTTATACCTATCTATGATGAAGCAGAGAATGTCAGAGTTAGGGTCCAAAACAAGTGTGAAAGTGCAACTCAAAAAACCTGCCACACTGGGGTGTCTAAAGCACTTAGTACAAGCCCCTCAGCTCCCCCTGCCAGTAACACACAAAGCTAAGTAGCTACTTAGTCATTTAAGCTTGTAGTTTATATTTATTTACAGCTTTTGCACTCATTATAGTCAACTAATATAAAAAAAACTTAAAGATCATTAACAAACATCAAATAAACTGATTACCATTCACCACAGGAGCTGGAAGTCAGAATTCATTATTTTAGCACTAACTGTGAAAGGAAACATCCTTCCACAGGACAGATACTTTTAAGAAGGACAAAAAGAACACTAGATCACATCCTGTATGCTCATATATCTATGTTTAAGAATTCAGAAATAAAATCACAAAGTGGAATGAGTTTAGATATAGTTCAGAAATTTTCTCAAGCTAAAAACTAGAAAATGTTGCACAGGCATTCAGTAAGGAGGTAACAAGGGTCCATTATCAAGATATATGGGTTAATAATTTCATGGGGTTATTCAAGAATGATCTGCTATGATTGAAACCATGTGTGGAGAGTTTGGGCTTCTGCAGGATGTGTCGCAGCAACAAAAGGCCTTAAAGATGTATTTGTGCTGCCTGCTATGTATACAGATGATGGACTTAGATACACTTCCCAGACATAAACAGTAAAGGAATGTCACTGAAGTTGTGTGTGCTATCAGACAGAGATGGAGAATGCTTACCACATTGTACAAGCCGATGCACCAACGTTCAAATAAAATCTGCCCAGAAAATCCATTTACAAAGGCGAACCAAAGCTGAAAGAGAAGAAAGTTCATGAAGTTTTATATCAATATTGACCTAAATGTTTCCATTCACTGAAGAAGTAGCGGGAATGTGGACCACCAGCTGGACACAGCTGCTGAGGGATAAAAAGCCACAGGACCGTAGCAGTTGTTCTTTCATAAAATATAAATTCCCAATATAACAAATACCAGTATTTTAAGGATAATTTATATTTAAGGCATACAGTGATTTCAAGTGATAATATGCACATATTAATAGAAAAGCAATTGATGTTTAATTTATAACTAGTATGTTTTGTGTCAACACTTTTTCACTGACTGGAAGAGTCTCAACTTCACGTTCCTTTTCCCGATAAAGTTGATTGGATAAATAAAATTTATCTTTGTAGGACTTTCAAATAGATAAAAAATTAAATGAAAAACAACAAGAATTCCTCTGTTGGTCAAATGTGCTTTTAGCTCATAAAATGCTGACCCTCCATAATCGAACATCCACCGCTGTAGCAAAGGCGAAAGCATGATGTATGGAAGAAACATGCTTAAATCATGTTTTGGAGCAACATGGGTTGTATAAATAAATAAAATGGGGATGATTATTCAAGTCTTCAAGTAGTCTATAATTCTAATTGATTAGGCAAGACTGACATAAAAACTACTACAGAGTGAAGTGCCAGGGACATGCATGACAAGTAAATAAAACTATTTTAGAGAAGGGATGATTGCTCGGGTGTAGTAATTCGGAGAAGACGTGGAGGTGGTAAGAGTGGAGTAGAACAGGGCAAGCCATCAGGTTGAAGAACAGGAACCTGACTTAGAAGGGAGTGAATACAGAAATAGGAAATACAAACTGCTGCTATTTAAAATTCAGCTAAATTGATATGCTACAACAGGACTCCAAGGATTTTGGGTAGACCTTAAAGTATTTCATGCTAATCTGAGAATCACAGATTTCAGTGGTGTAAAACTGTGGCAGACTGAATCTTACCATGGTGGAACACTAGCAACACAGAACAGCTGTCCCACAATAATCTGGGTTGAGATAAAGTCTGCTACTGAAATTGTACTGAATCAGAATTTTCAACATCAGTTTCTTGACTCCACCAGACTAAGTTTCTTGAGATAGGAATTATTCCCTATCCTGTGCAACTGTACACAGTATACGATACTTGGTGCAAATAGGGACTCACTGAGTTCCAGTGGGATCAAATAAATACCTCAATTCAATTGCCAGATGAAGTTTTCTTAGGCACAGCTTTCATCATCTCATTTCCTAGTTAAAAACCAAACAAAACAAAACAACAACAAAAACACCCAACTATTAGGGATCCCTCCTAAATCCAAATAAGCTTGCTGCTCTTTAAAAATCCTTCCACAAACTATCTCCCAAGAGGTCCCCATGAGGCCTGGCTATTCTCAGTGAAGACATACTAGTGGAGAACTAAGAATTCAGAAGTTTGTGTTGTGCTCTGTACTCAAAATATTTTACAACACCTATTCTAATATTAGCTCTTCCTAAAATGACGTTTCAATCACACTGCCACCCTACCACTCGAGGCCTTGGCAAATAATCCTTCAACCAAACTTTCAGTGCAATGGAGCCTGGATCCATACCTGATTCAAACAAATTTGTAAATTGTTTCAAGGGTTTTAACTAATTTTCCAAGATTGCGCTGTACATCTAAAGTCTCTTATTCAAACAACTGAGCAAACATTGATAAATATTTAGTAAACACTATTTTACTGCTTAATTCAGCAAATTTTATTGTCTTTTGTTGAAGGTGGAGTAGTGATATTTCTACTGCACTCCCCTCCCTAATATCAATTGAAATTAGCAAAAATAATTGAAAATAGAAAAGAAATAAATACTTTTAATGACACTATGAGAGAGCCTTAATTAAAACTACAAATTACATAGAATAGAAACTAGCATGACAAGATCAAGGGAGCATGCCAATAGTAGACAAAACCTACAAAGCCAAAAGATTTCTAAGAAATGCATGAAACAACCCAAGAGATAGCTGAACCAATTCTTATTTAGAGGATGGAATCTAGAGGTAGGGACAAGTCATGGCTGTAGCTCCTGGACTGATTGAATACAGCAGGCAAATTAAAATTAAAGGACACTGTAGGCCTTTTCTCTTTTCCTCTACCCAAGAAGCAAGTGAGGAGAATGTCAGGGTAGAGTAGGGAGTATAGATGGCAATCAATTTAGCAGACACTTGGCAGATATCTGAAAAGAAATAAATGTAAAATCATGTAACAAAAAACCCATAACATACAGAAAATCACTGTCAGGCATACAGGCTTCTGACTCACTCAAGGAGAAGAAATGGTGAGGGAAGTGCTTACTGCAGAAAAGTGATGGGTTACCAGCATGGAAGAGACAAAAAATTGATGAAAAAAAATGTTCTGAGACAAATTTAAAGCCATCTTTCTTAGACATCAACAAAAATAATAAAGAAAAAAAAACACTGACAGAAATCATATGAAACAATCTCTACAGAAAAACCAGATCACTAGGCAGAATAAAATTTTGAATGCTCTTGGTGATCCTTTGAGAGCTTTAAAAAAAGTATGCGTTTTCATTTAAATAAGAGCTTAAATTAGATATGTAAGCTATCAAAGAAGGAAACAAATAAGAAAAGATTCAAGCTACATGAAGGAAAATAAAACCCAGAATTGATACTGATGAATCCACAATCAGGGACTCACAGTCAGGATAGAGTAGGCTTGTGAAAACAAGTGCTGGCCAAAGGGCAAAGTTTAACACTGATTTTAAGAGAAACTGATAACCTTTCAAAGATGATTTTTAAAAATTCCAAAAAGGTGTACCTTAAACACACACACACACACACACACACACACACATACACACACACACCAACACAACAGAACAAGTAGAATAGAAAAAATATTCAAAGATATAGCAGAAGAAAGTTTTCTGAAATATTCTAAAACCTTAATCAGCCAACAAAGAGGATACCCTTTGTCCCCAGGAAACAAAACAACAGATACACTAGTAGAAAGATCAACACCCACACATATCCTGATAAGTAAATTCATGAGTTTTAAAATTCTATAAGATCAAATCTTTCTTATAATCCTCACCCAAGAATATGTTTTCATTAATTTTGAGAGAGAGAGAGAGAGAGAGAGAGAGAGAGAGAGAGAGAGAGGCCAATGTGAGAGAGAAACATTGATTGGTTGTACATGTCCTGACCGGGGATTATACCGGAACCTTTTCATTTATGGAACAATGCTCCAACCAATTAAGTCACCCAGTCAGGGAAAATCTCTAATATAATCAGGCAAGAAAGCAATTAACCTGCAAAAGCAAGTTGGCTTCATCTTTCTCTCTAGCAGTACATAATACCAGAAGCCAATAGTGGATGTTTACAATTCCTTAGGGAAATAAAACATGCCTAGAATTTTAGCAAAATACAGAAACTAAGGAAATAGTAAAAATTGAAAATATTACATAAAATGTGATGATAAAAATATGTTCATTATATTAATAATACAAAAAATTTTTAAATGTTCAATTGATATAAAATAAAGCTCAAAATATATGCTATGTACAAAAGAAACATGTCCAACAAACATGAAAAAGAAACACTATTTGAATAAGATCAAATCCATAACCCTGAATTAACAAAGCCCAATAGATGAGGTTGTCACCTATTGTTCTGAAAACACTGCTTCTCCTTCACTAAACTACAATGGCCTTCTATTGGTTCCTTGCAAGTACCAAGTATGGATCCAGCTTTATATTTTGTACCCAAATATGAGGCAATTATGTCAATAGCATTTGGTTAATAAGCCATCTTTATCTTACTTGTTTGAAATGCCCTTTATTATATAATAGATTATCATGGTATTTATAGAAATTTATATAGTATTTTGGTCTCACTTCATATATTCAAATTAATTATAGATGGCTTGAATATTTAAATACAAAAACAAAATTCAAAGCATTAGGAGGAAACATTTAAAAAAGTTTTTTATATATGAAGTTGACTCTCTATAGACATGGAACTCAGAAATTGTACAAAAGAGGAGTCATTTGAAACAGTTCATTGCTGAGAGAATAAAAATAAAGTTGAGAACAAATTAATAAATAGTGCAAACATCTATAACATCTATGAAGACAAAGGCCTAAATTTCCTATATAAAGAGTTCTTACAAATGAGAAAGAAAACTGCTGACAAACTGTTAGGGAAACAGGCAAAGAACATATGCAGTGTGATCACAGAAAAAAAATTATAAATATAGAAAACTTCACTTTTCTTGAAAAATACATACACGTGTGTGTGGACACATACACTGATAACATTTTTTTTTTTTTAGATGAACAAAGATTTGAAAGTTTGGTAACCTGAGGGAATAGTTACCCTCATATCCAGTCATTGTTTACAAATATGTTTAATGTACTTTTCCTTTGACCCAATGATTCTACTTTTAGGAACATACACTAAATTGCATCTTATAGTTATAATTACATAATATTCAATATGAAAATACAAGGGTATTTACTATAGCATTATTGGAAAGATAAAAAATTAGAACCTATATTTACACTGATAGCTGGTTAAATGAATTATAGTTCATCCATAACAATAAAACACTATGCAGACATTAGAAAGACTATTATAAATCTGTTAAGTGCTATAACATAAAAAATCTCACAGATATATTATTAAAATGAAAAATATCAAGGTATATGTTGAATAGTCATGATTGTACAGCATAGATGATATGCTCATATACATGCTAACTTTTTGGAAGATATAAGAAATTGTTACTATTCGTTGCCTTTAGATAGCAGAAGTGTTCTCTAGGCGGTAGGATGGAGACTCTCTTATACTTCTTGTACTGTTCTGAACTTTTAAAACATGTTCATGTTTTATTGATATAACTATTTCAAGCAGTAATTCTCAACCAGAGTTCATTTTGCTTTAAGGAGACACTTGACAATGCCCGGACACATTTCTGAGGGTGTATTGGCATTTAGTGGGTAGAGGCCAAATGTTCTGCTAACTAACCTACAATGCCCAGGACAGCCCCTTACAACAAAGAACTAGCTGGTTCAAAATGTCAACTCTGAAGAAACTCTGGATGAAAGAAATAAATTTATTAGAAATCTTGTTGTAACAGATGTTTTTTACCAGCAAAATAATGACATGTGACAGGTTGCATGAAGCCATGATTATGTGTGGATTTAGAACATTTTGTTTCTTTTTTATTAACTCCCCTCTAGCCTGGTCTCACACATAGAACCAAAGGCCCTACTCTTTAGAGGCCATAGGAGCACTGAATGTGTATCCAAAACTTCACATATTTATATTCCCGAGACAGAAATATATATTTATAAATTAGTAATGAGAAATTACTTTAAATACAGAGCGTGTTTTGCATAACTAAAACACTCCAGTTGTTGAAAATATATGATAAGGGGAAAACCCTAAGAAATCAAGCATCTCTTTCTCAGCATTAACCTTTGCTCCAAGCCATTCTGAACCATGAAAAAATTTCAGATTAACATTCTTGATTAGCTGAATGTTGGAATATTTCCTATAAGCAGCCAGTGTTTTGATTCTGTCCAAGATGGCACTGGCTTGGCCACGTTTCTTCAAACATTTTTGATATGTTTGTACTAATTTTTATCAGTTGCAGGTGCTGCAGCATTTTGGAAAGTATATACAAGCTCATCCTCAACATTTCCAGTTCCATTTCAATCTTCATTCAAATAATCCATCATTAGATCATCAGACCAGTTTATTTCATTGTAAATATTTATATAATAAAGACAAAAATTAAAACCAAAATAAACAAAACAAACAAACAAAAAACCCATTCCCTCATTTCAAAATCCATGAGCTGGTTTTTTCTTACATTGTAATCTAAACACTCAAACTTGATTTTGTTTTGGCAAGATTTCCATAGGTGAAATGGAAAAAGTATGAGAACACACTGTATTTTTAAATATTTACATGAAAGTACTTAGTTTTTATTTTATATATTCATGAGACAGGTACACAATGGCTCCCTGACACACTATGAAATCAGACTTTCACACTGGTTAGTTATATACAAATGTTAATTCATATACAAAAAAGAAAGCCCAATTCCTAAACATTAATGTCATTTGGGTGGAGCACAATTTCCAAGATGCACCAAACACAACCCTTAATGCAAGCAGATGGCCTGTCCCCCTTCTGATGTGCAGTTACTGGGCCCATAGCTTGTTTATAGCCACTAAATTTTATTTTTCTGGATTAATGGGGGAAAAGATTCCTCTGCCTTTACTTTCTTGTTAACTAGGAATGCTATTAAATGAATACAGTCAAAGCTGAGAGAGCTAGGTCCTGCCTGGACGGCCTCAGACTTGGTGAGCTGGTGGGAAGACCTGCCAAGCACTGATGGCTTGCCAAGCTCCTGGGGTTTTTGGTTCTCAAATGTAGTGCTGTTATGAGCAAACTGACCCAAACTTATTAAATAGCTTTTCCTTCTTGGAAAAAAATTCTTCTTTGCTTTAACTGCTGCCTCACTGCCAAAAATGCAGTAACCGTCTTGGCTAATTGCACAGACTCCTGTCTAGAGGTCCCAGCGCCATTGTACAACCTCAGTGGGCTGTTTCTGCCGCCACTCAGGTTCTCAAGGAATAGCTGACATACTTAGATGGTTTCTTCATTTGGGAATGGGAGGACCTGGTCTTCCAAGACCCATGGTAGAGAACTGAAGTGGAAAAGTACCCTACAGAGAGCAATTAAATAAGTTAGCCATATGGGTTCTTGAAAAAGTAGCAATAACTTTATGATCTAATGATTTGCATATCAGGTCTGAGCTGACTAGCTGGGATTAACCGTATCTCTTTAAAAAGCAAAACACTATAATATTTTTGGAATTTGATCTGGCAATATGTGTTAGATTAACAAATAAGCATCTACCTCATTAAGAAATTCTATTTTTAAAAATTCATTTCTCATTACTAAAAGCACCTTTGTATAAAAACATATCTTATTTTGCAGTATTGTTAATGGCAGAAAACAAAACAAACAAAACAAAAAGCATAGGGAAGAAAAACCCTAAAGTTCTTTATTAGGGAGTAAATGTAGCAAGTCTATGAAATAGTAAGGACTTATATATTACAATGGTAATTCTCTATATATGTAAATGAAGAAATGTATGCCAAAAAATAGTAATAGGTTGCTAAAAAAAAAAAAGGCAAAATAAACAGGCAAGTCAATATATAGGTAGGTAGGAAATCAAGGGGGGGGGAAATCAGAGATGCCATTATGGAGTAGAGATTATAAGAATTCATCATCATCATCATCATTATCATCATCACAGTAATAGCAAAATATCCTAAAAACTTCCCTTTTAAGTATCTTTTGTCCAATAAATTATGGGATTGAGTGGCCAAAATTAAGTGGTGTGGGCAGGTCTTCATTTCTAAAGTCTGTGGAGATTTAATAAAGGCCAAATATGACAAACCCACAGGCAGCATCATACTCAATGGGCAAAAACTACAAATATTTCCCTTAAGATCAGGAAAAAGACAGGGATATCCACTTTCACTGCTCTTATTCAACATAATACTGGAAGTCCTAGCCACAGCAATCAGACACGAATAAGAAATAAAAGGCATCCATATTGGAAAGGAAAAAGTAAAAATGTCACTATTAGTAGATGACATGATACTACATAGAGCAGTGGTTCTCAACCTTCCTAATGCTGCGACCCTTTAATACAGTTCCTCATGTTGTGGTAACCCCCAACCATAAAATTATTTTTGTTGCTACTTCATAACTGTAATTTTGCTACTGTTATGAATCGTAATGTAAATATCTGATATGCTATATGTGTTTTCCGATGGTTGCGACTCACAGGTTGAGAACCGCTGACATAGAGAGAACCCTAAAGATTTTATCAAAAAACAACTAGAACTGATAAGTGAATTCAATAAAGTAGCAGGATACAAAATAAATATCCAGAAATCAGTTGCATTTTTATACACCAATAATGCACTATCAAAAAGAGAAATGAAGAAAACTATCCTAATTCACAATTGCTTAAAAAAGTCTAGGAATAAATTTAACCAAGGATGTAAAAGACCTTTACTCAAAAAATTATAGAACACTGCAGAAAGAAATTGAAGAAGATACAAATAAGTGAAAGCATATACGGTGTTCATGGACAGAAAGAATTAACATCATTAAAATGTCCATACTACCCAAAGCAATCTATAGATTCAATGCAATTCCTATCAAGATACCAATGGCGCATTTCACAGAACTAAAACAAATATTCCAAAAATTTATATGGAACTACTAAAGATGCTAAATAGCAACAGAAATCTTGAGAAAGAAAAACAACATTGGTGGAATCCCAATACCTGATGTCCAACTACACTACAAGGCCATAGTAATCAAAACAGCCTAGTACTGGCATAAAAACAGACATATCTACACTAATAAAAGAAAAAGATGCTAATTGACCGTACCTTCGCTATGCCCACCAGCCAATCAGAGCGACTATATGCAAATTAACCCAACCAAGATGGTGGTTAATTTACATATACCGGCTGGGAGTGAAGACTGAAGACAATGTAGAAGGAAGCCAAACACTGCAGAAGGGAGGAAAGTAGAGGCAGCGGAGACAGGAACGGAGGCAAGGCAGCTGAGGCGGGAGGCGGGAGTGGAGCCAGGGCGCGGCAGGTGCCATGCCATTTTTATATTTTGTCTCTAAAGTTGCAGTAGTTGCTTAACTAGTTTCCCCACTTCCTCTCTGACAAAGTCCTTCACCTGCTTCGTATCCTTCCATACACACATCCATACATCAAGCCTGCATAACTTTTTAAATATACTTTTTTATTGTTGATAGTATTACAGATATCTCCCTTCTCCCCTTTACTCCAATCCTCCCAACCCCTACACCCCTCCTCCTTTTCTTCATTATGCTATTGCCTATGTCCAATGGCTATGCCTATCCTATATAATAAAAGCCTAATATGCTAAGTGTCTGGTGGTCCAGTTGGCCGTTCAACCAATCAAAGCATAATATGCTAATGATATGCTAAGGCCATTCAACTGCTCGCTATGACGTGCACTGACCACCAAGGGACAGACAGTCGACCGGTCAACCAGTCACTATGATGTGCACTGACCACCAGGGGGCAGATGCTTCTACTGGTAGGTTAGCTTGCTCCTGGAATCCAGCTGATTGGGAGTGAGCGAGATGGGCCGGACACACTCTGGAACCCTCCCACAGCCCCTCCTCACTGGCCAACCTCCCACATCCCTCCCTGACCCTGATCGTGCACCAGTTGGGTCCCTTGGCCTGGCCTGTGCCCTCTCTCAATCTGAGACCCCTCAGGGGATGTCAGAGAGCTGGTTTCAGCACAATCCCTGCAGGCCAGGCCAAGGGACCCCACCAGTGCACGAATCCATGCACCAGGCCTCTAGTAGATCAATAAAACAAAATAGAGAGCTAAGAAATAAACCAATGCCTTTATATCAATTAATATGTGACAAAGGAGGCAAAAACATACAATAGGCTAAAGATAGTCTATTCAATAAATGGTGCTGGAAAAATAGGACAGATACATGCAAAAAGTGAAACTAGAACACCCTTTTACACCATGCACAAGAATAAACTCAAAATGGATTAAAGACTTAAATATTAGACTCAAAACCATAAAAATTCTAGAAGAAAACATAGGCAGTAAAATCTCGGGCATTTCTCACAGCACTATTTTTTCTGACACGTTGCCTCAGGCAAGGGAAACAAAGGAAAAAAAAATAAATGAATGGGACTACATCAAGCTAAAAAGTTTTTGCACAGCAAAGGAAAACATCAACAAAATTAAAAGACAACCCACTGAATGGAAAAACATATTCACCACTGATATATCTGAAAAGGGGCTAATGTCCAAAATTTATAAAGAACTTATAAAACTCAACACCAAAAAATCAAAGCAATTAAACAAGGGGCAAAGGACCTGAATAGATACTTCTCCAAAGAGGACATACAGATAGCCAATAGATATATGAAAAGATGCTTAATGTTGCTAATCATTAGAGTAATGAAAATTAAAACCACAATGAGATATCACTTCACATCTGTCAGAATGGCTATCATCAATAAATCAATAAACAACAAGTGTTGATAAGGATGTGGGGAAAAGGGAACCCTCTTGCACTGTTGATGGGAAAGTAAATTGGTGCAGCCACTGTGGAAAGCACTATGGAGTTTCCTCAAAAAATTAAAAATGGAACTGCCTTATGACCCAGTGATTCCACTTCTGGGAATATTTCTAAATAAACCCAAAGCATTAATTCCAATGAATATATGAACTCCTATGTTAACTGCAGCATTATTTATAACTAGAGGCCTGGTGCATGAAATTCGTGCATGAGGGAGGGGGGGTCCCTCAGCCTGGCCTGCACCCTCTCCAATCCAGGACCCCTCAGGAGATGTCTGACTGCCGGTTTAGGCCTGATCCCATTGGGATCGGCAGTCAGACATCCCTCTCACAATCTGGGACCGCTGGCTCCTAACCGCTCACCTGCCTGCCTGGCTGATCGCCTGTAACCACTTGCCTGCCTACCTGATCATTCCTAACTGCTTGCTGGGGGGCAGGGCCAGCCCTGAGAGGGACTGTCTGCCTACCTGATCATCCCTAACAGCTGGCCTGCCTACCTGATTGCCCCTAACCACTCTGCCTGCCTGCCTGATCACCCTTAACTGCTTGCCTGTCTGCCTGATCGCCCCTAACTGCTCACCTGCCTGCCTGATCAACCATAACCACCTCTGCTCGGCCCCCACCGCCACAGCTTCATCCAGAAAGGTGTCCGGAATGACATCTGGGGGGTCATTCAGCTGTCTGGTCTAATTAGCATATTATGCTTTTATTATTATAGATGTTTGTGTATTTGTATAATATCTCTTTCACACTGCAATCTCCTTGGCAATCTTTTCCACTGAAGGGTCCTCCTCTCACCTTCAGCCCCCGTCACTGTGGCTTTGTCTGGAAGGACGTCTGGAAGGATGTCTGGAAGACGTCTGGTCTAATTAGCATATTACCCTTTTATTAGTATAGATAGCCAGGATTTGGAAGCAGCCCAAGTGTCCATCAGTGAATGAGTGGATAAAAAAGTTGTGGCATATTTACACAATAGAATACTACTCAGCTGTAGAAAAGAAGGAAATCGTACCCTTTGCAACAGCCTGGATGATCTTCACTTCATATGCTAAGTGAAATAAGCCAGAGAATGACAAATACCATATGATTTCACTCATATGTAGAATCTGATGAACAAAATAACAACAACAACAAAAATGGAAACAGACTCATAGAGAACAGAGGTGAAGGGGAACCGGCTGGGTGAAAAAGGTGAAGAGGTTAAACAAACAAATAAAAACCTCATAGACATAGACAATAGCATAGTGATTACCAGAGGGGAAGAGGGGTGAGGGGAGGTAGGAGAGAGTATAGAGGGGATAAATGGTTATGGAAGGAGACTTGACTTGGGGTGATGAACACAGAATACAATATACAGATAATGTATTATAGAATTGTACACCTGACCTATGTAATTTTATTAACCAAGATCACCTCCAATAAAGTCAATCTATAATAATAAAAGCATAATATGCTAATTAGACTGGACAGCTGAACAATCTTCTGGACATCATTCCAGACATCCTTCCGGTCTAAGCCACGGCGGCAGGGGCCGAGGCAGAGGCAGTTAGGGGAGATCAGGCAGGCAGGCAACCAGTTAGGGGCAATCAGGCAGGCAAGCAGAGTGGTTAGGGGTGATCAGGCAGGTAGACGAGCAGTTAGGGGCGATCAGGCAGGCAGGTGAGCAGTTAGGGGTGATCAGGCAGGGAGGCCAGTGGTTAGGAGTCATCAGGCAGGCAGGTAAGCGGTTAGGGGCAATGAGGCAGGCAAGCAGAGTGGTTAGGGGCGATGAGGCAGGCAGGCGAGCAGTTAGGGGTGATCAGGCAGGCAGGCAAGTGAGCAGTTAGGAGCCAGTGGTCCCAGATTTCGAGAGGGATGTCTGACTGCTGGTTTAGGCCCGATCCTGCAGAGGCCCGATCCTGCAGAGATCCCTGCAGGATCAGGCCTAAACCAGCAGTAGGACAT